>NC_072896.1:126980214-127294298 GCF_027943255.1 Anastrepha obliqua | reverse complement strand
GGTCGTGAAATGTAGAGGAACACACGTTGCATTTATTTTCGGATTTACAATATTTTAATGTATGACCTAAAGTATAGCAATTTTTGCATTGCATTGGGGATGGGATGTAGGGCTCCACCTTTACTTTCAGCCAAGCTACATTGACTTCGACAGGAAGTTCGTATGCGTTAAAAGTAATAATATGTAAGGGAGTGTTTATGACTTTACCGTCTTTAAATTTAGTAATTTTTTTGCATTCTGTGGCTCCTTGGTTTTGTAGACCTTCAACGATTTCATTTTCTGTTAAGGTGGATAGAAAAGTAGAGTAAATCACACCTTTTATAGTATTGAGTGTGGGGTGAAGGCTCACTGAAATATCACATAAATTTGATAATTTAGTAGCTTTAAGAAATTTTGTGGTTTGTTGATTATTTTTTGTTAATATGAGAAGATCTCCATCTCTGGTAAACGAAATTGAGTTTGGCTGCTCTGTAGTGATTGACTCTAGGGCCTTTTGTAGTAAAAATATATTAAATGTTTTTAGTGGTTTCGTGTTGTCTTTGTTTTTCACAATAATAAATTTTGGGCAAATTGTTGGGTTGACGTTTAATGGTTTGTTGTTTTTCTTGAGGTAAGGAAAGTCACGTGTATTGTTAAGGTTAACGGTTTTACGTTTAGGGGGGGCTCTTCCCCGAGAATTGCAAAGTAATTATGATCCCTCCCTCCTCGCTCTGAGGACATGGTGGATACTTTTTTTTAAATCACACTGCGTTTACTTATATAGTTAAGTTTCACGTATTGGGTGTAAAATTAAACGAGTGAAAATTAAAATAGCACTATACAACAACACAAAATTTGATCGCTTTGCTAGTATAGAGACACAGTAAGAAGATGTGAACTGGTAGACAGTCAATTACTCACTGGTATATAATTGTTCCTTTGTTGGGTATTAGGCTGTTTTTGTTTTAGCATTTGATTGGTAAATATTTTTAAAATTAAAATATTATCTCATTCGAACTAACGCGGTTTGAATAGAAAACCATTTTAATTGGTGAAATTTCGTGTGAATTGCATTTTTCTTATTTTATAAAAACTATTTATAAAAACTACTTAATTTGTATGGTAAACCTTTTTTTATTTTTCGACATAGTCTCCTTTAGACTTATACACTTCGTCCAACGCTGCTCTAGTTTGTTGATCCTTCCGAATAATAGGACTTGCCCAAGTCTGAAAAATAGCCATTCGTTTCTTCCATCACCTCCTCGCTTAAATAAAATATTTTTCTCGCCAGCGATTTCTTCAAATTATGGACAAAGAGAAGTCCGAGGGATCCGAGGGAGCTAAGTCTGTAGAATAGGGGGATGTGAAACGAGTTGGAACCCTATTTCCATTCATTTTTGCTACTCTTGAAAGATGTATCTTGAACGAGTTCTAACTTGAGCGACCGCTGTTCGAAAACATTGGCATGCCAAGCTGCAAATTCATGATGTATAGTACATGAGTGCGCGGAGGCAGTCGTGTGCGCAATTCTCCTTGTTGGCGGTGTGTTTGTTTAAGATACTGTGCGATCAGGATCCATGCGGCTGGACTCGACATAATTTAGAACTCCTTCTGGGGTAATTAACTAGAACCATCTCAGCTTCTACGACTGAGATCCAGCAGCCTCGGTTCTCAATTGTCAACTTCGCCAAAGAAACTATCAGGTTTAGATATCTGATGCGTTAGAACTTTTCTTAATAGTAAGCAACGTTTCTCAACCCACAATCCGTAATCGCCATCGCTCGCATATCTCGCTTGACTTTTGCTTATTCCAATCTTCACAGACAATTAATTTTGTATTTCCATAATTGCCAACCGCACAAAATCGTAAGAAACATATATGAAAAACTTTTATCTTTATGTGAAACCAATAATTTGAAACCAATAATAACGGAAAAGCATCTTCGTAGCATTGCTTGGGTCTTCGCAATTTTATTTTATGGAGAAAAACTGGTTTGTAGTTTTATACTCCATAAAAACGAAGTACGTATCTGAGTACGCGCACCAACATTTTGCAATATACAAATACGAGTTGCTCAAAAAATTACTTCAGCCAAGTGTCATTCCATCACTCACTTAAAATATTCATTCATTAATTGCTTAAATCAATCGTCCCTTTGATTCCACTTTCGTACATACGCAAGAACAAGTTTATACGGAACCGTACTTAGCCAATACGTAACCGTGAGTGTACGCGAATGATCATACATACATACATACATACATATGGATATAATCGCTTGTAAGTAGGTGCTCAAATATATAGGAACTTGTGGAAGGAGCAAGCCAATAAGTATTGCAAAGTTTGTAAAGGGGGGCGAAAGAAAGCGATAGCGGCACAAAGAGCTAGCAAGAAAGCTAATATAGGTGGGTATATGCACATGTATGTGTATGTGTAAAAACATATATTTGCAGTTAGCATCATCAGATATTGACAGTGCAATTAAAAAATTAATATATGTTAAACAATGGGAAGATCTACTCAACGCCAGGGAAACTGGGAAACTTTTACAAATTTGGGATTTTAACTAAGTTATGACAAATCAATGGGCATCCCAATCGACGAAAGAATATAAGGAGCCTATAGAGCATCTACTCACTTTCTAACTATTCAAATCAAATCTGCTTAATAAACCGTGCAAAATTACGATGTATAAAAATTTAGTCCGACCGGTTTTGTGTTACGGACCAGAATCGTGGGCATCAAGTGAAAAGAAGAAAGCCAAATAAATATGAAAGAAAAGTTTTGAGAAAAATCTTTAGAGCAGTCAAACATAACAACGTTGAATGGCGCATAAGATGGAACCATGAACGAACCAACTAATAAAAGTATAGAATGTTGTGCGCTTCATCAAATCCCTATGAATCAGGTGGCTAGATCATATCACGAAAACATTTACGACGAAAGAAAAAGGTAGACCAAAATCAAGATGGATTGACGAATTGTGGGATGGTTGACCAAACTCAAAGTAAAAAATTGCAAGGGTTCAACTAAAGATCGTGTCAAATGGAGGCATTTTGTTCAGCAAGCATACATATGCAAGTATATTCTGGACATATTGTGCCGCACTTATAACGACATACATATATATGTAATATATACGTTCATATGTACTATTAATGTAAATTCGTGAATTATCCCTTGCGCACTTCCGTCCACCCTTCAGTGAACATAACATGAAAAAAATCCGTTTTCGATTATTAATTCATTGAAGCAATACTGAGGTGATAAGATTACTTTCAGAACTGGGACTGCACACTGATCTCCAAGGTCGAGGAATTATGCGTCAAAAGACGCACCTCGACATATCGATTTTCATAATAGGTTTGAATAATTTTGACGCGTTGTTCTATCGTGTAAAATTGTACACCTGTCTACATAACAAATGCCAAAGATGACCCGTCTATGAATTATTCACTTGTAACATCTAGGCGTCACTTTCTGAATTTTTAACACTAAAAGTCTTACGTAAGACATATCTTACTGTGTACACTCATGCGTTATCGGGTCATATATTCGCATACATTTGCATGGCATAAGTCGATTTAAAGGTAATATTACACTTAAAATTGTGTGCTGCTATGAACCCAGTAGAGTATCGAATGCAACCAGGTTTAAAAAAGCATTTTTAGTTGCAGCTCGCTGCTATTCTTACTATTCACGTTGCCAACTAATTAGACTTCCTAAGCATGCGGACAGAAGATCCGTTTTAGTTTGCTCATTTTTCATTAACATCATAACTGGCTCTATTGACTGTCCTTCTTTTTCAGAAAAGATTGCTTTTAATATTCTCTCTCGAATTCTTCAAAATTCGGTATTCTCTAAAATTGCTTTTTCTAAAAGCACGTAAACGCTCCCATACCTAGAATCTGTACCGAACTAAACTTAGTGTTCAAAGTTTTAATTTAAGCTGATTACTTAACGATTTTTTTTAGTTTTCCATAGAAGCAAAGAAATATAGTCTAGGAATATGAAAAAAAGCTGCA
This sequence comes from Anastrepha obliqua, assembly GCF_027943255.1. Classification (NCBI taxonomy): domain Eukaryota; kingdom Metazoa; phylum Arthropoda; class Insecta; order Diptera; family Tephritidae; genus Anastrepha; species Anastrepha obliqua. The sequence continues at coordinate 127,290,293 of NC_072896.1, read as the reverse complement.
CTTAAATAGCATTTTTGAGTAAGGAATAAATTTGTAGTGAAGTATATTACTTATTAAGAGTCTAAGTGAAAGGTGTCAGAAAAGTCTTTTATTATAAAATTATTTAAGGAAATAGGAGATTTCGTTGCTAAAAATACAAAATGGAATTAACAAAATCAAACGCTAGTTTTACATTATTTTGTGCAAATATGTAAGTAAAAAAATTGTAACATATAAAGGGTGTTTTTTGAGAGCTGGATGATTTAAAATGATAAGTCAAAAAAGGAATATTGTTGGAATGATTTTTTTTTGTTACTTGATTTGTTTTTTGTTTTCTACCCGATGTAGATCGTTTCGATAAATTTTTGAATACTTTTCCAATAAATAGATGACTTCATGACATTTATTTTTTAATATAATATCCGACATATGTCCCCCACGGCTACGTGGCCAATTCGATCATTCCAATTTTTGACCACGTTTTCCAATAAATCTTAATAATAAATCTAAATGAATCCAATAAGCAAAAATGCGACACAAACAATGTCCATTTGGCTTCAATTCTTGCTCGACCTGTACTTTATAGGCAAGTAAGCCAATATCCTTCCGTAAAATGTTCCCTATAGTCGAAGGACAAAGATCAAAAAGCTGAGCAGGGCGACCGACCAATCGCAATTTCAGCGTCTTTTTCAACACTTCGCACAATGAACTTCGTGAACGGATTTGTTGAATTCAAAGTAAATTTCTACAATTTGGAATCATTGTTTTAACGATTCATGATGACTTGCCCATCCTTACTGAATAGAAATGTCTACACAGTTCGCCATTCTCAGCTGTAAAACTATAGTTAACGATGTCTATAGTTCTCATGTAGTTAAAAAAGCCCACAAAACAAAAATGCGTGGATTTTAGATTTTTCATATACTTATATGTATGTATAGTATATTCTACTTCCTCTTAGACGAAACTCAAGACAAGTTGAAAAAAAATTATTTATAAATTTTATTGAATATTTCTATTACGCCACAGCGCTTCGTTATAGTAAAACTTTGAATGAACCCCTCATGTACCTAAGAAAGTCATTATACATACATATAGTACCTAGTGGAACCCTTTTAGACCCATGGCTAAAGTCCTTGCGAAACTTTCGCAAATTTTGTACAATAATTAATAGCTTTTATGATCCTAAAACATAAGTAACCAATTAATTTGGTCCATCATAGGTCCCTAAAAACTTTCAAAGTCAATTAGAATTGACGCTCTTAATCAAAGCTCACCCAAAATTTCAGATTTTTGAATGAAAAAATAAAAAAATTCTCTTTACAATCTAAACGAAATATTATCAGAAATTAATAGTTAATTCTCGTCCCTTCCAACACTTAATTTGGTTTTTGTTTGGAGTTTTTCACAGATTTACCAAGATTCCTATGAACACCGCTTCCTGGTGACCAAATAAGAGTTCCTGCCTTTGGTTCCTCACTCGAAATGCTGATTTTCCTGCTACGCTTTGCTTTTAAGGCATCATTGTAGCGACCCCTTTCTTCAACAATCAAATCTTATAAGAAAGTTCCCATTAAGGACAGCCATCGATTTCTGGTGTCCATATCAAACGGCGATTCAGAAAAGGCTGCCAAATCCTTTGATTTTAAGAGTAATAGAAAAGGAAGGCATTTTTTTTTACATTAAATAATTTGGTGAAGTCTCTACCAACCATTTAACTCAAAGGAGACGAAAAGTTCGTGATTTAATTGAATACAAATGAAAAAGCTGCACCATTGGCAAGCTGACAAGCGTGAAAGTAGAGTAAAAGTGCGGCGCCAGAGTGGAATGAGAATTTTCAGCAACAATCAAGGACAGTGGACGGAGATTCCCAATTGTGGCCGAAAGCGAAAACATGACGTGCTAAGGAAACTTGTTGCGTTCAAGCAAAGCTCACACACATACATACATACCTCCCTACCTACATACATACGTACATTTTTACAAATAATGCGCTGCTGACTGAAACTAACGCAAATACAAACATCTTCTATGTATGCATGGTATGTATACACACACATTAATGTACAATAAATGAGCAGACAAACACGTGGTCAGTTGGATGGGCGATTAAGCAAATGGGCGGTTGCGAGCAGACTCTTCACTGAGAAAGTGTAGATGAATTACAATTGTTGTTGCTGTTGTTGGTGTTGCTGCTGCAGTGCCAACACTCGACATCTAATGTGATGTACGAAATACATGGAGCGCATAAAAATGTGGAGTGAGCGCGGGAAAATGCGCGAAGAGGTGGTCGATAGTGGTGGTCAAGCTGGTGGATTGACCTATGAAAAAGATGTGCAAGGATGGTAGGATGATAAAGTTGGGGGCAGCGCAATAACCCACTTACCTCAAATGCCACTAAAGCCAAGAACATTGAACTTGCACCACTTAAACGAATAAATAGAGATACCCAGAAGTCTTTTTCCGCTTATTATTGCCGTCGTTTGTTGCACTCTTTTCCAGCTGTTTATTTGTTTTCTTGCGTTGCTTGTTTTGACGACCCCGAAATCGACATCGACTATTGAAACAGACACCCAAACAAACAGTTATTTGCAATAGAAATGAAAGGGTTATGATGCTGCCGGCGGCTTTAAAAATTAAAACCAAAGGGAAGTTCAATTGTGGAGCTTTAAACCAACTTTGCTGTTCATTTTGGTAAATTGAAAGTAGAATTTTACTAAAAATTCAGATATAGGAGAACAAATTAAATTGAAGGTACGAGGGGCGCCTTTTATATTTCGTGATTTGGCAACCCTGGTGTTGCAATCTGGCAACTGATAGCTGTATCGCAAAGTTTGACCTTTTTTGGCTTTTACGTACTCAGAACGTTTTGAAATACCAGCGCTATTTGTGTTGTTCACAGTAACTTAAAGATTCATCTCGGTCCAAAAATGGAATTAAATCGTGAACATTTTCGTGCGATTATTTTTTACAACTTTCGACGTGGATTAACTCAGCAACATTGCATGCATGAACTTAATTCATTTTTTGGCGATGAAGCTCCATCAAGGACCAGTGTTTATCGATGGTATGGTGAATTCAATCGTGGTCGTAGTTCACTCCAAGACGAATATCGTGAAGGTCGTCCAAAATCAATTGTTGTTCCGAAAACCATTGATGCTGTGCGCGAACTGATATTGCAAGATCGTCATGTGACCTATCGTGAGATTGAGACAATCTTAGGCATTAGTGGGACCAGCATACATTCAATATTGCATAAATATTTGACTGTCAAAAAAATTTGTTCGCGTTGGATCCGACACAATTTGTCAATCGCTCAAAAAAAGGCTCGTGTCGATTGGTCGAAACACGTTTATGACATCGTGACAGGTGATGAATTATGGATTTACGTGTATGAGCCCGAAAGTAAACAGCAGTCGACTGTATGGGTGTTTCAAGATGAGCCAAATCCAACAAAAGTTGTTCGCGCACGAAGCAGTTCCAAGCAAATGGTCGCCTGTTTTTTCGAAAAAACTGGACATGTCGCAACCGTACCACCAGAACAAAGCAGAACAGTAAATTCTGAGTGGTACACAACCATTTGTTTGCCAGTTGTCTTCCAAGAAATTAGGAAAACTAATCGCCAAAGACGGATCACTCTTCACCAGGACAATGCGAGCTCTCACACATCGGCTCAAACAACTGCATTTTTGAGCACCCAAAACATCAAATTAATGGGTCATCCGAGGTATAGCCCTGACTTGGCACCGAATGACTTCTTTTTATTCCCGTACGTAAAAAACAAACTGAGAGGTCAACGTTTTTCGACACCTGAAGAAGCGGTTGCGGCATTCAGAATGCATGTTTTGGAGGTACCTCATTCAGAGTGGCAAAAGTGCTTCGACAACGCATGCAAAAGTGTATAGATCTTCATGGAGAATATTTTGAAAAACAATAAAGTGATTTTCGATGATTAAAATTTGTTTTTGTTCTCTAATCCCGAAATATAAAAGACATCCCTCGTATATGGATTCATATGAATGTAAGTGCCTATAATAAATTAAATAACATTTTTTTTAAAGCACTGGAAAAATCTAATTTCACACAAAAACTTTATTTGAAGATATCAACAAATCCGATACCAACAGAAAATAGTGCCTTCATCCTTCAAAAGGAATTAATCCCTACAAGAAGAGTAATACGAACCTCCGGGAGTGATTAGTTTTGGCCTGATTCTTTAAGAATTTTTGGCTGTTTCTTTTTTGTTTTGTCCAAAATCGACCGAACGAGCCCAGTAACAAGAAATCGCGGCTTATCGCCCAAATAGAAAAATGTTCATTGGGAGTAACATGTGGCTATCGCTATCTATGCGGAGACCATCCCGATTTTATGAACTCTTCTTCTTGATTGGCGCCATAATCGAATCTACGATTTTGGCCAATTTTAAAAAAGGCGCCAGTCGCTTCTTTCACCAGGTGAAATCAAGTCTTTCTTTACCTGATCTTTCCAACGCAGAGGACGACTTTCTTTTTCTTTTCATCCATTCCGATGACATGAGCCAGCCAACGATGCAGCTGGATCTTAATTAGCAGTTTTATGTCATGTCGGTCTAGGGCTCATACGGCTCATTGTTCCATCGCCTACGATATTCGCCGTCGCCAACGGGCAAAGGTCCAAAAATATTCCGCGGAATCTTTTTCTCAACCACTCCAAGCGTCACTTCATCGGATGTTGTCATCGTCCACGCTTCTGCGCCATCCGTTAGGACGGGTATGACGAGAGCCTTGTAGAGTGTTAGTTTTGTTCGTCGAGAGAGGACTTTCCTACTCAATTGCCTTATTATTCCAAAGTAGCACTTTGTAGTAAGAGAGAGTCTTCGTTGGATTTCAAGGCCGACATTGTAGACCGAGTGTGAGTTCTTCTTTGAATTTTCTTTGAAAATATAAAGAGGTGTTGAGTGTTGATATTTTTTAAGTTGAAGGATCTTGGGTGTTGAGTATTTCCTTTATTTTGTTGAAAAACCAAAGTGGACTCTGTACTCATTATGGGAGTTTGTTTGAAATTGCACTGGTTTATCTCTTTCCGCATGAGGAAAGTCTTTCCAAGTTACCCACTCTTGCCACACTACCTGACGGGGGGCTCGCAACGCATATGTATAAACCAGGAGCTTTACTATACAGATCAACCACCTATCGGCTGCAATACTACTGAACTTTCCGTAGCTTTAAAAAAGCACACAGCATTCAAGCAAAAATTCCGACGGAACTTAGATACCTGCAATAATACATTTTCCTATATTATCTGTTGTAGTTACGCATGTGTATGTATATCATTTCTGCATGAAAATACTATTTCGAATAAATTTTCAACGAGCTTTTCAAAAATCTGGTAATATTTTTCCATAATAATGGACTATTACCAAAAAAAAAAAAACATAAAACTTACGCGTACTTTGCTAGAGGAATTCGAGTTAGCGGGTGTACCTGACGTTTGTTTGTATGCACCCACAGGCGCTCGAAGAGTGCAGGCACTTGCAACACCATAATCCACAACGTGGAAATGATACCTGCGCACTTGGATTTTGTTTTTATGGAGTCGCAATCGAGTTGTAATATTTGTATGTGTGTGTTGATACGAGTAGCATTGTCATAATTGATCGCACCTCAACATTTCTCAATAGCACAAGGTATTCTTTATGTTATGGTTGTTATTGTTGTACTTTTTAATAAAGCAAATATGCCAACAATAAAAACAATTAAATAAGCCAAAGTAAAGGGCTGGGAGTAAGACAAGGCGTAAATTGCAACAGCCTTCTCCTTCGTCTTCCGCATCTGAGGCGAGTTGCGATTTGCGCGTTGCGAGTGGCTCTGTGCTCAGTTCATTGGCAGTGCCTACACCTTATATTCATATTCACACGTACATATGTATGGTATATTTATATCAGAGTTACATGCATAGTTATATTTGTGATTATTTTCATTGTGACTGGAGGATCAGCGGCTGGTGTTTGCTCCTTTACAATTGCAAGCTGCGATGCGGCCAATTGTTGAATTTCAGCACCAACCACCAGTCAACCAGGCAGACAACCAATTTTCCACCACAACGAACGCCACGAGGTGAGAAATGAGATTTTAATCGGACTTGTCTGATTTCAAATGAGCTTTAATGGGGGAACCTATTTAACGCTTTTTATTACTATGCTTTGTTGTCTTTATCGTTTTGTATTGTTGTTATTATGCTTTCCTTTTACTCATAGGTGCATCCTCTACGAGTACTCCCACACCCGTTCACTCACACTATTGGATTCGCTTTGCGCCTTTTCTGCGCAAATTTACATTACACCCCAACTTTCCACTTGTGTGCTATGCATTTGACTTATTTAAAAGGAGAGTCGGTTGAGAGAAAAAAGTTACTTGGAGGTGTTAAAACTCATTCCAGTCTCAAATGATAGTCAATACTTCAAAGTTGGAAAAAAAATTGTTTTACTTTTAAGAGTTTCTAGTGGGTCAATGAGTGTTTTGGGAATTTTTCAGCTATTAAATGTGATCTGTGATAAAAACTAGAACTCTCGCTTTATTTCTTTTCAAAATTTATATTATTTGTAATTGGTGCTTACAACCTGTTTTAGTGTTAAGCCGAGTTCCTCCTACTATGGCGTGTGGCTAAATAGTAAAGTAAAATATTTTTTATGAGTAGCTTTTACATGACAGAATTACACTCGGAGGATTGTCTTTGCCTGCCGAGGGGCGATGGCTCGCTATTATTAGAAAACACTTTTTTCAAATTTTGGTGTCTTATGTACGTAGACCCCAACTTACGCACTTCCGAATATGAATTTTTTTTAGATTTCAACTTCAGATTTCATAATTATTGGAAATTTACAAGTTTTCCAATTTTTAAGTTTCAAACTCAACAATTCATACCAGAACGAAGTTAGGTAGTCACTTCCCAAGCACAAACGTGAAGTAACGGAACATAATGCAGATCATATTTTTGGTTTTCAATAACCAAAAGGAGCCAAAACTATTTTAGCAAAGCAGTCGCGCTCGTCCTCTTTGACTTAACTCATCGCCAGCATACGCAATGCAAAACCGCCAAGTGAATCTCCACAATTGTCTTCCATCATTTCATTCATGGTTGCATTACTAACCATCATTACTTGTGCATCGCTCGCATTGAGTACTCGTTTATGTGTGCGATTGGTAGTGCCAGCATCCCGGCTGGGACCGCACACTTAGTTGCCGTTGCCGTTGCCATTGCCATTAACGCTTTAATAATAACTATATGCTTGTTGAACGCAAATCACGATAAGCACAGAAACCCGCTGCTAAGCGACGAAACCGTAATAGCCACCCATATTCCGCATAGTGTCCTCCGGCACTTGAGCTCCGGGCACTGATAGCAGTCCATTGAAGAGGCATTCACGCAACCAACGAGAGTAACAGCCACAAAAAATAAAAGCAATGGGCCTAAAAACGTTTCAAATGGAGCTAAATAGCCGCGTGTGGCTGTCCAATATGGTACATCTGCCAGGGTGTGAAGTGCAGAGTGCGCGCGTACCATTACCTGCACAGGCCTACAAATTCGCATATGCTTACTTATCTACATAAGTAGGTGCCTAAGTGAAGCCCGTTTTGTTTAGGCCCAGATAAGCGTGTGCACATGCGCGTGTTGCCAAATGCATGAAACGCGTACAAAAGCGAAAATATCCGCAATTATCAACACGCAGCGCAAATATCCCTAGGCTTTGACTTCCAGTTGCGCTTCGTTGCAGCACACATTCCCTTTTTTGCATACACATATGTAGATATTCATAGGTAGCTCGCCACTACAGATATTTAGTGTACATACATACACACACCCATACATACATCAAAACATGCCTGCATAACATAAATTTTCGCCAGCGAAGAAGTCTCCCACCGCTGACTTTTTGGCACTTGGTGTTTTCCTTGTGCAAAAACCAGGGCAATAAACATACATACGTGCGCATGCATACCTATAGTATACATATTGAGACAAATACGTTGTGTGAGCTTTTGTTATCTGTTGTGCTTCTGTGTTGATCAGTTTGCATTCTTTCGAGTTTTCTCGCCAGCGATGAAACGATTTTTTTTTTATATTTGTTTATTTATTTTCAACTAATAATATTAAGTACTACAATAAACAATAGTATTAGTATAGTAATGATGTGTCGTACAATGTCTCTAGACGAGCTCTCAAGTACGTATGTATATCATATGATGTCGAGTAACTTTTCCTTAGTATTGAAATTAATTTTGTTTTAACTTAGAAGTTATTAAAATATTTTATATCCTTGATGCAGGGAAAAAGGGAACAAAAACGATGCATACATTAATGTTTATAATAAAAGGCTCAAAAGTAGTAAAAGAAGGTAGTCAGACTAGAAAGGTGGTATGAGTTAGTGTTGCGTGTCATTTGTTAACCACCAGCAGTTTTTAATGGTAAGGGTGGATTCGATTTTGTCCCAGCTTAAAATATATGTATCATAACGTTTATTATTTGCATTAAGTGTTTTTGATGTGATTATTTTATTGTTCGCTCTTCTGAATATGTGATATATTATTGGCGTGTGGTTTTCGTTTTGTATAAAGCCTTTTTTGTCGAGGTATAAGAAGGATTCGGGAGGTGGAAATCTATTAGAAATAGCTAGTGAAAAATAATCGTCGCTTTCGTAGTAAAACGCTCTTATTAATATGCTATTGGTATTGTATAGGCAACGCCGGATATGTTTTCTTATTAAATTTATAATATGATAATCAATTCTGGGCACTTTCGCTGTGTTATAAAGCTTTGAGTTCGAGATGTACCTATTTGGTATAGTTACTATTTTGTGATCAGTATAAGGAAGTACATGATCGTAGTATTCTTCTCTCAAGCTTCCTTAGTCGTTCCATATATGAGGGTGAAATGTTGTACCAAATTTAGCAACCATATGTGAGTATCGAGCTTGATACATTAATATTTTGACTTTCTTGTGTAGTAGTTTCGATGAACACATTTTTTTATAGATATGGAAAGCTCTTGCGGTCTTCTCGACTTGGAGGTTAATGTGATCGTTATAGTATAAAAATTGATCAAGGTGGATACCGATATATTTGACTCTCTCAGTGGTTTGAATAGGGATTCTGGTTTCGTTAGATATTATATTTAGATTTTTCCATTTTTTTCTGATATTTGAGTTGTATCTTTTTATGGGTGGACCAAACAAAATGATTTTGCATTTCTTGGTATTTATTTTAAGATGCCAGTGTGTTGTAAAATCTTCTACAATATTGTATTTCAGTTCCAGATTTCTGTTAATATCCTCTATTGATCTGTCTGGATGGTAAATGACAATATCATCAGCAAAGGCTATGATGTTGTCTATTTTATGCAGCAAGTCAAGTATAAAGAGATTGAAAAGAACTGGGGCATTTACTGTCCCTTGTTGCAAACTATTTGCTATATTAAATTCGCGCTTACTTTTCATATTATTTATATGTACTGAACATTTTTTTATTGACAGCATATTATAAATGAGAATGGCGAGGTGAACCGGGAATTTATAGCCTATGAGTTTAGACATCAGGCCTTCGATCCACACTTTGTCGAAAGCTTTTTCAATGTCTAAGAAGCAAGCTCCTGTGACATGTTTTTTATTTCAGCTCCAGTTAATTTCGGAGGCCAAATGGTTAATTGCATCTATATTTAAAACCAAATTGCTTAGAATTCACTAAGTTGTTGGTTTTAGTGACTCTATTTATATTTATGTTGATTACGACCTCAAAAACTTTACTAATGTTTGGTAACAAGCTATTTGATCGGAGATTTTTCAAACAGTTTTTGTCTTTTTTTGGTATCACGATCAGTTTAGCCGTTTAGCTGTTTTCCAAATAGGAGGAAATAGGCATTATTCAACATGTTGTTGAATAGTGTGCAATATTCTGAAATTAGTTCTTGGGATAAGTTTTTCACAATGATGTTAGGTATTTGGTCTAAGCCTGAGGACAGTTTACTTTTATGATTGGAAAATATATCTGAGAGATCATCGAAACGAATAAAGAAGTTGCCTGTTTGTTGTGCGGTTAAATTATTGGCTTGTGTGATGGCATCAAATCTTGTTTTGGTTGCTCGAAAGCTGTTGAATAAAGTTTTTGTTTCTAAAAACTTATTGAAGCATTCTTGCACCAGTAAGTGAACGAGATTGTCAGGTTTGCACTGTTTTGAAGAATGAATTGCTTCAAAATGAAGCCCACTATATCGGGTACATCTTCACTATTTTTGATGCAGTAGTTGCCTGTTGTAAAATTTTTTTCTAATATAGCAGATTGCAATCGAGGCCAGCTTTTTGAAGTATATCTGATGAGTTAAAAGGAACATTTATGTGACTAATTGAGTTGTCGTTTATTAGAAAAGTTCGTTTAATTACTGAAAATTTTGAGGGGTCAGTATTCTTAAGGGAAATAAGTGTGTGTTCGAGTTGATTATTAAATTGAATCTTTATATAGTCATTAATTAATTTTTTGATAAGTTTTAGTTTTGTTTTTTCTTGTTGGGGAAAGTTAGGAGGGAGGTATATTTGTAGACGGCTGTGTTTTTTGATGTTAGTAAGAATTCTACTTTTTTCTTTCAGTAGTGTTTTTATGATAGGTAGGTTTACAAGAGTATTGGTAGGATTTTTTGTCTTAACTTTTGGTACATTTTTTTCTACAGCTGCTAAAATAATTTTATTTAGCTTAAGCAAGTGAAGATCAATTTCGGAATTAGTTAAGTTTCTCTTGTTTGGTGCCAAAATCTCTTTCTGAAGCTGTGTGTTCAAAGTATTTCGAAATTTTTTCCAATTGGTTTTTTTATAGTCCAATGTTCTTTGGATTGGATTGCCTGCCAAGTTAAGATAGAATGTGCCATCGCTACGGGTAGCGTTGATTTCGATGGCGCAATGGTCGCTATCATAGTCGATGCATTTTAAACAGTTAATTATATCATTGACCTTCTGAATATCTATTCTATGATCAGCAATACAAATATCTAGGAAGGAGTGGGTCCTTTCATAAGACGGGGTAAAGCCAATCTTTTAAAGCGTTGCCTTTAGTATTGTTTTGCGTGTTTCCCCAGTCCGAGTGCTTACTATTAAGGTCGCCTGCTAATATGTAGTAATGATCTGGGTTTTGAAGGTCAAGAGCTTCAAATATTACATTAAGTTCTGATTTGAATGCATCGTTGTTGTTTCCTGATGGATAATAAGCTGCAATTAGATACATGATATTATTCGAGGGCATATGCATTTTAATTATACAAGCTTCTAAATAAGAGAAGGAGTCTACTCTATAATTAGAAACTTTGGCAAATTTCATATTTTCTTTAATTAAAATCGCAGTTCCTCCACCTGTCGTTCTACTAGATCTATCTCTCCTTATTAAATTATATCCATTAAATTTTAGCATGTGCTTTGCGTTTAGTTTGGTTTCGTTCAGCAAAACTATGTCTGGATTGTTATCTGTTAAGAACTTACTTAATTCTATTCTTCTATTTATATTAATAATTGAGTTAACATTAATGGAAATTATTTTTAAATGCGATTGCGAATTCATACTGAGTCTACTAGACTACATATTTCATCGATTCGTGCAGTTTGTATTTCGAGCTGCTTCTGAAGAGCCATAATTTGCCTACTTAGAGATAACATTGTATTTTTTAATTCTAGCAGTATTAAACTTTGATTGTTAGTAGGACTATTTGCCCCAATATTTCCTTTAATTACGTCGGCATAGGTAAAATTAGGGGTAGTGAATTTTCCAGTGGTGCTTGCCTTAGCAGCAATGAGGTTATGTTTTCTTAATCTAATTTTCTGCTGCAGTTCTTTGTATCGGTCGCAGCCTTTGTAAGATGCTGGGTGCCCAAACTTCTTGCATAAGACACATTACACATTTTCCCTCTCCGTCAAGGTTCCGCTTGAGGAAGAACAGTCTTCGGTTTTATGTGTTCCGCTACATTTGACACATCTTGGTGGTGGGTTACAATTAGCTGCACTATGGAAGAAGCTTTTGGCAATTCCTGCATTGAGTTATCTCAGGCCTACGTAAGTTTTCCCATTTAATGCAGTTGTATAAAATGGTTTTAATTTGTTTCAATTCGTTAACATTGCTTTCCGCACTTATTTGAACCATAAAAATTGGTAGTTTTATTTTTTGTTGTGTTGAGTTTTTAGTAGTGAATTGTGTTACTTTGAGGATTTCAAGGTTATCGTGTTGATAGTTGCAAAGTTCACTCAAAATGTCTTTGGTGTGGGTGTTACTGTTTAGTCTTTTAATTAATATAGTTTTTGGTTTCAAAAATTTAGGCGTATATGAGTAGAATTTCACTTTAGATTTTTCTAAGTATCCTCGAACTCTTTCATAGTCGGCGATGTTTTTTAGGTAAAGTGCTAATTTGTTTTGTTTATATTCTTTAATTGTGAATTGTGTTATCCTTAAACCATCTTATATTAGTTCTATAATTTTTTGGATTCTATATCAAATGTATTTATAGGGGGAATATTTTTACTATTTTATTTGTGTTTGACATTTGTGTTTGTTTTTATTTCACTGTCATTGTTTATATTAGTAGAGGCAACTGGATTTGTAATTGACTTTGCACTTGTTGGTGTAACGGTGGTATTATTTGGTGTATCACCAGTTTTTATTTGTTCACTTATTTCGTTGTTTAGATTGTTGGTATGCAAGTACTGCTCAAATTTTTCTATCACTTCATTACACTCTTCTAGTTCATTGTCTAGAATAGCATAGTAATTGTTTTTGCTATGTTTTGACATTGTGTCCTCTATCACGTTGTCATTTTTTCTTTTTCTATTAAAGTCACTGCTTGCAGAGTTTTTAGCATTTTTAAATGCAAATTCAAGCGCATTGCGCTCACACATCATTTATGAAACCACTGACGAATGGTTTTAATCCACATCTAGCACTCCCGAAAACAAATTAATCGAATTAATCTTATGCTTAGAAATTCGCACGGGCTAATTGAATATTTTTCTCAGCAGTACGTGTTGATCATGAGACCGCATTCGGCAAAAAACTCTGAAAAATTCAGCGATGAAACGAGTTTATGTTTTTGTGCCTGCCTTAAATTTATATAATCAGCAGAGCTAATTAGACTATATGTAAAGTACCTCTACATGAGTCAAGGCAAAAGATATAGAATTTTCTTATTAATAATATCCAGTGGCTTGTATTTTAAATGGATTCTGTTTTTCTGAAATTTCCACATAACAACTAGCACTTATCCAGATTTTTTTAATGCATTTTATTAGGCTTGATGAAATTTTTTTTTCGAGATGCACTGTGAATGGTCTATAATTATATTTAAAAAAAATCGGGAACCACTCTAAACGAAATTCTTTAACTATTAGCTTTTCAGCGGAAAATACCACCACACAGGTAAAAGTATTTATAAAGGGTGGTTAAGTTTCAAAGGCCGATGTTGATTTTGAATAAAATACAATTTTTTTAGGAAATTATTGTCGTTCCTCTTTATTATGATAATATTGGTATGGTTCAATTACGTATGGAACATGTATGGCCTCGGCGGCATACCTCAATCCGATGGTCCAAATTTTCGATGACGCTGAGGCATACTTGAGGTTCTATGCCGTTAATGTGCCGAATTCTCTTCCTTTAGCTCTTGAATTGTTGCTGGCTTATCGACGTATATCTTTTCTTTCAAATAACCCGAAATATCGGCCCTAGAAATTTAACCACCCTTTATAACATTGACTACCAATACCGATTGTATCAACATTTCAGGTGGACGGCATCTCCGATCTAAAAAGTGGACACACTGGAGTGTGAGTTCCCCACAAAATGGTTGATGGGTTGTAGTTTATTATTTCTAACATTTGAAAGTATACAGTTAGCTGTATTTTAGCAAAGCCGATTTTACTCTTCGAATTCATACAGCAAGTCCTCGGAAGTTGATGCGCACCGAGTTTATACAGATTTAAAAAATTAATTGGGTGAAATTTACCCAAGTGCGTAGTTCGCGTACTATTTTTGCATATACAGTCAATGTCAAAAGAAAGTGAACCCCATATATTAACAAGTCTAGGACACTATCATCGTCATCAAAATCAATTATTTCACCACCTCGTTTTCGCTAAATGCCGACTTCTAGACCACATTGCCATTATTGCTCTAAACGAAAATCACTCCTTATAGAAATGGAATCAAAAAAGGGAAAAATTCTCCTCTAACAAAACTGAGCTAAATATATGTACGTACATATTTTCAGCGTCAAAGGAAAGTGTGCACCAAGTTTTGACTATTTATTTATAAATTTTAATTATTTTATACAAAAATGTAGTTCTTAGTATTACAAAAACATATAACAAATTTTATGAATTTGCTTTTTTTCGTTTTCTTACTACTATATTTTTAGTTTATATGGTCTTTGAAGTCCAAGATAGTTTTCCGATATTTTTCTTTTCTTTAAAACGCAAAGTCTATTTTTGCTAAACATTTTTTTATGTGAATAAAATCCAAGCATGTTAGTTGAATTCAATTAAACATTTCATTTTAAATTTCTTTTATCTAAATTCTTAAAAAACAAAATGTAAATAAAAACTTTAACTCTCTTTGTAGAAAAATGTTTATGAATTGGGGTGAAACCTTTACCTCGTTTATTGGCGCGTAAACCTTTTTTGAGTGTTTGACCAAACTCCTCCTCCTATTAGTGGCGTGTGACTTGATGATGTTCCACAAATGGAGGGGTCTACAGTTTCAAGCCGACTCCCAACGGCAAATATTTTTTATGAGGAGATTTTTCATGGTAGAAATACACTCGGAGGTTTGCCATTGCCTGCCGCGATTTGAAAAAACTTTTTCTTCATTTTGGTGTTTCACCGAGATTAGAACCTACGTTCTGTCTGAACTCCGAATGGTAGTCACGCACTTACCCTACGGCTGCGGCGGCCGCTTGCGTCAAAAAATAGGTATGTATACCGAATGTTATTCTTTATAGGGTTGTTATAATACATTATCACCCAAGCCCCGATATCGAATACTGATGGCCGACATTAGAAGAATATGGCACAGAAGCGGAAATCAATAGGCCTTAATTCAAAAAAACCGGTATGAGTGGGTTTTTACTGAGCAGGCAATCTTCAGGCAGACATATATGCCATCGAGATATTTGTGAGGGAATGTTTTCGTAGGAAAATGAGAGGAACCCCCATTTACATGCTTTCCGATAGTCAAGCGGCTTTGATGGCCTTCTATTAACCATAATCACCTCAAAAATAGTAAATGACTGCCTGAACCTTCTTAACGCACTAGGAAACTTCAAAACAATATTATTGGGTTCCTCGACATGAGGGATATGAGGGAAATGAAACTGCTGATCATTTAGCAAAATAGAGACAAGCATGTGTTGAATTGGTTGAATTGATAGAGCACTTCGTTCATTTTCCCGTCAGCATAATCGGTCTAGTAAGCAACCAATTCGTGCCTTATTGATCGTTTCCGAACTAATTTTACTTTTCTCGATTCAAAACCAACCACAAGGCAAAGAAATGTGCGCTCCGAAGGGAATATTGCTGGTGTAGCGCGAAGTGTTGAAGAAGACGCGGACAGTCGATTTGTCGTCGTTGTCAGCTTGTTGGCCTTTGGCGTTCGACCACGTGGAACATTTTACGTAAGAATAAAAATAGTCCAAAATTGAATCATGTAACTCGTAGCTAGTCTTATTTAAAGATGGCATTAGCAGATGCTTTTATTGGCCAGGCACTCATTATATTATTAAATATGTTTGCCTTAATAAGAAACCCAGAAAATGTGCTTATCCTCCAGACTGCCCTTAGTGGAATTGCTTCTTAGTGTACTCGAACATATTCATGCATCTCTTTAAATAAAAAAAAATGTTTTCAAGCCACTTACTCTTAACCGCGTGATATACTACAATCGTAACATTATATCTCTAATATTGCCCTGGTATCTGTGGCTGATATCAAAGACCTTGAAATCATTTTTGGCTTTAATTTTTCATTCTCAAGTCTTATCAATTATATTGTCTGAAAATCATACTCGATATAGGGCTTTGTTAGACGTAACAGTTCAACTTTCTCAGACCCTTACATAAAGAAATTTCTGCTTAGCGCGTTTGTTCGATCTTGGTTGGAATATGCTTCGCTTATTTGGAGCCCTTTTTAACGAGTTTGCCATTACAAACGGGTACAAATGATATTTTTTAAATATGTTCTAAGATTTAAATTTTTCGGTCCCATTTCCCTCTTATAGTTCCCGCTTGTTATTAATTGGATTAAAGTCGCTTGAGTGTAGAAAGTCAATTCTATCGATTTCTTTTGTGTTTCATTTAGTTCAAGGTGACTTTCTTATTCCGGCGAGAACTTTACGAAGCTCCAACCCTTTTTATCTCAAGATATTCAAATCGAATTCCGAGTCCAATGCATCTATTGCTCGGCTCTGTGCGAATTTAATGAGATCTCGAATGCACTAAGTCAATAGTCAGTAAGAACTTTTGTGATTTTTGACTAAATTAAATAATAAATAAGGAAATAAAGAATAAATAAAAAAGGCTGCCTTTCCAACAATATTTCTGTTTTGTGTTATCATTTTAAGTTCCAATATAAATAGCGGAAAATTGGCTCTAAAATGACATTTTTGACAAATAATAAATTTATGAAGAAACGCTAATAATACAACAGGGCTATAATACAGTGTTGCAATTATGTTCGCAGATGTTTCGTGTTAATATTTCAGAACTACGTATTTCGCTACGGCGGAAGCAAAGTTCTACACCTTCTACTAGTGCAGGTATTTGTTAAATACGATTTCCATGATTTCCAAATTAAAGCATAAAACTCAAAATTTATAATAACAAATTCCGAACCTGACCGATCGAGCTTATTCTGCTCTTTCATTTGAATTGTAAGCCCTTGACACTTTTTCTTCCACAATTTCGTTTCCACTCACTCAGTTATTGTTCGAATCCTGGGCAGCACTTGCCAACCTAATTGGAAATATATACCCATGTAGGCTTACATCCAAACATACATATGTATGCTTATGTATTACGAGGAGGGATTTGGGAGGTTCGAATCCCTAGAGTATTAGCAATAGAAAGCAACAACTAAGCCAGAATGGAATAAAGAAAGAAGTTTGCGATGGAGTTTGAATGCATGAAGAAGCTTTGAAAGATATTTTTGCATGGATAACAGCTGCGCTAACAGAATGGAGCACACATACAGATTCAGCGGGGCACACACACTTCGGAAGCAATTTTAATGGCATTCTTGCATGCAAACTCTTATGTGCCATATGCACACTCACATACACACACTCACGCACACATAAACACTTGCATGGCTGTGCACTTTACATCCTGATAAAGAGGAGAAATTTTATGAAAGTTTATTTGCTTCTTTCAACTTAGGAAAAAATACTTTTCTTGTCAACTCGAGTGTGAGAAGCGCACAAATACGAACACCATTTGTCACGCAGGACTATGTATGTGCATATGTATGTATGCAAAATTTCTATACAGACATTTATGTGTTGGTACTTAGTTCGTATGTTTCGAATGTGCATATGACTAGCACAATAGCCCTATGTGCAGGTGCGTATGTATGTGCGTATGCAATTTTTACGAAGCACCTATTGTTATTATAACACATACTTTCTATATCTCCCTCCACTGCCTGCTTACTTATTTAAGTACGTACATAAAAACTCTTTTTTAAACATACATACATACGTACATACATACACACTTACTATATTGCATGTAATGGGCTGGACATAACCAAATGCTTTCAAATTCAAAATTATTCTTCTCTTTTCAATCTAAAATGCTCTCTCCTTCTACTTTTATGAATAGGGGAGCAGACTAAAAAACTCACAACGACGTGCATAAAATTATAGTATAGTATACCGGCGAGAGCTATGCCCTGCTCCTGCGTAGGACATGCGCTCAAAACTGTCCAATAAAATTACGTTGCTCTCAAAATTTCATAACGCAATGTAAATAATTCTCCCTAACCACGCCGTTAAAGGAGGAGTTTTCTTTCAAAAATTTACATGCAATTCTTAGTCATAAATGGAAATGGGAAATACTCGTACAACGACAACTTTTTAAGCACATAACGGAACTGCAATCTTTGTGAGGTGGAAAAAACGCATACACACGAGGGAGCTTACACAAGCATACACTTGCAATAGTACCTAATAACCTATGTGTGTGTATGTATGTACTTGTAGAATGAAATTCATAAATTTTAAATGAAAGAAATATTGAAAAATGCAATTACAAAAATGAAAAAAAAAGAAAGAACGACGTTGGAAAATTTCACATCGTCGGTGAAATGCAAAAATGATATTAATTTTTAGTTAGGCACTACATATTTTAGAATAAAATAGGTAAACTCAGCACGCACTGTGCTATGCCAACTGCCCTCATGTAAGTGAAGTTTTTTGGTATGCAATTATAACCGTAAATATTTATTTAGAAGGAAGTGCTCAAAACGTACTCACTGGCTGGGTTAGAATGGCGACGAAGAGGCTCAAAGTCCATCTATAGTACTTTCGTTCCCCTACTGCTCTGATAGCTAGACGCTAATCGATGCGCTTCTCGGTGGAACAGTTTGTTAAGAGTCAGCTTGAAAGCCACAAGACATCTGAAATAAGCATTTGACATATTAAATAGCCATCCATGTAGGTAACATATAACGAATTCAAGCAATATTGCTTCGCCATATTTTTTCAGACCTTTGACTTGATCTGACAGCACTGCGCTACGTTCTTCATTTTACCTTTGAGCTAGTCACCTTAGCTACCTGATTTATCTTATCTGAACCAATCATTTTGCAACATCCGACAGCAGGAGTTCATTAGAGGCCACTTTTAATACAGAAGTTGAAATTTACTATTGTTTAGGTCTTTTTGTATATCGAAAAAGCGAATTCTGGTAAATGAATGTCACATAGCAGAAAATTTAAAAGAACGTACGTGTTTTAATTTGAATTTATGAATTGGCAGAATTCTCTCATCACTATATAATTTCTCTTTCTCCCTGGCTCAGTAAACACCTAAATGATTTAAACCGAGTCCAACAAAGCACGCCACTCATTTCTTTCATACTCTAACTGAAAACGACGTAGGAGACCAAAGTCTCCTTTTCCACTTGATGTAACAGGCGTCTGTAATCTGTTACATCTACATATTCTAAGTATCGCACCCTAAATACAAAAGGGTCACAACTCAAAATTTTCCACACTCGAGCTTGACTTGTTTACAGTAGCACAGAAAATAAACTATTTGACATATCACGCTGAAATTTGCCATGTAAGCTTATAACAGTCCTACCAAAAAACAAAAAATTTATTTTTGCCATATGTCATCCGCGGGCCGTTTTATTGATAACGTCTCGTTCATATTTGAGCAGAAGTACATTTTGAGTTGTGACCCTTTTGTATTTAGGGTGCGATATATCTATTATGGTCATGTTACTTAAAGTTCAAATATTCATCGTTGCACCGTCTGCGATGCGCGCCATCAGGAAGACGTGGAGTAGTTAGTGCATTTTCTTTGAGTAGGAGCGAAACCAATTAATTTTTGGAGCTCGACAAAATTCAATTAATTCTTCGTCGACGGTATTTAAGGATCGAGAAATGTGAGCCTTTACAGATGTGGATCGTTTTGTTGGCAAGAACAAGTACTGAGTGGCTATGACAATCTTTCTATATAACATTAGACCCATACTTTTGCATGAACACGTTTGTGGGTCTTGGTTATTCTATTCATATGTTGGGGTTTCGAATTGGACGTACATTTGAAGTGTTGAAGAATTGGTAGCAGTAGTGGTCAACATTTGTTCATGCAGAGGCACCTTCTTTATTAAGGACCAGACAAACCTGGTACATCATGTCTTCAAATCCTAGTTCAAACAACTTTTACCATGACACTTGTTTTAACCACAAATGTAGATGAAAAACTGAAAAAAGGTAGACTCGGAACTTTGTCATTGCCTGCTGAAGGCAATTATAAGCTTCTTCTATACGGAAACTAGTTACGTAGACGGTGCAGCAGAAGGGAATAAATATAATCTCTTTCTAATTACCATAACAAGGAAGGTGAGCCTTGTTATTCAACAATTACGCCCATATTCCATGCCAAATTTCATCGAATTATATTAATTTTTGGTTCGAGGTTTCGAGCGCACGGCCAGATAGACAGACATGGTTACATCGATTTCTCTTATCATTCAAACAGTTTGGATATCTTTCTCGATTACTTTATGTATAAAAATATGAATAAATAAATATTTACATATTAGTAAGCTCAAGCATGTACAGGGTGACTCGTCTAATAAAACTGAATTTGAAATATGGACTATGCCAAGAGCAAGGATTGAAAGAGTAATGGAAAGTGATGTCGTTGGTCTGAGTTGGCTCGTGCGGAAAAGTCAAGATCTTTGTGAACCAAACAGGAAATTAGCGACATTTCTCCTAAATCTTAGCAGAAAGGACCTGAGAGTACTGGTGGGTGTAATCACAGGGCACAACGCCTATGGTCGGCATATGGCTACCATTGAAATCATTGGCGATCCAATATGCCTATCCTGTTGTAAAAATGAGGACACTGCAGAGCATTTTCTCCGTAGCTTCCCGGCGTTTTCTAAAATCAGACTTAGGCTGATGAGACCTAATCAGACTAAGGCTACTAAGTATAGATAAAGTTTATACTCTTCCTCTTCCGGACCTCGCGGAAGACTGACCTCAAATTAATTTTTCCATCTTACCATCCATAGAGAAAGTGATTGGACTTGTCCAACTCCACACAAATCTAATCTATTCTAGGACCACTACGCCCAAGGCAAAAAGTCGAAACAAGTCACCAACAAAAAAAGTGTTCTGCTCATGGATTCAATACAGTGTAGAATGTAACAGCAAAGTTGGGATTACAAAGATTCTGTAATCTTATCTGAAAATCTGTAATTCAAGGAAATCGCTAGTCGGACCAGCATACACATGAGCACTTATGCCACGTCCAGGAACTTAGGATTAGAAAAAATACTTTTTGGAACTATTTACTGACGTATAATTATAACTATTTTAATTCCATCTTCGAAATTCTCGAATCTAAAAAATGTGAAGCACTTCAGCTTTGTGATATGGCAGATCACAAAAAATATTTAATCGTCTTCTCCTTACGTTTTTATTTCATGTAGCTGGTCCACCCTGTATATTATATGGTGCATCTTTGAACGGGAAAAATCATTAAAAAAATAAGAAAAATAAAAAAAATCTATATCTTCAAACATAACTAAATAAATGTGAAATAAAGTTTTGCAACCACCACTTAACGGCCAAGTATTGAAGTTCGCATTTCATTTGCATGCCCAAGGATACATACTCAAATTCATAGGCATGTCTGTATGTGTGCTGTACGTTTGTGTATAATTACTCACTTAAGCTTATCCACAAGAACTATACAGCCCATGCAAAATTGGAGTTAAAGGACCCAAACTTATTTCCTATCTGCGTGTGTGTGTGCATGCGTGTGCCAGTGGTGAAATGCTCATTGTATAGACATGTAACAACACATTTATGTTCACATACATACATAAATATCCGTACAATTTATAGTATAGAAAATACAATATATGTAGAGCTATGAAAACAAAACTGCGACGACTAACAGCAGTCGTGATTTGATGTTGGTAATCAATGAATTAAAGCGATAGTGGCATCGGCGAAGACTTACAGCTACCCGGAAAAGCAACGAATTTTACCAAAAACAGTGGACGCACAAGCGAGCAAAGGAAACTACAAGTAGAAGTTGCTTTAAGATGTTTTATGTTTTACACCAGAAACAGACCGCGACCACAACAAAAGCACAAAAGTATAGAATCGATGAAGTAAAAATAAGAAGAAATTAAGAAGAACTGCGCTAATGCGAGGCAAAATAGGAAAAACAGAAGCGAAGAGGGTGTAAATAGTGCGACGACGACAACTTTAATGAGCAGAAATTAGCAAAGAATAAAGCTGCAACAATGTTTACAACGGCAGCATTGACAACGGCAACAGCAACAGCTAAGGTGGTGGCGGTGGCCTGTGGCTTTGCCGCTAGTGTGGAAGTCGCAATGAAACTCGAGACACTTTTGAAGCTATGTGTGCTGGACGCAATGCAAAAAGCAAATACCAGATGCATTCCCGACGACAGCGAGAGAGTGAGAGAGAGAGAGAGTTAACATGATGATTTTCTCGGCTTCGGTGCGGTGTTAACTCGAACGGTGGGATGCTGGGGGCCGCTGAGAGCCAAATGAATTACACAAAAAACTGACGACTCACAGAATTCTCACAAACTATGTGTCGATTGGTTGGTGGGCAGGTTTTGTTAGAAGGCACAGTGATGAGAATCTACGCTTCAGAAGTTAACTTTTAAAAACGCAGTTTTTAATAATAAAATATGTGAAAATAAATTTTCAACCAACGTCTTCTCCTGACACTCAACGCGCTCTCGTTCATTTACTGCCTGCAATGCTGACGATACTGGTGATTTTCAGCGATTCGAACTGCTGCTTCAGCGCATCAAAACAACACTTCGCTTGGAGTCTTTGCTCCACTGTCATGCGCCATACGTTGTGTGCTCCCGCGCAGCTCAGCTCGCGCTGATTGGCTGCACTGCCGGTTGGAGGCATTGTTTATCACATTGAAAGCATTGGCGTTGGTGGTGTGCTCTCACAGTTGGGGAGGAAAGTGAAATAGCCGCAGTCGCTTGCAGGTGCGCGCACATATAAATACATCCGTACATAATACGAGCCCACATAGTGCAAGCGTGTGTGTGACAGCTGCCGTTCACACATTTCCCCAGTTTGATGAGCGCGTAAACCATTTTGAATAATTAGACTTTGGTCATGTTTTTGCAATGCCGATAATGAGAGCGTTTATGGGCTTGTGGTTGTGCTCTCGAAAGCGTGTGGAACGTATCTTCGTAAGCTGCACTCTTTGTTCTTTTCGCTTCTACATCATTTATATTGCTTCTAGACTTGGCGTTTTGTTTTGCTGTTGTTTTTTGTTGTACGTTGTTGCTTTGCCGTTTGGCACCAGCGTTGCCTGTCGTGTACATTGCAGTGTTTTTTGCAACATTGCAGTCGCGATTTTGTGTTGCATACATTTAGTTTGTTTGTTAAACCGATTCGATACGATTTTATATGGTACGGTTTATTGAATTTATTAACTATTCTGCAAATTTGAACTCGAAAGCGTTACTTTGCCGGTAGAAAAGTGCATACAATGAGTACGTAGAATCTTGATTAGGTCGTATGGTCGTAGTGCGTTTGAAGTAGTGAGCGGCACTCAATAACTGCTGATAGTCATTCAAAAAAGCCGCAGAAAACTGGAGAAATAAAATACGAAAAACAAAAAATATACTGTTTTATTATTCTTACTTTATATTGGAAAAGCAAAACCCAAAAACATTCCTTTTAATTGTTTTAATCCGTATCTTAACAAATTTGTAAAATAATTCAAAAGGATCAACTAATTCGTCATTTATTTTTTTTTTCTTAATTTAGTCAAGTAAGGACCTTAGCAATCTTATTTATTTCCACCTATGCGTGTATTTTTACAGCATTTTCTCACAACTGACAAATGTTGGTAGTTACATACATATTTATTTATGCATGTATGTATGCGTATAACTACGTTTCTGAAGTTCAATTGCTTCACCACCTCACAGAGATGCACTTTTGCCGTACTCTTTAAGAGCTCAAAAGCAGAAGAAATCTGTTACATTTAAGTACTACAGAAGTTACCTGCTGAGCATCTTGTATCTGTATGGCACAGCCGCATATATCTGGGTTCAAATCTCACGGCACGTATTGGGCATCAAAATGTTGGTAAATGTTTTCTCTAAAAGCTTTTAGGCAGGGAATTGCTCACTTTTAAATGCATTCTGCCATCAAAACTATTCTATTAAAAATCATCCAAAAATAAAATAAAATCATCGTAAATCAAAAAAATATAAGGTTATCAGAAAAGTCTTGCGGTATTTTTATTGAATTTTCAATTGTTCATAAAATTGGTTATTTATATTTTATATTTATTCATAAAATCGGTTTATTTCTGACAACCTTATATATATTTTCGTTTTTTTCCTGTTAATTAAAAAAAGGAAAAAGAAATCCATTATTTTTTCGGTAGGCGGCTGTAGTGTCGATGCCTCGCAAAGTAACGATCAAACAATTTAAAGGTTTTGCTCGTTGTCAAGGTACCGTTTCGCACTAAAAAAATAGTTTGCTGTTTTTTGTTTGTTCCATTCAGTTGTTAATTACAGCCAATTACCGCAATTATGTTTCGTCGATTCGGATCGGACATATTTGATGTTAAAGAAAATGCCACAGAAATAGTCGAAATTGACGGGTATGTTAGTAGACGTAGCATCGCCCAGGACCTAAGGACCTATCATAAAAAAGTTTTAAGCATTTGCGCAAACATTTTACGCACAAATTATGGATTTCTTTTCCCTAAAATAATATTTTCATAGTAAAACTGGACATATGTACATAGATTTGACAATTGCAATGTAAATAAGAGTGCCTAAGTAAAAAATATATTTTCGTCCTGCTTCTGTTCCTGTTATTTTTAATGATCAAAATGCTAAATTTGACATAACTATGAAAGTTTTGTTGGTTTGTTCGGTTTTAAATAACGAAAAAAATTAATTATCTTAGACCTTCAACTATTTTAAGGGATAGTTATGGCGGCTGCCGTAGCTAAATGCGTTAGTGCGTGACTACCATTCGGGAGGTCATAGGTTTGAATCTTTGTGCATGAAACAGCAAAACGATCGAGTGTATTTCTGCCATGAAAAAGCTCCTCATAAAAAATCATCTACCCTTGGGGTGTGACATTAAACTATAGGACGTTTCATTTGTTAAACAATATCAAGACGCACCCCACAAATAGGATATATTGGTTATAAAGCCACTAGCTTCATGTTGAAAGGAGCCTGACCAAAATTCATAGTAAAGCCAATGCTACAGTTATGCTTTTTATACTCCAATTCATCAAAAATTTATCTCAACTCACGAATTCATGCAGAATGGTGTCTTCTCTAATGTTTGGCACTACGTATAATAAAGCTATTCTAATACTATTGCTCTCATATGACAGCAGTAAACAAAGAAAAATTATTAGGTTGCTCCTTTAAAAACCGCTCCGAAATTTGAGATTTCAATGTAAGTGGAAGTGTTTCCCGATTTTAATTTATCTGGCCAGTTTATACTTACATACACTACCTTCCCCCCTTTCTGAAAGCGCAACTGAATGAGGAACTAGCTCTGGAAACGTAGTCGATATGGAAACACTCAGCCTCATACAGAACTGCCAAAATTATGCTAAGAACTTGGAATACGAAAACTACAAACTTTATTTCATCACTTTCTAAAAAAGACTCCAAAATATTGGTTGGAGTACTGAAGAGGCAATGTCTTACCCGCAACCAATATGGGATTAGTTCAGAGCTATGCGTGAAACGAATGCTAGGAGTGCTTCGGAACACCCACATTTCCTGTGCCCTGTTCTTTGTAGGACTGGACAAATGTGCCTAGGACCAACATATACCCTATATTTTTCATCCTTGAGAGATATTGCTGAACGGCTTGTTAAAACTCGCGCACAGGTGCATTAAGAATTACATACAAAAAAAAATTCTACTCCAAATACGTAGCAATGACAAAACAAGGGACCGTAAAGGTTTAAGTCAGATCTTTTTACAGATCTGCCAGCACTACCTAACCTAACCTATGAGCAAATAAAACCGGGTTGGATTAGGTACGAAAATTAGTACGCGAGGCGTTTATTACCACTTCTATTTGGAATTGCAATTACGTGGTATGTGCAACTAAGAATTGAGCTGCTATGAAAAGTGTCGATATGTGACATTTAATATTAAAATATTTTTTTATTAAGTTTTAAGTTTTTTTGCCTAGTACAACTAGTTGCAAAATATTAAAAAAATACTATGGAAATAAATGAACTACATAGTTTTCTTTTGCTTTAACTGACCAGGCCTTAAGCCTTAAGCCAGGTGCTTAAGCCATCTTTTCCATTTATTTGTGTCAACAATCATAGACATCGATAAGACAAAATATATGCTGACGACAAGAAGAACAGTGGATCCAGACATTATAACACTGAATATTGCAAATAATCCCTTGCAAAGAGTTGATAAAATAAAGTATTTGGGAATAATAATTGATGATAAGCTAAAATTCGATGAGCACTTGAAATATACAGAGGCGAAACTAGGTAAAAAGATAGGTATTATGTTCCGCTCATGTAAATTTATCAGCAAGAAATACAAAATTATGGTGTATAGATCAATGATTGAGCCTCACTTCATTTACTGTCCGACAATTCTATTTACGTTCACCGACACTCAAATCTCGAATCTACAAAAGAAACAAAATAAAGCGATGCGTTTTATTTTAAGAAAACGATACGACACGCCAATTCTAGAAATGCTTAGAGAATTGAATTGGCTCAGTGTGAAACAACTAGTGACATACTACACTTTGAAATTCATACATAATATAAAATTAGGCAATCTACCTGGATATCTAAGTAATAGAATGATATACAACAGTGAAATTCACAACTACCAAACAAGGAACAGAAATAATTTTCACGTCCCAATAGCCAGAAATGAATTGGACAGGAGGAGCTTATACTGTAGAGGAGTTAGAGCATATAATGAATTACCTGTACACTTAAAAAACTGTGAGAGTCCAGAAATATTTAAGAAACTTTTATATGAGTATTCTAAGCTTTCCATAGCATTTAGATAGTTAGAAATATATAATTGAAATTTATTGTGCCAATAATACCCATCTTATATACTTGAAGTTTGTTCAGTATATACTTTATATCTTTTAGTAGTTTTAATGTAATTTTGCCAATATTATCTAGGTCTATAAGACCGTAATAAATAAATAAATAAATAAATAAAATCTCGTTTCTGGTAAATAGTCGTGACGGCATACGCATATATATATACCACCATATATATATATATATATATAAATATATATATAAATATATATATATATATATATATATATATAAATATATATATATATATATATATATATATAATTGGCGCGTACACCCTTTTTGGGTGTTGGGCCGAGCTCCTCCTCCTATTTGTGGCGTGCATCTCGATGTTGTTCCACAAATGGAGGGATCTACAGTTTCAAGCCGACTCCGAACGGCAGATATTTTTATGAGGAGCTTTTTCATGGCAGAAATACACTCGTAGGTTTGCCATTGCCTGCCGAGGGGCGACCGCTATTAGAAAAATGTTTTTCTTAATTTTGGTGTTTCACCGAGATTCGAACCTACGTCCTCTCTGTGAATACCGAATGGTAGTCACGCACCTACCCATTCGACTACGGCGGCCGCCGTTACGCCGTTACGGCATACGCATAAGCCAATACATATTTCTATATTTTAATTCAAGCTTCGCATGCCCAAGTACTTTGCTGTATTTGAGTACGGAATTTGTGTCCCATTTCTGTATATATGTAGGATGGAATTGTATTTTGTTGTATGTAAAGTTTACATGCGCAGCCTTTGTGTCGTCAAGTCCATTAAAACGTTTTGAACTTCAATTTTTGTCAAATCTCTCACGTTTTTAAAACGGTTCTGATGTGTTTAAAAATTATTACTATTTTTATTTTTTTCTTGTTCACGCCACTCGGGAGCATAGGGCCTCGACAAGACTCTTCCATTGTACACGAATCTGTGCTGTTATTTGTGCGCCGTCCCATATGGTGTCGACGTCTGCTAGCTCGCGCAAAATCGACCTTCTCCAAGTACTCTTTGGCCGAGCGCGACCTCTTCTCCCTTGCGGGTTCCAGTCAAGTGCCATTCTCATGATGCTATCTGGTGGTTTTCTAAGCGTGTGAACTATCCATTGCCACTTTCTGCATTTGATTTGCCATAGGATGGGTCCCTCATTCACTCATTCACATCTCCGCAGCGCAGTTTTGCTGATGGTGTTCAGCAAAATTTTATTATCTAAATCCAATTATATTTATTTCTTTGCAACTTTCTATAAACACCTACTATTCAATACTCTTTTTATATTTTTGCGAATTTGACTATCAAATAAAATAAAAAATAAAAATGGCTTATTAGTATCTTTCCGTATATACCAGTATACTACTTGTGCAACGCTTCTAAAAGCTGAATACGAATCGTTAATAAAAAATATAAAAAATAAAAAATTTCATTTGATGGCTGCTCTAACTTAGAAGATGGTGCCTACATCTACTCTTCGCATATGCCATATATCTATACATATGTACATATGTACGTATGTGTGCGTATATGATATTTGCTCATAGCACTGTATGTATGTATGTGCATGTATAAGTGTGTGTGTAACATAAATTCTGATTGCAAGCACACATACAGCGGCACATTTGTGTGTGAAGGAGCACATATTCGCAATTGAAATTTTTTAGTGCTTTGCTGTCACTTTCATTAAATTCTCGAATGCTGTCAATACCACTGAGTTGTTGCTGTTGTTGTTCCCGTAGCTTCATATTGTATTGTTGCTGCTTCAGCAAAGGCCATTAAAAGTATTGCGCTGCTACATTGCTTGTCCTTCTCAAAGCGATCCTCTCCCAGCATTTTTTCCACGTAGCAAAGCCTTCTCTCCCACAGTTTTTACTTTTAGCCAACAAATTGCTCCCCACAATAATACAAAAAAAAAAAACAGAAAAAAACGTTGCAAAATATAAAACGATTGGAAACTGAAAAGTACTCGATACAAGCAGCAGAAAAACAAAGAATGAACAGCAAAACCAAAATCCTCCCATTGCTTCATTGTTCCATAGCAAATTGGGCCGGTGCCGGAGTCGCGTTGTGCGGCTGCCTCATTTTTTCAACGGCCAACCGGCTGTAGTGGGTTAGTGTGGGCTTTTTCATGATTATTGTTGTTGTGTACGTTGATTTTCGCAGGCGACTGTGCACAAAGTCGTCGCGTTTTTTGTTCTTTCGCCTTGTTGGTCAGTCGAGTGTCGGAAGTCAATCAAAAAGCGCGATGTCACATACAATTTCTTAGGCGATGGTGAATTGATGAGCGCGAAATGAGCGCGAAACGCACTTTGATTCATTTGAAAATGCCGCATACGCGAGTTTAAACGGCGGCGTGCCAAGCAGAAGCCGCAGACGCGAAATAAAAACAAACAAAAATAAAAGCAAGCAGAAAGAAACTAACAACTGAATACTTAACTGCAGTTCGGATAAATCGGCAAGGATTACCGAGATACCAGCATTCCTGCACACAGCCATACATGCTTAGGCTATTACATATATGTATGTGTGTGCGTTCATAACATTCGATAAGTTTTCATTTGATTTTTTGTGAAAATCAGACCATTGATATGGAAGTAACGCGGCGGTAATGTTTTATCGGTACACTTCACAACTACTTGCACAATTTACATACACACATATACGCGTGTTTGAGTGTTCGCGCCACTTAGGAATTGTGAAGAAAAATTTAGTGAGTGCTAATCTTCATTCGGGACGTATTTGTTTGTGTTAAAGCCTATAACAGTGAACAGCATTGCCGACGGTATTTGCAGTGGAAAATGTATATAAACATTTGGAAGTCTTACACGGCGTATACGTATAATATCCGCCTAAGTCAGTGAATGGTGGAGAAATTACGGGAACTTGTGGAATTTTCGCAAATTTATAAATTTTGGAAAGAAAGGTAAGTTTTCATTTATTTTTTTGTGGCTCTGAAAAGTATTTTAAAAGAGCTTTCACTTGAATGGAAATGTTTGTTTCGTTTTTCACATTACACTCTGCTCTATTTGGGAGCCTTCGTGAAATTTGTGTAAATAAAATTTAAATAAAAAATAGTTTAAAAAAACTAAAAAACACGCTTTTATTGCTAATCGAACTAAAAAGTAGAAAATAAATTTTAATGACAAAGGGACCTATAATGAAGTAATAGCAAATCGAACGAGCGTGGGATGCATTTTGCTTCACTTTCATAACCCTCTGTACATACATAGGTAGTTGCCAATAGAATGATTATAATATTTACTATATCAAGCATCCCACGCTTTTAACTCTAATTTGAATTACTCTATTTGTATCTTAATTTTTGTTATAATTCTGTTCTGAGGTAGTTGACTATGACTGATATATATACTATTACACAACCGCACACTAAATGCAAACCTCAATGGTTGTGTGGAAACTAAAAATTCCCAATTTTTGTTTAAAAAAATACCCAATTCATGTTTCTACCGGTGTGGCAATATTAGCAAATGTTATAAAAAATGCACATTTTTCAGCGCTCTCACGAGAAAAAGAGTTTCCCATCTAGTCATCTATGTTGTGTGTTCCGAGTCGATCAGATTTTTAGAAGCCAGTGAAAATTAAGCTCAAAGATTCCGTTACATACATACAACCCGAGCTAATAAAAGTGTGTTAATTATTCTATTTGTATCTTCATTTTTGTTATAATTTTGTTCTGAGGTAGTTGACTATGACTGATCGTTCGATTTGCTATTACTTCATTATAGGTCTCTTTGTCATTAAAATTTATTTTCTATTATACTTTTTAGTTCGATTAGCAAAAAAGCGTGTTTTTTAGTTTCTTTAAACTATTTTTTTTATTATGAATGAAAATTATTGTTATCATTGCAGTCAGTGAATAAATGATTCCATATATTCGTGTTATATTTAATTCCTTTCTTATCGACTGTGATAAAGAAGTAATCGGGATGAAGAACTTATTTCGTGGAGGGAGCCTGAGAAACTGATTTACAAGAATAAATAAAGATTTTTATTTTACAATCAAATTCACCTTACTTTTTGCCCACAGTAAAAAAAAGAAAATATTAATCCTGGCAATTCTAATAAGGATAATGGAAAACTTTGATCAAATTATTGCATTGTCATCGCTCCTTGATAGGTGTGCAAAATTTCAAGTCGATCAGATTTTTAGAAGCCAGTGAAAATTAAGCTCAAAAATTCCGTTACATACATACATACATACATACATACATACATACATGCATACATACAACCCGACCTAATAAAAGTGTGTTAAAAAATATTCTTCAAGAAACTTTTATGAATTAGAAATAAAGAATGCAATGCATTTCACCATTTTTTTTTAAGATCTAGTGCCATAAAGAACAGCAGAACTTCCAATTTAGATAATGTGCATATGAGCATAGTAGTTACTTTGTTTTTGCTTGACAAATGAAAATTTTATTTTAGAACATATTTGTACGCAAGATATAATAACATTACCGACGTATACTTGTACTTATGTCAATTTAAGGCAAAACAGATATATGTACTCTATTATTTGAATGAAAAACTTAGCCCTATCTTCCTAGGTAGTTCACTAGACACGTATATTTTTTTAATTTTTTTCTTACGCATAGGGAAGTTTTTGTTTCTTTGAAAATTATAACAATCCTGCGTTATTCTTGTGAAATTAATTATTAGGAGCGCAACTTAGTTGCTGTTGTTTGTCAATAGATGCCGCCAGCAGTGTGTGCTAGTCGATTCTAACATAACCTAAGCTTAGATATTTGGTAAACAAACTGCTTCGACACATTAGTGATTTTGTTTTGCTATCACATACTTTTGGTTTTGTGAAAATGTCTGATTTTGTGCCAAATAATCGTCATTTGCGGGAAGCGTTGATTTTCCTCTTTCATTCGAAAAAACGACGGCTAAAGCGCATTGAGAGCTACAAAAAGTTTATGGAGATGCTGCTTTAAGTGAAACAACGTGCCGAGATTGGCTCCATCGCTTCAAAGACGGTGATTTTAATGTTGACGACCGTCCGCGTGAAGGAAGGCCAAAAACCTTCCAAGACTCTGAATTGGAGGCATTGCTCAATGAGGATCCGTGTCAAACGCAAGAAGAGCTTGCTTCAGTATTAGAAGTTACCCGCCAACCCATTTCCAAGCGATTGCATGCTTAGGAAATGATTCAGAAAGAAGGGACTTGGGTTTCTTATGAGTTAAAACCAAGGGATGTTGAATGTCGTTTGTCGCCTGTAAACAACTGCTCCAGCGGCAAAAAAGGAAGGGGTTTCTTCATCGCATCGTGACGGCCCGGTCATTCTTCTATGCCGTCGCCTCGGCCGAATATTCACGCTGCGAAGGTATGAATTTGGTGGGACCAAAATGATGTTATTTATTATGAACTGTTAAAACCAAGCGAAACCAACACTGGGGATCGGTATCGACTTCAATTGATGCGATTGAGCCGAGCACTGCACGAGAAACGGCCGCAATAAGCGGAGAGGCGTGAAAGTGGTTCTACAGCATGACAACGCTCGGCCTCACGTTGCCAAACCCGTTAAAACCTACCTGGAAACACTGTAATGGGAAATCCTACCTCAACCGCCATATTCTCCAGATATTACGCCGTCCGATTATCACCTGTTCCGATCGATGCCACATGGTCTAGCTGACCGGCATATGAAGACATCAAAAAAGGGCTTGGTTCGTGGATAGCCTCAAAAGATGAACAGTTTTACCGCGACGGTATACGAGATCTACCATAAATATGGGAAAAAGTAGTAGCCAGCGATGAACAATACTTTCAATGATTCGCTTGAAACCATTTTCTCAGAAAAAAGTTGTACTTTCATCAAAAAAACAGCGAGAACTTAGTTACACACCTAGTATTAAAATGAAACAAAAACAGAAGTTTACTTTCCATTGGGGAAACTAGTGTGAAAAAACTCGACAACGTTGATTTGAATGAACTCAAATGAAAGTTTCTACTCTCTCAAAATATTTCTTTTATACAAGTATGTAAGTATATATGTATTATGTTGTATAATATTTTCTCTTTATTAATTCATTTTAGCATTATTGTATGTATATTGATGCCACAAAGCAGTTTAACTCAGTTCGTCACAATCTCATCGAAAATGAGCTTCAAACAAGACCTCGATTTGCCTTTCTTAAGCTATACTTTTACGAGTACCTGTGTCTATCGGCAGAACTCATTTTTTATATTTTTTCACTGGTCTATGTTAAATACTCGTCGCAATTCGGATTGTTTTTGAGCGCACTAAGAATTCGTAAGTGGAAAATTTTAACTTCTAATTAGAACCAACTTTTCCAATCGCACTTGCTCTCACTCCCGTCACCACTCCTTAATTAATGCTTACATCTTTTTTGGTTATTCAGCAGGGCTCCCGCTCCGATTTGTGGTGCGCGTCCCGATATTTTTCCACAAATGGAGGATCCTACAATTGTATGCCGCCTTTGAATGCCAAATGGTATTTTATGAGAATCTTTTTCTTGCCACAGATACACTTGAAGGTTTGTCATTGCCAGCAGAGCGGGCGGCCGCTACTAGAAAAAGCATTTCTTCCATTTTGGTGCTTCGTGCCCACAGCCGGTTTCCAACATTTGTACTACTGACCACTAAATGTTTTGGCTACGGCGAGCGCTGATCGATCCTTGCCTTGTGAGATATTATGATGAATTTATGTTTCATCCACATTTACAAGACACCTTCTTCACAGCTTGTGGGTATCCTCAGCTTCTTACACCCAAAAATTTAGGCAGAACCTAAATCTGTAATCCATGTGATAAGCCTGTAATCTCTTTAAATTAAGGCACCTTCATGTCATACCGTGGATTTTATTTTCATTTTTGTTATGGTAAATTCAGCTGGACGACCAGAGAGTTCTGCGCCACTTGGGCTGGTACAACTGCATTGACATCGAGCAAACCAGTCCCCACTGAACCATTACAACCTTCCCTTTTTTAATTGATGGTGAAGAACAATAATATATATTTTCCATGCTTTAGACTGTTTTACGAAAAAATAAGACACGCCACTCACTTTTTCCGTTGTCTGTACGTTGGTGTGCGTTGTGAAAGATGCTTCTTGGCAGCAAGAACACTTTGAATACCACGAACTGTAGTCAATAATAAATGAGTTTTTATAGATTCGATTTTTTGTATAGATTTATTGGTGGTTTGCACTTCGGTTTTACGGTATTTTGTGCCCTCTACTCACTATAGTACCACATCCGAACCCAGTTCTCTTATTAAATTCAAGATAGAGCTGGGTTGGATTGAGCGTATGTGCCTTTTCTCCTGCTGCAAATGGCAAAAATGACTTAACCATCTTCGCGCTATAACGCTGCATTCAAGTAAAAGGTGCATTGGAGTCTCCAGAAACGACAAGCGTCAGTGGACCATATCCCGATCATGTGCAGATGATTGCGCAGTCCGCAATGGCCTGTGAGAATACCCTTGAGCATTCTCAGTTTATCCTTGGAGAGAGTTATGAGATTTTTAAACCTCTTTTGGTTGTACCCCGCCCCCCCCCAGTAAGGACTTTGCTTGACGTATCTCCATAGTTTGGTGCCAGCTAATCTCCTTTAGTCTTAGCTCTTCACTCTTAAGCTGCTTAAGCTGTTCCACACAAAGGAAGAGCTCGGGTCCTATTAACGACGAGGTCGCAGCCCCTCTTACCAATGCGTCCGCTAATTCGTTCCCCGTTATTCCCCTGTGTTCTAGGACCCAAATTAGCCGGATACGATTGTACATACCTAACAGATACAGTACACACCTAAGTATAGATTGGAACAAAACTAAATTACCATTGGGTCAAAGAAAAATAAACTCAACTTATAGTCGAATCGTAATTGTGGGTTCGGCTGCGCGGGCATTGATCGTATCCTACTGGTGGGGTGCACAGACATTTTATATTGTATGCATTAAGGCTTTTGACATTTGGTATTTTGACTTTTCGAAATTATTCGGACTGGGCATACGAATTTACAAAAAAATTAAAATGAAACATTGAACTCTCATTGCGAGTTAGTCCGCATATTTATATGTATTTCCGCTCATCTCTCAAACTCACGAGTGAGCGCACACCGAATAGCATTTCGATTTTTACTGACAAGAATTAGATTAATTGCTTAACCTGCTTAAGTTATACGATTTGTTCGGAAACCACAATGCTTAAAACGCGTAGCTTGGCGTTCCAGCTTTATTTCGTTCAGAAAATCACTCCAAAATATAAGCAAAAACTTGTTTATGAAATGCGCTACAAATTCTGGGCTCAACATTCATCTTCTCCTTCATAGTTCTTCTGCTTGTGATTTGTGTCATTTCGCTCCACCGTACCACATTAGCGTCGGTAAAAGTACAAAAGCTTTTCGTGCGGTTGTCTTAATGGGCGGCAATTGCTTTTGACATGCAAACAACATCAGTATCCAAGTGATAACATCGAAATGTACAAAGTTATCATTTTCCGTTCCGTCGTCAGTTGCTCGCTCGTATTTTAATGTATTTTGCATGCATTACAAACACAAACAAAAGGAGAAAACAAACCGTATCAGCGCCTTAATTTGCGTTTGTTCTTGGAACAAAATTTAAATGATACAAACTGATAGGCGGCTAGTGCATTTTTCTATGGGAGCGGAGCAAGTATCACAAGTAAGTAACAAGTATCTACTACTCGTAGATACATAAATTTTTGCGTGCACACTCATGCTTACATACATGCCGATGCATATTTGTGCCAATTGTTTATAAAAACTTGGATGGTAATTTTAGTTGTCTGATTTGCGAAAATTATTTCATTTGGCTGGGTCAGCGGAAGCACTACAAGAGGGGGAGGGGAGTGAGAGTAAGATTTCTAGGGAACTATTTCCAGATAGCGATGTATTTGTATGTAATATTATATCTATAAGTAATTCGTAGTAGATATTCGCTCTCAATACATATTAGGGAAAATTTTCGAAAATTATGAGGAAATGTTTGGTTTAATTTTGATTTTGATTTTTGATCGAGTCCAATGAAATAGACAATTTAAGAGTCGATTCTTAATTTAAAACTAAAAACTAGAAGTGTTTCTGTATTTCCTCAATTTGAAGTTGAGCAAAAAACCTAAAAATAAAAACAGAAAGATTTTCAAAGTTATTTGTATCTGTAGCACAATAAAATTAATTTGATCAAATTTTAATATAATTTCATTTAATTTCAACGCCTATGGTTGAATTTAGGATACCAATTATAGTTACTGTATATTTATTTCAGAATTTACCATTTGGGGGCGCGTAGGTTCGAAGCTTAGTGAAGGAAACCTCAAGATTATAGATATTATAATGTATTATAAAATTATTTTTGCCATGAAAAAGCTCTTAGTAAAAAATCATTTGCCGTTCGGAGTCGGCTTGAAACTGTAGGTCCCTCCATTTGTAAAACAACATCAAGACACACAACACAAACAGGAAGAGAAGCTTGGCCAAACACCTAAAATAAGTGTACGCGCCAACTATTTGTTTATTTATTTTTTATTTGTAGGTATAATGATTTCACCAGCTGGTGCGAATGATGAATTCAAAGGAATCAATCAAATAACTGCATATGTGTGGATTTTTGAAAAACATGACTCCAATACTTTCTGTCAAGCACTAAATTTTTTCCATAACGCTCCAGCTAATTTTCCTTGGTGAATGGTTGAAAAGATTCGGAGGTTCTGGGCCGATATCAAGAGGCATTCGCGTATTCTCAGGCTGTTTCCTTGCATTCCGGTTACCAATGACTCCTACAACTCGGTGGATTTACACCTTGACAAACCTCAAATTTCCACTTAGAAAGGACCTGGAAAATGGTTTAGTATTTTATGAAAATGAAGTCAGTATATATACCGACGGTTCTAATCTCGACCATTAAATGGAAGTTGGTCTCTATTCGGATACCATCAGTATATTTTTCCGCTCACCTGTTCATTGCAACGTATTCCAAGCTGAAGTTTTGGCGACTAAAGGCCTTTTAGCGCTAAACAAAGACGCAACACAGTCAGAAATATCTACATATATTCCAATAGTCATACAGCTCTGAAATCGCCTCAATCATGGAAGCACTCTTCGAAAACAGTAGTAGAGTTTTGTGAACAATAAAAAATAACTGCACAGTTCTTCTCTATAACTCTACTCAGGGTGCTTATTCAATTATATGTATCTAAATAGTCGTATATTTATATGTATAGTGCAACTCCCATAGCCCAGCCCTATTTTAATCAAAATTTAAAATCTTGTAATTATCAAAATTTCATATCCACTTATGTAAAAAACGAATTTACTTTTGTGTAATTTTTAGTAGCACAAGTTGAAAAGGCAAATTTACCTACCAGTAAAAAGGTACAGATATTTAGTTTAATCTTGCGCTGGGCATCATTTTGGGCTTATTTTGACTGGCCATGACAAAAGCAGCAGATTGAGTAGCATTTGTGGATTTGTAAAAATATTTCAAACAGCAGTTTAACACCAATTACAATTACAATTATCTGCGAGGCGCGCTACAAATCGTAGAAATTCACCTGCTCAGTGATCTTTTCATCTCTGTGCGTTACAAAGGCAGTCCACTTAACAAATTAAGCTTTCATCAACTCGTTAAAGCCGAGAAGAAAATTATCAGCATTCATTTATGGTGAATTTCGTTCTTTTTTTTACTTTGTTTTTCAGTGAAACAAATGCGAGTTGGGCATAACAATAACAAAATCTCGCAAACAAATCACCATCGGTGCATGGGTCAACATAATAATCTAAAAGCGCATCTGTACGCCAAACCAAAGCAACGAAAATGGTCAGTCTTGTATGTGAGTAGCTAAGCAGCTAAGCAGTTAAGCTGTTGAGCTGTTGATCGGTTGCGCGGCCAAGGGACCCAGCAGCAACAGACAGTTGCGCGCAAAGCGAAAAAACCCATAAATCAAAATAAAGCGATCGTTGACGAACCACAGCGCCACTGCTTCGTTTCTCTATTACTCGTACGTCACTTCTCGGCTGCGTGCTTGACTTCTTTAGCGACGCACGCACTGCCAGCGGCATCGTCACTTTTCACACAAGGCAACGCAACGCAACGCAACACAATACAACACGACACAACAACACACAACAACACAAAAAACAAATAATCAACTAGAGTTGGAAACGCAACAACATTCAAATGCCACTACTGTTGGCAATTCCCGGTCCAGAGCGTACGCTGCCTCTAATGGCAGTGGCGACAAGTGCCGCCATAATGCCCGAAGTTGAGGTGGCAACATCGCCAGCACAAATCGACTCGATGATGGCTGAAACAACACCCAGTGCTCTCAATCATACCTTACCAATCAAACAGCAATCAAATACAGACATTTCAGCAAACGCACCGACAGTAACAGCTAAAGCAATAACAGCAACAACAGCAGCAACAGCAATAGCTAGCGCAATGCTTACGGCAATGGGTCCAGCGAGTGCGATGATAAGAACAGCAGCAACTACAGGTGTTAATAGCCAAATTACAGTTAAGAGCTGTGGCGTTTCCTCGCCACATCATCACTCAACAGATGGCGTTGTTAGCAGCAATTATGTAGTAAATGAAATTGCCACCGGCAGCAGCAAGGCCAGCGAAGCCGTCATATCCAGTGCCTTGATTGCGCTTGGCGGCTGTTATGACGGCGTGTCCGACACTCTATCAAATCAACACCGACACCGGCATTTGAATGGCGATAGCCACCAAGGCGGCAACGGCAGCACCAACAGCAGCAGCAACGGCGACAAAGTTAATTGTTGCGCTTCGGGCCGATTCTCTCCTCCGCCCACCAACAGTGATAAGCGAATTGCCACTCCGGCTACCGTTTTGAATGGTTATTCTTCGCCCACTCGCCACCAAGAGAATGAATCATCAATTAGCGCTGATAGAGTGACGACAGCGCCGTTGCAATATTATCCGCAAATTCACGTCAAACAGGAATTCCTTCAAACAGACGACTATCGAGATGAAGCAGAGGCTGCGGCTGCGGCTGTGGCCAAAGGAGAAGAGGAGGCAAATGATAACGACGAGAACGCAACACAGGCAGCTCCACTCAGACAAGGTATGGTAATATGTTTAGTTGGATGGCATGTTTTTAAGTGTGTGTGTGTCTGTGTATTTTACTGTGGAGATGCACTTTATATCGTCGCTAAACGTTAGAAACAAAACATGGCACCGAAACTTTAATCAAAAGATTTCATATCTCCTATTTTTTCAAAGTAAACAAAACTGATAGAATGAAGATAATCAATAATAAGAACAATTTAAAAAAAATTTCGAAACCCACAATTATTTAATGACACTAGTCACTTAGCAGAATTAATTTTAAGTAAAATGATGCTCGAATTCCCTTTTTTTAATTTTTTTACAATAAAATTTTGTTTAGGACAGATTTTTTCTCTATTTTTGTTTTCATTAATAGCTGAGACTATATTCAGTAATCGCTAAAAGTTTCATAGTAGGAATTTAAACAACTTTTCGAGTTATATTAATGAAAAAATAAGAAAAACTCTGAGAGAGATGTTTTTTGGAAAATCACAAAAAAAAATCTGTGCCCAATTAATTACAGCAAAAAAAAATTTTTTTCAAAGATATATTTCACCCAAATAATGAATAACAATGTTAGAAAGAACCGAAACTCTTACTTTCACCTTAAAAAAAAACCTAAAAGAAATTGTTCAACATTAAATAAATAAATTTAAAAATGTTAAAAAGCCAAAAATAATTTACTCTTAAAAATACTAAAATAAATTTTTTTACATAGAATGAATTAAAAAAAACATCAAAAATATATTTGACGCAAAAAGATTATAAAAGTGTTAAAAAGAACCGAAAATATTTTACTTCAAAAAAGTCTAAAACAAAAATTTTTACGTACAATAAACTAAACAAACTTTCAGAAGTATATTTGAGCCAAAACATTTATAAAAATATTAAAAAGAACCGATAATATTTCATTTTCAAAAAACCTAAAACAAAATTTTCAACATTGAATAAATTTGCAAAAACACTTTTTTCAAAATTAATTTCACCAAAAAAAAAGTATAAAAACGTTAAAAAGGACCAAAAATATTTCGGTTTAAAAAAAATTATATTTACATTTTTTTTAATTTGTTCTGTTACTTCTTATTATTCTCAAGCCTACAAATAAACCAATTTTCAGAAAAATGTACGACAATATTCAAAACACATGGATGAGCTTATATAGAATCGCTCTTATGTACGATAATATGAGAAATTTAAAAAGATTTAGAACAAAATATTGTTTTTAAGAATAATGATCAGTGGTCATTGGAGGATGGTTCCATGAGTAAAAGTCCACGCAAGTGGGGAAAGTTACTGATCGCCATTCACTTGGGAGTGGCCAGGACGATTCTTCTGCATATGGTTCAAGCAGCTCACAACGTCCGGGATTAGCCCACGTATCCTCTGGGTAGCTTCCGAACACCCGTTCGGGAGTGAGCTAACGTGAGAAGGCGAAGCATTCCAGGATAGCTGGTTGTGCGCTGGGCTTACGACCCGCCACTTAAAAATCCCCCCAATGAAAAGAACTGCAAAGCCTCGGATGAGAACTGCCTTTATTGATGACGAGCCCTGCAAACGAAATAAGGAATATGATTTGAGGGCATGCACCCGGAATGTCCGATCCCTTAATGGGGAAGGTGCCTCTTCCCGGCTGGTTGATGTTCTCGTGAGAGTAAAGGTTGACATCACTGCCATCCAAGAGATGCGATGGACGGGGCAAGGTAAGAAAACCATAGGACCTTGCGACGTCTACTACAGCTGCCATGTAAAGGAGCGCAAATTCGGCGTCGGATTTGTTGTGGGAGAGAGACTTCATCGCCAAGTATTATCGCTCACTCCGGTGAACGAGCGTCTTGCAATAATCCGCATCAAAGCGCGGTTTTTTAACATCTCGCTAATTTGCGCCCACGCCCCGACGGAAGAGAAGGACGATACGACCAAAGACTCCTTCTATGAGCGCTTGGAACTTCCTATGAGCGCTGCCCCCGCCACGACATAAAAATCGTGCTAGGCGACCTCAACGCCAGGGTGGGCAAGGAGGGAATTTTTGGTCCCACAGTCGAAAAATTCAGCCTGCACAACGAAACATCCGGTAACGGACAGAGGCTGATCGACTTCGCCGGGGCCCGAAACATGGTAGTCTCCACCACCAGATTCCAGCATAAAAAGATACGCCAAGCTACCTGGCTGTCTCCTGATCGAAAAACGCGAAACCAGATCGATCATGTTGTGATAGATGGAAGACACGCTTCTAGTTTATTAGATGTACGTATGATCCGAGGACCCAACATCGACTCGGATCATTACCTTATTGCAGCCAAACTGCGCGCCCGCCTCTGTGCAGCAAAAAACGTACATCTACCTACGCAAAGAATGTTCAACATCGAAATGCTGCAACAGACAGCCAGAAGATTCGCCACTTGACTCTCACTCCTGCTCTCAGAGAGCACTGCCCAACAAACCGGCATGCACGAGCAATGGAGCAACATTTCTCGTTCCCTACGTACCGCCGCCGAAGAAGAAATCGGATACCGGCGAGCCCGAAAAAAGAGTTGGTACGACGAGGAATGTCATGCTGCCGCTGAAAGAAAGGATGCCGCCTATAGAGCCACGCTGCGATCGGGCGCGACGCGAGCCATGTGGGATCACTACAGAGAGCTAAAAAAGGAAGAGAGACGTATTATCGGAAAGAAGAAACGAGAGGCCGAAATACGTGAGTGCGAAGAGCTTGAGATGCTGGCCAACAGGAACAACGCCCGAAAATTCTGTCAGAAAGTTCGGCGGCTTACAGAAGGTTTCAAGACAGGGGTATTTTCCTGTAAGAACAAAGACGGCGAACTGGTGACTGACGTACAGAGCAATCTTAAATTATGGAGGGAACACTTCTCGAACCTGTTAAACGGTGACAGCTGCGCATGTCATAGAGAATGTGAAGATCCCGATACCCCAATCGTTGACGACGGAATTGTCGTTCTGTTACCCGACCATGACGAGGTGAGAATAGCAATATCGCGGCTAAAGAACAACAAAGCCGCAGGCGCCGACGGAGCTGGTAAGGTGCATGCATCAGCTTCTATGCAAAATATGGTCGGATGAAAGCATGCCTGCCGATTGGAATTTAAGTGTGCTCTGCCCAATCCATAAGAAGGGCGATCCTGCAATCTGTGTCAAAATAATTATCGCCTATAAGGTTCTAGCGAGCGTATTGTGTGAAAGGCTGAAGCCCACCGTCAACCAACTGATTGGACCTTATCAGTGTGGCTTTAGACCTGGAAAGTCTACCATCGACCAAATATTTAAAATACGCCAAATATTGGAAAATACCCATGAAAGGAGAATCGACCACACCATCTTTTCGTCGATTTCAAAGCTGCATTCGACAGTACGGACAGCAGCGCCATCAGAATTGGGAAGGACCTCTCCGAGCCGTTTTATACCAAATGAGGTTTCAGACAGGGTGACTCGCTGTCGTGTGACTTCTTTAACCTGATGTTGGAGAGCATCGTACGAGCCGCAGAACTTAATCGCTCAGGCACAATATTTTATAAGAGCGTACAATTGTTGGTGTATGCCGATGATGTCGATATCATCGGCCTTAACAACCGCGCTGTTAGTTCTGCCTTCTCCAAACTGGATAAAGAGGCAAAGCGAATGGGTTTGGTGGTGAAAGAGGACAAAAGGAAGTACCTCCTGTCTTCAAACAAACAGTCGGCGCACTCGCGTATCGGCACCCACGTCACTTACTTTACTTACTTAGGTGGCCATAACAACCCGTTACCGAGTTACGGCCGACCTCACTAGCTCTCTCCAGGCGCCTCTGCTCCGCGCGCGCCTTCTCCAATTCTGTATACCAAGCGAGCATAGGGTTTCCTCCACTTGGTCTTTCCACCGGAGCAATGGTCTTCCTCTTCGTCGGCTCCCTTGGACTTCGCCCT
The DNA here is from genome assembly GCF_027943255.1 of Anastrepha obliqua. Lineage (NCBI taxonomy): Eukaryota > Metazoa > Arthropoda > Insecta > Diptera > Tephritidae > Anastrepha > Anastrepha obliqua. The sequence continues at coordinate 127,247,472 of NC_072896.1, read as the reverse complement.
CAAACACCTTCCTTGCTGGAGCTTCTTCATCCATACGCACGACATGCCCTAGCCAACGCAGGCGTTGGATGGCGATGCGTTGAACTACGTCAATTTCGGCGTAGAGCTCATACAGCTCGTGGTTCATTCTTGAACGGTAGTCTTCGCCAACGCGCACAGGACCGAAGATCTTACGAAGAACTTTTCTCTCGAACACCCCAAGAGCGGCTGCATCGCTTTGTGACACTACCCATGCCTCTGCGCCATAAAGCAACACGTGTATGATGAGCGTCTTCTAAAGTGTTAGTTTGGTCATGCGAGAGAGGGCTCGACTACTCAATTGCTTACTTAGCCCATAGTAACACCTATTAGCAAGAGTGATTCTCCGTTTGATCTCCAGGCTGATATCGTTGTTGCTGTTAACGGCAGTGCCAAGATAAACAAACTCTGGCACAACTTCGAAAGTATAGTTGTCCGCAATGACGTGCGTTCCTACACGCCGTGTGTTCCGCGTTGTAGACAACATATACTTCGTTTTACCCTCGTTCACTGCCAGACCCACTCGTGATGATTCCTTCTCGATAGCAGAAAACGCAGCCGTGACATCTCGCTTACAGCGGCCGATAATGTCAATGTCATCAGCGTACGCAAGGAGCTGGACACATTTGTAAAAAATAGTGCCATTACGATGCACATCTGCTTTTCGGAGCACCGCTTCCATCACGAAGTTGAAGAGGTTGCATGACAGTGGATCGCCTTGTCTGAAACCTCGAAATACTGAATGGCTCGGAGAGGTTATTTCCTACCTTGACGGAGCTGGTTGTGTTGCTCAACGTCATTCTGCAAAGCCGTATGAGCTTCGCTGGTATACCGAACTCAGACATGGTGGCGTACAGGCAATCCCTTATCGGGCTATCGAACGCAGCTTTATAGTCGACAAAGAGATGATGGGTGTCGACTTGCTTTTCATGGGTCTTTTCCAGGATTTGGCGTAATGTGAAAATCTGGTCGATGGTGGACTTACCATTTCTGAAGCCGCACTGATAAGGCCCGATCAGTGTGTTGGCAAACGGCTTAAGTCTTCCACATAGGACGCTAGACAGGACCTTGTAGGCGATGGTTAGAAGACTGATGCCCCGGTAGTTGGTGCAGATCGTCGGGTCACCCTTCTTCAGTACAGGACAAAGGACACTGAGATTCCAATCGTCGGGCATGCTTTCTGCTAGCCATATTTTGCAGATGAGCTGATGCATGCTCCCTATCAGCACATCGCCGCCAGTCTTGAACAATTCAGCGGGCAAGCCGTCAGCGCCAGCCGCTTTGTTATTCTTGAGCCGCTGAATGGCAACTCTGACTTCGGCATGACTAGGTGGTGGAACGTCCAAATTATCGTCGATTGGCGGTATCGGGTCATCTTCTACTGGGTCGGAATTGTGTGCGTCATCGCCAGCAAGTAAATTGCAGAAGTGTTCCCTCCATATGCTCAGTGTGGACTGTGTATCCATAACCAGATTTCCGTTTTTATCTTTGCAGGCTGATGCTCCGGTCTTGAAACCTTGTGTCAGACGCTTGACTTGTTGGTAGAATTTTCGAGCATCATTCCTGCCCCAGTACTCCTCTAGCAGCTCACGCTCACGCTTCTCCTGTTCTCGTTTCTTGCGTCTGAAGAGGCGCCTCTCTTCCGATCTCTTTTCCCTGTAGTTATCTCGCACGGCCCGCGTTGCAGCTGACTGCAGAGTTCTTTTGTAAGCTGCATTCTTCGCTGCAGTAGCTTCGCGACACTCTTCGTCGTACCATTGGTTTTGTTTAGGTGGGCGTTGAAACCCAATGGTTTTTTCAGCGGCAGCTCGCATAGAGCGGGATATATGTGCCCAAAGTCCGCCTGCGTCTGCAGGTAGAGAATCGTGGAGGAGCAACTCCGAGAGGTGAGCGGAATAAGTTTCGGCGGTCCGTTGTGATAGCAGCTTAGCGACGTCTAGCTTTCGTTGCGTAGTGGGGCGCACGTTCTTCGCATTGCATAACCGCATGCGTATCTTGGCTGCGACAAGATAGTGGTCAGAGTCGATGTTCACTCCACGGAACGTTCGCACATCCTGCACACATGAAGCATGCCTTCCGTCGATCACAACATGATCAATTTGGTTGCACGTTCTTTGATCAGGGGACAGCCAGGTGGCCTTATGGATGTTGAGGTGTTGGAATCTGGTGCTACTAACTACCATGTTTCGCGCCGCAGCGAAGTCGATCAACCTTAGACCATTGTTCGATGAGGTCTCGTGGAGGCTGAACTGACCGACGGTGGGATTGAAGACAGATTCTCGCCCAACCTTTGCGTTGAAGTCCCCGAGTACGATCTTCACGTCGTGGGCTGGGAGCGGTCATATACTTGCTCGAGTCTCGCATAGAAATTGTCTTTGATGGCATCGTCCTTTTCCTCCGTTGGGGCGTGCGCGCAAATCAGGCTTATGTTGAAGAACCGTGCCTTGATACGGATTGTGGCTAGCCTATCGCTCACAGGTGTGAACCTAGAGACGTGGAACCGAAGCCTCCCGCTTACAACAAATCCGCATCCTAATTCGCGCCGCTCCGCATGGCAGCTGTAGTAGATATCGCAGCCTGCTTGCTTAGAGCAGCCTTGTCCTGTCCATCTTATCTCCTGGATGGCGGTGATATCAGCCTTAATTTTTTCGAGGGCTTCCGCCAACTGGATAGAGGCACCTTCCCTATTTGGGGTTCGGACATTCCAGGTGCATATCCGTAAATCGTAGTCCGGTTTTCGTTTGCGATGGTCGTCAACGTTGAGGGGTTCATTATCCGAGGCTATTGCGGTCTTCACTGGTTGTGTTTTGTTTTCCGTGGCGGGTCCCAAACCCACCGCACAACCCAAATTTAATGTCTTGGGGGGGCATTCGTCTCACACATTCGTTCACTGCCCGGCGGGTGCTCAGCAGCTATCCAGGATGGCCAAGAAAAGACAGGATCAAATCCAGGGGGCTGTGTGTCGACTTGGATAAAGCAAGTGACAAGGATAGGTCCCTGGAGTTTGCCATGTTAAACCCAGTCAAGGCCGTTGCCTTGTATTGCTAAATCCCATACATCCCACGTCACTGTAGACAGTTATAATTTCGAGGTTGTAAAAGACTTCGTTTATTTAGGAACCAGCATTAACACCGATAACAATGTCAGCCTTGAAATCCAACGTGGAATCTCTCTTGCCAACAAGTGCTACTTTGGACTAAGTAGGCAACTGAGCAGTAAAGTCCTCTCTCGACGAACAAAACTCTCTACAAGACTCTCATCATGCCCGTCCTAACGTATGGCGCAGAAGCGTGGACGATGACAACATCCGATGAAGCGACGCTTGGAGTGTTCGAGAGAAAGATTCTGCGTAAGATTTTTGGACCTTTGCCCGTTGGCAACGGCGAATATCGCAGACGATGGAACGATGAGCTGTATGAGCCTTACGACGACATAGACATAGCGCAGCGAATAAAGATCCAGCGGCTCCGTTGACTGGGTCATGTCGTCCGAATGGATACAAACGCTCCGGCTTTGAAAGTATTCGATGCGGTACCAGCTGGTGGTAGCAGAGGAAGAGGGTGGCCGCCTCTGCGTTGGAGAGATCAGGTGGAAAAGGTCTTGGCTGCACTTGGTGTGTCCAATTGGCACCGGTTAGCACGAGAAAGAAACGACTGGCGCGCTTTGTTAAACTCGGCCAAAATCGCGTAAGCAGTTATCGCGCCAATTAAGAAGAAGAAGATCAGTGGTTACAAGTGTCCTATTGAAAGGAACATTTCCAAATATAAGAACTCAGCATTAATCCTGCTTATATCGCTCCATTAATGCATTTGGAGCAAAAAGTCAATCCTTAATACATTAACTACTCTTTTTTTTTCTTTTAATATCTACTTTGCAGACTAACCTGCAGGAGTTGTGGAGATGAAGAAGTCGGTACAACACCTCCTCTGTGAATGCCCTGCACAGAAGCCGTGCCAAATGCTGGTATCAAAATGGGCTGTAGGGCCACCGAGTGTCTAGCCTATTTAATATCTACTCGTACATGAGTTCGAGTTCAATAATTCACCTTATTCCAAATTCTGGTTATGGAAATTCTGTTGAAGAAAATTACAAAGGCAAATTAACAGCAGTGTTTGAGGCAAGTCAGGTTGCATTGCCCGCCACTAAATTCTAGATTGATGGAAAAACCCAATAGCACAGTGCACAATTAAATGTAAATGACCCGACATATATGCGTCGCTGTTGCTGTGTTACCATAATATTATAATTTGCAAATGCCATTATGCTAAATCATCTGCACTAATGTGAATCCGTAATTTACTATACATTTTCATATCGAAAAATCATATGGAAAAATAAAATAGAAGTTGTAGTACTCATAAGCCCTTACCGTAGAATAAATAAAAAAAATTTAAAAAAAATAAAAAAATCTAATATTAAAAATAAGAGGGATTCCTTCCTCTCCCTGTGCTCCCAGCTGGTACCGCATCGAATACTATCAAAGCCGGAGCGTTTATATCCCTTTGGACGGCATAACCCAGCCTACGACACTCGCCGTCGCCAACGTGCAAAGATCTGAAAATTTTCCGTACAATCTTTCTCTCAAACACTCCAAGCGTCGCTTCATCGGATGTTGTCATCGTCTACGCTTCTGCGCCATACGTTAGGACGGGCATGATGAGAGCCTTACAAAGTGTTATTTAGTAAATAATAATCGCTACCCATATAATTCAGAGTTCCTTAAGTTTAAGTAAAAATCACTTGCACTCACTCATATGTATTTAAGTCAAAAGTGAATAATATCCCAGCTATTGATGCCATACCAACAAATGTCTATGAATTTATCCAATCAATACTTATTTGCAACACCTCTAAAAGCCGTGACAATAATAACACCAATAAACATATGCTCGAAGGATAAGTGTGTGGTAGTGGTAGTACAACGGCAATGAAGATCAAGGCAATAAAAAATTCATCATAACAAAGGAACGTTCAAATTTCAATAATCGATGGAAAACAAGATGTTTCCTCAATCGCCAATCGTTCTACACACATTTCGTATGATTCTGTGCGTATGTGTGTATGTGTGTAAGTTCGACAAAAAAGCCATTTATATGAACCACTAAAGACTTGTGAGCCAACACTCGTGTCATTTTTTAGGAAATTGTTCTTCACGTACGTACTTATCCAGAAATCCCTGCGCTTCTCAGACACATTTGCACGCTCCATCCGCTTCGGCTTGTTTTTTACCCTGCCAATATGTACGTACAAGCACAAGTTAACATATGCACCCCTTTAATTTGTGGGCTCGAACAGCCTTTTCAGGCAACACGAAGTGTTTGACAACCCTTTCAATCTTCATAAATGTTGCCAATGTTGTTGCGACATTAACTCCTTCTGCCCCTTCTGTTTATCTAATACGCGCACACACAAGCAAACACCCATGCCCTACTAGATGAACTGAGGCGATTTTATTGGTCTCCATCAACAACAAAATTAAGCTTTTGTTGACACTACCCGCACTCGGTGAATGCTCCTGGCACGGTCCGGCATTTCCTTTGGTTGCCTCGGCGCAGTGTTTATCAAAATGCTGGTATCATCTGTGTCGGCATTAGATTTGGGAAATCTCTGACTTGGGGCTGCAAAGAAACAGGTCGTTTATTTGCCACCAAGTTTGTTGCACAGCTAACGACAAGTGAAATTGAAATCTTTTAAACGCATAAAAAATTGAAAATCTCATAAGCACTGCTCCTTGGGCAAATGGCGCAAGAGCTGGCCACTTTTTTATTTCATGAACACGTAAGGAAGTAAAAGGGTTAAGTTGTTTATGAGAGTGTGGAGAACGACCCGTTTATCTACATACATACTCATATGCTTTTATACACACATACACATATACATATATATTTCTGCCGGAATAAGCGGCGCGTGGTCGGATTGTGCAATCTGTTGCTATGAAAAGTTGTTAACAGTTTGTAAATACCTCGTTTTTCACTTTAACACTTACTTTGGCAATTTACGATTTCGCACACAAATGTACCAAATCTATGTAAAGATGTATGTGTGTGGGTGTAGATACTTGGGAGGTCAATGTGCGTAAACCCATTTAGCTATGTGACAATTTAGCAGAAAAAACAGGTATCGGGTGTAGATATCAGTTGAAAACAGAAGTTGCATGCAGCTGGTCCCACTTCTTAAGTCTTTCCTTTAAAATTGTTGGCTAAATGCCCATTTAAATAGCAAAAGCGTAAAGAAATCTAAATTTTTAAAATCAATAAAAAATCCATGGAACACTAAACCTGTCATTTCAAACGCTCATAGAAGTCGGCAAGTTAGCCAGCTTTTATGTAAAAAAATGTTAATTTTACTTCCTGGTAGGTTCGTTCCTTGGGACTGTGGTGGAATTTAATGTACGAAAAAGTGTTCAGAGTTAATCTTAGCAAGATTCTCCTAGCTAAGAGGAATAACAAGTTTATGTTAGACCGCGAACTGACAGCCAGCAAGCAAATTTGGAGAATTCTATATGACAAAAATATGCCGATGAAACTAAAATAGAAAATTTGTAAAACTGTTGTCCGACCTGCAATGTCGTATACTCCGTTAAGCAAGATGCAGCGTTGGTCATTTGGCGTAACAAAACTGGACAAATAAAGCAATAAACACATTAGAGGTAGCTGGCCTGTAGCTGCTTTTATTGAAAAATTGAGGAAAAATCGCTTGCGCTATTAAGATCAGATTATCATGGAACAAAGAAATTGGTAACTCAGCCGCTTCCAACAAAGAGCGAGCACCGCCGGGCTCGAACAGACTTTTCAGGCAACACGAAGTGTTTGACAACCCTTTCAATCTTCATAAATGTTGCCAATGTTGTTGCGACATTAACTCCTTCTGCCCCTTCTGTTTATCTAATACGCGCACACACAAGCAAACACCCATGCCCTACTAGATGAACTGAGGCGATTTTATTGGTCTCCATCAACAACAAAATTAAGCTTTTGTTGACACTACCCGCACTCGGTGAATGCTCCTGGCACGGTCCGGCATTTCCTTTGGTTGCCTCGGCGCAGTGTTTATCAAAATGCTGGTATCATCTGTGTCGGCATTATATTTGGGAAATCTCTGACTTGGGGCATTAAAAATGATATGCGGCGAAACGATATCAACGAAGGGACAACCCAACACTTTGTACCTTAGAGATCGCTTACGAAAAGGGCTGACCCCAACTGGCGAGACAGAAGAAGAAATAGTCAAATATTACTAATGCGATCTTGAGTCAAGTGTACATATTCACATGTTTACTGGGTTGCTTTAGACGTTACGTGGAGTTTAATGAACTTTAGTGAAATATATTAAAGAAATACAAAAACGACCTATCTCGATAGCAGCAAGGGATTAAAGTTTCCTGCAAAAATTGTGCACTAATTTTATTGGTATATGTCTCTGAAGACTGAAAAATTGTTTGCTTAACCCACTGTAAAAAAATTTAAATAAATAATTTATTGAAATTTCTTTTGGGTATTGACTACTACGTATGAGTACTAACGTTTCAAACTATGTAGATTGATTGAGACCCTAAACAACAACTCTTATAATGTTGAGTGCCAAATGAAAGTCAATCACTCCACTTATGACCTCGAAAACGAAAGAGAGTGGAGGGATAGTCTTTTTAAGATTGCAACAATTTTAAATCGACCAAAAAATGTGTCGCTTTCACTAGGAAAGTTTAAATGGGAAACTTGTATTTTTGTTTAAACACAATAGTATTGTAGTATTTTATAAGCCAAATACGAGAATTGTTTTAAAAATCCGTGCAAAAATAAAAACCACTTATTGTTTAGCTTAAACCTTTTTTTTATTCTTCGACATAGCTTCCGTTTAGGCTTATACATTTCGTCCAACGCCATTCTAGTTTGTTTTGTTTGTTGATCCCTTCCGAATAATAGGATTTGACCAGTAGTGCCATCTCCCTCCCTCTCTTTGCATGGACCTTTCAAATCACCCTCAGATCTGCATTTTAATACAGATATTTTTCGAAAGATAAAAAATTCACCATGGAGCATTCTATAACAGATGTTGATAACGAGCGGAATATTATTGGTATCAAAATGAATTCAGAGCTGAAAGTTGCTGCTTGTACGCAGTCGCTACATTTGTGTTCGTTTAAGCCGTCAGTCACTACTGGTAATATTACTGATTATGCGTCGAAAAATGCTTACATAAATGAATTATTATGCTACAGATTAATAAAAATAATGCAGATCCCAAATCTTTTAACGAGGTAAATTTCAAGCTTGGTATTCCGGATTCGTCATCTGATCTGTAGCAAGTTGGTGTGATAACGCCCCACTTTTGTTTTTTTTTCGAAAGAGGAAAACCAATAAAAAGCCCAATAGCTAATGTAGTCAGCCAAACTCGCAAAAAGTACTTAAGGACATATTTTCAAAATCCTTCTGGTCTCATCCTCTGTAAAGCGCTTCACTTCGCAATTGGACTGCGATGTCTTCGTAGTAAAGGAATCTTGGGTAAATAAAGGCTTTTTTGATTTGGAGTTTTTTGACTCCAAGTTTTTTTGCGGAGCTTAGTTGGGTGGATCTGCTATATTCCATCATCAGTGTTCTTTAACGGAAAATCTGCGTGTTCTACGCATGACTTAGCTAACTCATTTAATGTTTTTTTAAATCGAACTAAGTTTCTGATGACGATGTTTACCACAATAACTTTATATATATATATGTATAATTGGTGCGTACTCCCTTTTTGGGTATTTGGCCGAGCTCCTTCTCCTATTTGTAGTGTGCCTCTCGATGTTGTTCCACAATTGGAGGGACCAACAGTTTCAAGCCGATTTCGAACGGCAGATATTTTTATGAGGAACTTTTCCATGGCAGAAATACACTCGGAGGTTTGCCATTGCGTGCCGAAAGACGACCGCTATTAGGAAAAAATGTTTTCTTCATTTTGGTCTTTCACTGAGACTCGAACCTACGTTCTCACTCAGAAATCCGAATGGTAGTCACGCTACGGCTACGGCGGCCGATAAGGATAACTCCTTTATTCAAAAGCGACAGTTTAAACAAATTTCAGCATCTATCGCACTTGATTTTTCTTTGCCTAGAACATTACGGACATTCTGAAAACGAAGTATAATTGTTAATTAGTCTGTAAGAAATTATTGTTTCATAGATTAAATATGCAAAAAACAATTCCAATAACTTCTCTATTTTTTACAAACTTATGCTATTTTTTGTGTGCCTTACTTTGAGTTCGGCAGTATACGAGTATTTTTCGAAAAGGGTTCTACTTGTATCTGAATGCCGCAATGACCTTTTGGCCTAAAATTTCTTTGCGGTTCTTTGTTTTTTTTTTTGTTTCTATTCTCCAAAACTACATACAAAGGTAGTAATCGTTTTATGTAATTAATACGCATATATGTATGTTTATATATATACGAAAGTGCTGTGCGGCACTGATCAGTTCATATGTAAATTAATGATCTACCAGTGAAGCGGAAATGTTTTGGTCGCATGCAATCCACTGTTGTTTTGGTGTTTCAACGCTGCTGATGCGGCAATAGGAAATTTTTAAAAGTTATAATCATGAAATTTAATGTAAAACAATCAGATTGGTGAGGAAATGCAGAAACGAGAAAGAAAAAATCAAAATACGAACAAACACACATACACACATGACAAAGCTTTGCCTAGTAAATGAACAGAAAAACGCAAGCAAGCTGATATAAAAGCTGACCACAAAATGAGTAGCACGCCACCGGAAATTAAAGTAATTTCAAAGCCAAATGCTGATATCTTTGCATGAAAGAAAACTTTTCAAGAAATGCGTGCCGCGCTGAGACAAAAGAGATGTGCATGTGTATGTGTGCACATATTTAGTTGTGTGTATTTGTAATTCAATAAAATCGTAGCACTAATTTGCAAATAACTATTCTATTTATGGCCAAAATACTCTGGAGTATGTGTGTGTGTGTAACTGTGACTATTCACACAGGCTGAAGAGAATTTTCATTTTCAAACAAGATTTATTCATCAAATTACAAAGAGCACCTCAGGGAAAGATCTTCCAATATCAGTCTACTTGACTCCAGACTCATCTGCCGATTCCATACAGCAAAGCCAATGAATACAAATGAAATAAATGAATTTTTAGTTGAAATCCAAATAATGCTATCCGAAAACGCGCGAACTCCTATTAATTTGAAGAGAAAAAATCCATTCGGTAAACTTTCACAACCCGATTTTTGTCTCGCTGCAGCAATGTCCCATTCACAAAACTCAATTATGCTTATGTACTTATGGAAGTACAGGTGCGGAATGCACAAAACTAATGTAAACACACTCAAATGTATTATATGTATGCGTATATGAGTATATGTGTGTGCGCGTAAACCGTTCGTATCAATATTATTTACCGCAGCCGAAGGAAGATAAAAGAAAAGCAATTATTATAATTGCAGGCGATATGCAGGCAACTAATTGAAGCAGCATCTTCTGGTAGCCGAAGTGCAATCAAAACACAATAAGAAAATCTCAATAAGCGCACTCACATATGTGTGCATGTATGTATGTAGGTATGTAGGTAGGCAAGTGGAGCAGAAATATCTGTGAATGCAGCGCATTGTTCCGCTTAATTATCTTCAAAAATTAAAGAAATGCAACGACCAACGACCACAACAACGTCAGCAACGCTACAGCGACGCAACGGCGGAACGGCGCAGGCGCAGCCACTGCCGCTCCGTCTTTAGCGGATAATGTAAGAAAACATACACCATCACAACCAGCACAAATGGGGGCTCGCAGGCTGAGGCTGTCGGCACAAGTGCATTGCCAAAGGAATGTATTTCTGTATATATGTATGTATGTATGTATGCATGTATGTAGTTGAGTCCGTCAGTATCCATCCTCCTGTCACTGTCAATACGAACTCATTTGTCTTCGAATCTGCTGCTGCTGTTGCTGCTGTCGCCATTGTCTGCTTAATGGATTCACCGACAAGACAGTGCAAGTTGCGGCGCAGCGTGAGGCTTTGCTGCAAAATTTGAATGCCTCACTTCGCTATTCTATTCAGTGAATTATGTGCATTTGTTTGTAGCCATTATACATACAGCCACTCACACAAGTGTACCCAAGTATTTGTATATCTTTTGTGCGCGAATACAAATCTTCCGCTCTGCTCATTTAGAATGCATTTACAGTTGCAACGAAACGTCAATCAAAATCTGCTGCCACTGCACCTGAGCCTTCTTCAATTCATTTATCTTCTTACCGTTTCTCCATTTCCTATATTTTCTCATCATTTTGATTTGTTCACTAAAACTTTTGTGTAAAAAATTTGAATGTTTTTTTTAGAAATTAGATCCTAATTTTCCGCCGTCTTCGATTAAGGTACCCTTTGAGATTTTCATTATACTTTATTTACATACCTACAAACATATTTACATATATACATACAAAAGCAATTATCAGTTTTATGCTTAGGCAAATATATTTTTATTTTGTATAGAAATATTAAGTAATTGATGCTCGGATATACGAGTATACTTGTGCATGTACCTACCTGTGTAACTAAATTTTATTTTGATTAATGCGGCGTGAATTGAAATGTTACACGGAGCCTTCACAAGATATTTTTCCTTTTGCACCAGCAGCTATTTTACGCAGAACCTGCTTATTTCAAATGTCAAAGTGAGAATCTTATCACGGTTTTTGTTTCGTGTAGCGAGAGTGGTGAATGTGCACGGATGATAGATTTACACCATTGTGGATGGTGAGAGGTGTTTATGAGCACTAAAATTTACTTTTAGGTGCTCAACATCAAGGCGAGTAACGCAAATTGGTTAAGAAGTTGGTCAACGCCTAACGACGGATGCACCCGCAATTATATATATAACTTATTTGTTTCTTATTCAATTTTAATAATTTTTTGAGAAAAATATCGTTTGTTCTTCTACAAAAACCATATAAATCCAAGTTTCAAACTTTGTGCAAATTCAAAAAAAACAAAACTCAATGAATTTTTCTTAACTTTTCGCACTCGTTTACACCGCAAATAAGGATGACAAGCTAGACAACCACCTACCTAGTACACACTTCGCCTGAAGTAGAAACAGGTTGACCTAAAATGCCAATAAAAACTGAAAGCGGCGATTTGTTGTCCATTAATAGTACATTAAAAATCCGCATGAATTAAAATCCTAGCTGATCCTTTTTTCTAGATAAGTGGATTTTAGCATTTTCGAAAATTACTAGTACTAGTATGTTTTAATAGTACTACTAGTATGTATATACTAGTATGTTTTAATAGACGAATTCCGGGCGGGAAACGGCAAACACATCAATTTTTCGATACCTGTATAGAAAAGTCAAGATTACAAATTGGCCATTGCTTCGAGAAGTATCACACCTTGGAGCATTACAAAATGTAATAATTGATACTATTTATTACTTGTTTATATATTATAAAATTTATATATATTACATTATCAATTACAAAAACAGTGACTTTTCTTTTCATGCGCATATCATTTACGTATATAAGTATGCTTAATATTTATGAAAAAAATACAGATTGAGTTCGCATTGTTTCATTCTGGGCTGACAGCCACATGGACACGGCGAAAGAAAAAAAATCAGCTGATTTACCGATACCACCTTTAATGAATTCGGCTTGGTCATATTCTATATAATTTTGATATAACGAAGTATACATTTGAAGTAGCCCAAAAATCGATTTGAATTTGGACATTTTTTTTTTTGTTTTGTTTTTTTGTTAGGTGATCCCTTCCGGGAAAAAATTATCAAAAATCAACGAGAGTTTTGAGCTACTTAATAACTGGATAACTACTGGATAACTTTATTGAGCCGAGCAGAGTAACAGCGAGCAGAGAAGTGGCGATTAGAAGACACCTGTTACTATTTTTTGTTGCTATCACTCCGATTGCAGTCGCATAGTGCCGAAGAAAAAGATTTCCATGTTTGCGCTTTCGCCTTCATCTTGGATCGTGTTAGATACTCATTGACTCCCAGAAATTTGAATTAAAAATGCTTCATCAGCTTCGCCGTGCGTTCTTGCAAATTCTTCTATAATAATTCCAAAATACTTTTTTATCAGCGCACTTATTGGCATTTTGAGGCACTAAATTTGGAAAAGAATTGGAAATAGGTGGCACCATTCATCTTTAAGTTTCTCAATTAAACTTAAATATTCCGCATTTTAAAACAGCCTGCACAAATAAATATTAAACCGATGGTGTCTTAATACGTCAATATTTTTATGAGTACCACACTTTAATTGCTTTTTGGTGTTCAAGCCCACATTCCCCCAACCTGACCACAAAATCATCCTATCCTCCTATGGGAAGCGCTTGTGATCCATGCTAATATTAGAAGTACTCTCGCAAGGTTTTTTCTTACACTGCTGTGGGCTTCATATGTATATATGTATTGTGGAATTATGAATATATACAGACCTATTACAGACAGGATATTGTAATTGATCCCCGACATTTGGCAACCTTAGCGCTCATTACGCAATCACATATTTATATAGGCATGTAAATTCTCACAAATGCATTTGTAAATGCTGAAAGGATGAACCGGAAAAGCGTAATTTCTCGAGCGCATGCATCTTATACTTACGGAGGGATCTCAAATCAACCATCATTAATCACTTGTGTACATATTTAGTCGTTCATTTGTGTATAGAAATAGGAAAATAACCGAAATCAATTGGAGTTACTATAAAACAAACAAAAAAAAAAAACAAAAAACATGCACTCACACGAAATACTCAGCGATCGACAAATGATCGATAGAACTGACCACATGACGTATTTTCACACCTCTTCAACGCGAAATTTTAATTACATGCAACATATGAGGCACTCATTCTCATTCAAAGGGGCAGCTATTCAAAGGCGATTACATACGGATGTGTGTGTGTATTGTGTCAATATTAGTGTCGAACCGAAAGCAAAACTTGAGCCGAAAACGAAACTTGAGATGGTTACTTATTTTGTTTCAGCTATAACTGAAATGGCAGATTTTGGTGAAATATTTTCTTTTTCAGTGGATGTAATTACATATTTAAAAGCTCATTGCCAATTACATCATCATTTCGCGCTTTGGTGTGAGCTTTGACCTGCTCCACAAAATCTCTCCATTTGACCCGATCCTTGGCTGATGCCTTCCAGTTGTTGACCTTGAGTTTCCTCATGTCGTCTTCTAGTTCGTCAATCCATCTTGATCTTGGTCTACCTCTTGCTTTAGCTTCAATTATTTTTCGTTGAGCTCACGCAAGTTGTGTCAACAGTCATAAATGAGTGGAATTTAGGAAAGGTGGAGGATTGTTATGGGATTAGTGAGAGCATGCCAAACATACCACTGGTGTGACTGCGCTTTGATGATGTTTCTGACACATTTTGATTTCACCGTCCTTCCAAAAAAAAAAAAGAAACAAAAGCTCTATCTTTAATTTATTGAGGAAGTGTACTTGGATAAGCTTCTGTGAGAGTAGATGGCACACACGGTCGTGATGTCGAAGTGCAAACCTCAATATAATTCATTCATTCAACTGTACTATAAGCTAAATGAGCTCTCCAAGGGGAACAGCAACTAGAGCAATCCTTTGCCTGAGCTGACCGACTGGCCCCGTGGCCGGAACCAAATCCAAATATTCGGTCGAACACTGTTCCAAATATCATTTTGATCAGCAGAAACAAAAAATATTCTTACATAGGTGAACGTAAGCGTATAAGAATGCGTAGATTCGGTTGGGTTGCGCTGGGCCTGCCCATGGCTGTGTTCGAATGCAAACGCGGAGTTGTACAAAAGTTCCCATGGCCAGGACTCAGCGCTTGTGTATGCACTTGTATGCGTATGCTTATGGGCATGCTTGCTTCCGAAAATATGAGCGGCTATGCACCAAGTGCATACAGACATACACACTTACACCCATATATTAGATAGATATACATATGAATTGGTTTGTGCGTATATGGCCATGTTTTGCTTTATGGGCATGCAGTGGATGTGCTGGCCTGCTGCCTGTTGCAAAGGCCCTGCCGCTGCGAAGCATTGTTTCTGGCGTTTCTTCCTCTAATATGTTAAACATCTTCCACAAGCCCAAAAACAAAATGCTAAATTAGATTTTTAATTAAAATAATTTCGTATGCAATTTAGATAATCGCGGGCAGGAGTGCGCGCACACTTAAGCACATACACACACAGACGCCCATATGTACGCAAACAACAAATGTATCTGTGTCCAAATCGCATGCAACGCGGCGTGTTTTCGCTTGCCTGACTCAGTAGTTACAGCACTGCTGCGTGTGATCGGTGGCTATTCCTCACTCTGCTGCTAGTGTTTGCTGTTTTTGTTGTTGTTTTCGCCGTGCAGTCCTCTAAAATGCTTTCGCTTAGTGCTCTTTGTCGTGGTAGGTGATTCTACAATGCCAACACATACATACACATACACATACAAACATACGTATGCACGTATGCTTTACGTTTTTCAGCGAGCGGGCGTAACGTCAGGGCGTTTACTAAAACAACAGCAATAGCAGAAGCAGCAGCTACAAAAACAAAACACCACGAATTGTGCAACAATTTTTTACTCAATTGCCACTAACCACGTAAATATTGCTTCCATACTCCGGATAGATACACTCCATTAACCTGGGCCACGAGATGGATACGCAGGCGGTCGATCGAACAAGCCAAGAATGGCAGCAAGGTCAGGAGAGACTCATTCGTGTAGGCACCAGCGAAGGAAATATTTAAATTGATCATCTCCACTTAATAAAATAAGAAAACTTACTGAACGCTAAGCGTCGATGATTTGGCAGCAGCAGCAGCAGGAGCAAGAGCAGCAGCAGTTATGCATTATAGGGTCTTTTTAATTTTCCTTTTTGAATCGTTACTTCTATTTTGTTTTTGGGTGACTGCCTTTTTGCAAATATCCGCGTCAGTTCTGAACGATTTTCATAATTCACCATTTCATGCCGCAATATTGTGGCAGATGCTGCAGCCATTACTTCGGGACGATACATAGTTACTTGTGCACTCTTCCATTATTGTCCAAGTGCTGGCCGGCCAGCTGCTGCTTGCTCAGCTCCTGCGTCTGCGCCTGCGACATGACTGAAGCTGCGGCCGCGACCGCGACCGCGCTAACGCCCATTTGATCACCGACGATCGGAAAGATCATACAGCTGGTATTGGAGGTTGGCGGTGATTCCCATGGAAGCCATTGACCAACTCAGAGGTTGTGCATGTAATTAAGGTAACATGTTTCAGCTGAGCGAAAAGCTCTCCTTCACTCGACGGGCAGCCACGACATCAGCATTAGCTGCTGGAAATTTCGGTTTACGCTAAAGTCTGGGTGGATGGTATAAATGCAAAATTCGTTCTAATTCATTTACGTATTCTTAATTTAGAGAAAATCTCTACGCTAAGAGGGTGCGACTGCTCGTAATTAGTTTTTGAAATGAATCAAACAAAATTCAGATGAAGTTGAAAGATAATTTTCTAGCGAGTGACCGACATGTAAATGGCCAAACGCACCGCTTCGTTCCTCGAGAGAAAGTGATTAAAAAGTCAAAAAGGCACAAAAGTCACAAAAGACACAAAGGAGTGTTGAAGTCACATCGACTGCCTAAGTAGACCCTTTTGTATTGTACATTTTCGTGCAGGTAGTGCACAACACACTAATCGAGCTATTAAGAATTTTGGCGCCGAAACACATGGGAAGGCCGTAAAATCCGTTAGTTCGGCAGATAAATGCCACTCAGCGTTGCAACCGGATTGCTAGTCTATAAATTACCATTCGCATAAGAGTTCTTTTCCAACGAATATGACAGGTAAAAATACTCGTAAGTGCTTACACACACATACAAATATATAGTAGCTGTGCTCAGTGTGCCAATCTGAAGACTCTTTACTCGACAGACTAGATTCTTAGCCAATCCTACTTCTATTGTTGTTGTTGCTAAAGATTGCGTAGAGGTACTACTTACCCGCTGCTGGAGTGACAATTAATAATGCCAAACCTTTACATTGTTTTCATTTGTTTCCACTCAGTACCTCATGTGATGCCCTCTCACCTGTTTATATTACAATATTAACTTTGACTTTACGTCCATTCTTTCATTATCGCCGAGAACCCCCATTGTCAGATCGAAATCCGTTAAGGTTACAGTTGCTCTGATACATATCTGGGCAATCGGCAATAAAGAACGACATCCATAAGTATATTACATAGTTATTTGTAATGTGCAGTGTTTTGGTTAGAAGCATTTGTCGTTTATATACATACATATGTAAGTATGTTAGCACTTTAAGCACACAAATTTATAAGTTCATTTCCATATTTTAAACATTCACAAATATTTTCGAAATATGTATAGACTCCGCCTCTGGGAAGTGGGTCACTTCCCGCTTAAAAGTATGGAATTCAAAAATATTAGTTTGGTAAAAAGAAATCCATTTTGCCTAGAATTTTTGCGCTGTTTTATGGTCGGCCTTTAACTCCTGGGCAATGCTACGACTACTAACATGTCGGTCAACCGATTATTTCTGCGATTTTATCGACATTATCGATATTTCTTTTAACATTTCAAATGCCTAAATGCAATCGACAAAACCAAAATTGCACGTAATTGGCTGTTACAGCTTCGGCATTTTCGCCTTTATCAAAGAAAAACTGTAAAATGTTCTGAATTCTCTCTTTGTTGACTTCCATGGTTAACACCCTGTAACTCACAACTGCATGGAACAAACAAAAAACAGCAAAAGAATTTATTTAGTATGAAATGCCACTTCGACAACGAGCGTAAACTTTAAATTGCTTGATCGTTACTTACTACAGTCGTCTACCGAAAAAATAATGGATTTATTTTTCCCCGAACTAATATGTGGTTAATTAGAATTTAAAAAGTAAAATTAAACTTGCACCTGAGAAAACCTTGTGCTTATTTTGATCTGATTCGAAGTCCACTTCAATCCTATAAAAATCCTATATAATCCTTGCGGCAACTGCTCCACTTTGCACCCATTTTGCACTAGTTCGCAGGAAGTAACATAATGTAAAATCCTTCGGCAAAAATTAAGACTAGCAGTAATCTATAAAATCAATCAAGTGAAAGCCATTGATTTATATATCCAATCTTACAAACTTTCCCTGCGAAGGTAAAACAAAACAGAAAAATTACAAAATTTTTCCACTTTATTCGTTCTTTTCTCATTCACCATATCACACATTTCTTTAACGGATTCATATCGTAACCCAATTTACATTGGAATGCCTCACTGAACTCTGGCATATTTTGCAGCGTTCCAGTCACACGGAACTCCTCATAAGCATGAACGTCGGTCTTCATGCGTCGAACCTTGCTGACGTCGTCTTTGCCGGTGCACCAGGTCTGTGCAAACTTTAGAAAGAACAATTGCTTATTGGTTAAGTTCAGCCCGGGTATGGATTTCTTGTCCCCATCCAGCTTCCCATAGCTGTTGAGATAGGCGTGATAGGAGATGCGCGTACCCACATTGTCTGCGATGTTATCACCGGAAGTGAGGCTGCCATTTGTTAGCACGCCATGGAATACGAATTTGTTATACTGCGACTCCAGACAGCGGAATCGTTCTTTGAAGTTACGCAAAGATGCGTCCGTCCACCAATTTTGCTTTTTACCATCGTAATTAAATTGGTAACAGTAGGAATCGAAACCGTGAGCCATCTCGTGAGCAATGATATTGCCAATGCCGCTGAACTTGATTGAGGGCGGATATTTGAAGTGATAGAAAGGCGCCTGAGAGATACCAATACCAATGAATACCAGATTTAGAAAATCCGCGTAGTAAGCATTCACATCGCGCGGCGCCATTAGATGCGGTATAATCGCTTTATTCACCGAACGCATACGCACTCTGGCACGATTCTTCTCGACCGTCTGTAAGTTTTTGTACCAATTATCACCAATCTCCACATCTTCATACACTTTGTCAATGACGTCGCGATGGCGCATTTCGTCAGAGAACCCGACTGTGATATCCATAGAGCGTAGTTTCGTTTTCGCATTCGAACGCGTCTGGTCGTCCAGCCAAGTGTACTTCCCCAGCAAATCGTAGAAGGTTTCCTTGATGTGCTTCGCTAGCTGTAGAATATCTGCGCGCCGATCGGCATCGTACACATTATCTATGAACCAAGGCAGTAGCGCATAATTGAAGTATTGTCCTGTTTGCTCGCGACAAGTGCTGTCCACCAGCTTGTCGCTCGTTTCGAACTTCCATATGTAATAAAATTTCGCTAATGTGCGCCACTTCAAGTAGGTTCTTAATGTTTCCAAACTAGTTTTCTGCAAAAAGTTTACAAGCGGGTCAACACTCGCGATGGTGTTTTGTATCATCCAATCATTCTTCGCACTTCCATTGAATGCAACTTCAAAGTAACGCGTCCAGTTCAAGGCGTCATCCTTGTGTTTCAACTTAAACTCACCCAAAGTGAGCTCTTCAGTTTCGTTTCGTCTGTTTGAATGCATTGTGAGATTCTTCTCGAAATCAACGACGAGGTCAAATTCGTCTGTGAATTTCTTCAGCTCATTCTCGTTCTGAATATTAAAATCTCTTGTTAGGTTTTTGATGTCTAAGACGTCGGTGTTACCAAGCACCTTGCCAGATGTGCTCAGCTGCACGCCGAACATTCGTTTTTCGGTGTCGTAGTGTACTTTCAAAGGCAGCAAAGGATACATGCCATAGCGCGATATGAAGTTTACGTTGATCCAATCAAATGTCTCATTTGAATCTTTCTTTTTATCAAAATTCATTGTGAACTCTACCATCTCCAACAGCAATCTATAACCACTGGACATGTTTTTGCTCATACTCACGCAGGATGCAAAAAACGTCTTCGCCTTTGATTCCGCATTATCCAACTTCAGTTCCTGATCGGTTGCATTTTGCAAAAACTTAGTCAGCATCTCATTAACCGAATACTGTATGGCGTTCAGAAATGTATTATTGCGCGATCGCGGAGGTACCAAGTCGGCCTGCATCCAATTGCCGCAAGCATACTCGTAAAAATCTTCGCAAGGATCGACGCTTTGGTTCATGGTAGCCAATGTGAGACGTCCGAATTCTTCTAAAACTTCGTACTCGTTCAGCTGTGTGGGCAGTTGGAAGAGCGGGCTGCCCGTACCATTCAGCTTTGGTTGGCTTTCGGTTCCACCTGATCGTTCAGTGGAGATGCTCATCGCTTGCGCAAAACGTACGGGCCATGGCCAGTCAGCGATTAGCACAACGGTCAGCGTGGCTAATAGACCATAACTTTTTGATGGCATTTTTAAACTTGATATCAATTTCAATACTTGCTATTATTCTATGCGAACTCACAAAGTGCCCTCACGCAACACTGACGCTTCTACACACCACAGAAGCTTAAATAGTTCTGAGCCACCACTCCAGCTTGTGTTTTTGGTTTATATGGATTTCGTTTTTTTTTTATTTTGCCAAAATGATGTTTACATCAGCGCATCGGCTCATTGGCTCAAATGTGTGCGATTGTACGCTGCCGCTGCCCTAAATTCGAATAGAAATAGAATTTATGAAAGTAAGCAGCCATATATTTGTGCATATAAACACACAAATCAAAAATTTTACCTGCTAACGTAAATGAATGTAGATATTTCAGTCGCCGGCACCTTAAACACGAGCCAAGCTTACAATTAACTGTGTAATGACAGCCAAACCTCACCACAAAAAGCTCATTATGGCCTATTTTTCATACTCCCACAAATGGAGGCTTGGGTAGATTTGTGGTGAGCAGGAAAAAAGTCTGACTGTCTATTCAGAATTACCGAAGAGCAACTACCCGTTTTGTTCTTACCAATTAAAATTTCTATTTGGTATAAAAAATAAAGAAGAAAAAATTGGAAACAATTTTTTTACAAATAGAAGCACCCAATAAAGAATGTTTAACATCAAGAGAGTACGTGTAGGAAATTCGCAACAGCTGCTTTGGGTAAAGTAGGTCCATTATAACATGTCTCTGGTTAAGGGAGCATTGATTGCAAACTTGGTTTGAGCATTTGCCAAATAGGAAGGAGTCGTAGACTGCATTTCGGGGCATTAAAATTAAATTTTTTTAGCAGATAAGACCAGTCCACTATCCCTTGAACACCGTTGTAGACAAAAGTTAGTGATAAATTGTGTTTTCAGATTTACTAACCTAATACTAAGTTTCCACCGCAGCCGCTAGCGTGTTCTCTGCCGCTACGTGTTCTTAGCGCAAACACGAAACAAAACACCTGTCAAATCCCATACAAAATTAAAACACAACTCCATACCTAAACCCACTTTTCAAAGCGTGTTTTGTTGGGTTTGCGTCTAAGCCCCCGTTTCCACCAAAAGCAAACACCGTGTTTGCAGGAGTTGTGTTTATGAGAACTGTCAACTGTTTCCACCGAAATGTGTTTGCAAAGTGTATGGTCTTTGGTATGGTAAACAGATTTATGATACATTATTTTGCGGCGACAGCGCAGCGCGATAGCCCAGCGGCTAGCAATGTGGGCTTCCGATCCGAAATCCTTGGTTCGAATCACAAAAAAATTTTTTTTTTTTATACATTTATTTCATTTTGTTTTATGATATGTTTATGAGCAGATTTTTTTCATGGCAGAAATACACTCGGAGGTTTGCCATTGCCTGCCGAGGGGCGACCGCTATTAGAAAAATGTTTTTATTAATTTTGCTTTCACCGAGATTCGAACCAACGACCTCTCTGTGAATTCCGAATGGTGATCATTGTTGCCATGTTTCGATAAGAATGCAATAATAAATGAGGAAAATGAGCAACATTGCCACCACTTAATAATTAAATTAGACGCAAACCCAACAAAACACGCTTTAAATTAGACGCAAACCCACAAAACACGCTTTGAAAGTGAGTTTAGGTATGGAGTTGTGTTTTAATTTTGTATGGGATTTGACAGGAGTTTTGTTTCGTGTTTGCGCTAAGAACACGATAGCGGCAGAGAACACGATAGCGGCTGCGGTGGAAACTTAGTATAATTTAATTATTAAGTGGTGGCAATGTTGCTCATTTTCCTCATTTATTATTGCATTCTTATCGAAATATGGCAACAATGATTGCAATTTGTCTTTGATTGACAGCCGCCGTAGCCGAGTGAGTTGGTGCTAGATCACCATTCGGAATTCACAGAGAGGTCGTCGGTTCGAATCTCGGTGAAAGCAAAATTAATAAAAACATTTTTCTAATAGCGGTCGCCCCCAATTATTATTTTTTTTTTTTTTTAATATTTTTCTTGTGGTAATCGTTAAGTGGTGCGCACAAAATATAAAATAAGTCAAATAAGCCAAATAAATCTACAATCTTTCCTCAGGAATACTGAATCAACTCGTTGCGGATAGTATAACTGGTATTTCTTTTATTTATATATGTAATTTTATTTGTATTTACATCTAAATACATCCTAAAATATACATGTACATTATACACAAATAATGTATCATAAATCTGTTTACCATACCAAAGACCGTACACTTTGCGAACGCATTAAATTGGCAGCAACGCTTAAAATTATTTTATTTTCCCTTAACCTTTTTTTTAAATAATATGTGACCAACTCACTATCAATTATTTTAAAATAAAATGATAAAATCAACATAACAAATTGAATTTTATGCACCATTTTATAATTTTATCAATTTTTATAATTCTCATTTCACAATGTCAACAAAAGACAGTTCAAACACAGTTTCTCCCAAACTTTCGGTGGAAACAGTTGACAGTTCTCCCAAACACAACTCCTGCAAACACGGTGTTTGCTTTTGGTGGAAACGGCATATAAGACGAGATTTGTACGGTGGCATAGAAGTTTCAAAATTCAAGAAAGTCTCAAAATACGGTCAAAGTACTTTACAGAGTAGTCTGAGAAGTCCCTAAATTCCATGAAATTCCCTAAATTGAATGATGGCGCAATAAATGAAGTAATTTGCCTGCAAACGCCATACTTACGCATATTTCACAGTAGGCCAACGCAAAAAATATCGAATTCAAAAATATTCCAAAACATTGTGCGATAAATTATTTTTATTTACAAAAGAAAATTTTTTTTTAAATGGAGGATGTATAAAGTCTTTATTACAAGACGCCTTCACTTTATTATGTTACTCTCTCTTTAGAGAATTTTAGACTTTAGTCTTTGATTTGAGTTTCAGTTTCATTAAAGTTTCAGTGGTCAAAAATAGAAAAGCATGCAAAATTTATTCTCAATTGGATTTTATTTTAATAATCTTTCATCTGATATCTCACGTCGAAATTATGGATATGGAAAGTATTTAAAATCGCATTTAATCGAGTACAGGTAACAACATACAAATACAGAGTCATAATCAAATATGCTCGTATAGGGTTTTCCAATAAGAGCGGGTCGAAGTTGAGTAAAAGAAGTAGCATGTGAGGTACTAACGAAATTTGTTCTTGTTTGAAAGATTTTGTATGTTTTTATTTCTTGAAAATGGCATCAGGGCGTGATCAGAAATTCCTAATATTCAATGACTATTGCATAGCTTCATCTGATATGAGAAATGAAATCGGATTTCAGAAGGTATCACAAGAAACAGTAAAGTATAGCAGGGATATTGGGGGTAAATTCATGTCGCCTCCACGAGGGATAATCATGTTTACATAAGGCCGTTCTTCTTGGAAACGTGGCACAACTGCAACTAGTATATATAAATAAATAAAAATAAATATTTGGCGCGTACATTTCCGTTAGGTGTTTGGCCGAGCTCCTCCTCATATTTGTGTCGTGCGTCTTGATGTTTTCCCACAAATGGAGGGACCCACAGCTTTAAGCCCATTCCGAACGGTAAATGGTTTTTATGAAAAGCTTTTTCATGGCGACCGCTATTAGAAAAAGCTTTTTTCCCTTCATTTTGCTGTTTCATGCACTGAGACTCGAACCTACGCACTCCAGAATGGTTGTCACGCATCAACTCATTCGGCTACGGCGACGGAAAAAAAATTCATTTGATAATTTTACTCGTTTTAAGAAACATTTTACAATAGAATCGCTACTCGCCCTCCATGAAGTCTGTTACGGAAAAATTCAGCCGAAAAGGTTTTTTTGTCGCTGTCTATGAGCTGTGGCAAATTACTTCATTACTTCAGGCGCACTTCGCATGTCCAATTCACGATACTTTAAAGAACGTCGCCTATACTTTATAGAATTCGCATAATTTTGTTTCGCAGACGTTGGATAAATGGGATGTACTTTTAACTACTTTTCACAACATTTAGTCGCTTTCTTTCAAATAGAGGAGGATGCATGTTCTTTGAATCTTAAAATATATAAACCTACTTTTGAAGGTGAAATAATTACAGCCGTAACCGAATGGGTTGGTGCGTGACTACCATTCGGAATTCACAGAGAGAACGTTGCTTCGAATCTCGGTGAAACACCAAAATTAAGAAAAACATTTTTCTAATAGCAGTCGCCCCTCGGCAGGCAATGGCAAACCTCCGAGTGTATTTCTGCCATGAAAAAACTCCTCATAAAAATATTTGCCGTTCGGAGTCGGCTTGGAACTGTAGGTCCCTCCATTTGTGAACAACATCAAGACGCACACCACAAATACGAGGAGGAGCTCGGCCAAACATTCAATAAAGGGTGTACGCGCCAATTATATATATATAATTACAGAAATTCAGTTTCTACCATAAAAATTATATATTGAAAAATTTTGTGATATGCAGCTCATTCCGGGATTTTCAGTAATTTAAAAAGGCAAGGAGGATTGACATTCCTGCTAAAAAGAGGAAGAAATATAGTTTCGGGTTGATGTTTAGGGATTTCTTTTATTGTGTAATGAGTTTTCAAGGCTTGAAAGGTTTCTCTCAGTGCAATTTTTTTATCATGCATGGCCATTTTACTTACCTGAAGTCTTCTACTTAGAAGAACCTTCAACCGATCTGGCATTAATGCTTTTTAAACGGAGAAAGCAACAAAAAGTAGTTTTATAATTAGAATACATCACGAAGTAGAACATTGGTTGAAAATCTATCTAGCTAAAGCAACCCATACTGTTAAGGTAAAATTTCACAAACAAAGAAAAAATATCTCCACTGTCTAAAACAAAGGTAGTGGTATTAAGAAGTATCTAGCTGAGTAATAATACAGTTATCAGTCCACCATGCGGATCACTAGTTTAGCCAATCTTTATCCAGATAATCTGACACTCACTTCAGGCAGCGCGGTGCTTCGCCGCTTCAGTACCTCGCCATGCCCGGAATCTCATGATTATAAAAAGCTTTTTTTAACACCTTATGACTTTCACTTTATTTGCCAAGTTTTTGATATAAACAAATGTTAACATTGGCCTACTATTCTACTATATCAACCTAAGCTCAGATTTGCATGAACCTTTATGAGCTGGCGTACATTTGTATATATTTTATGCTCACTTGATTGATGCCACTCAAGTAATAAATAAAAAAATGTAAAAAAGACATTTGAATATACAAATAATATATAGATACATATGTGCGTATGTATGTATCTACTGATGGTTTCAATCTCGGTATGCAAATGACTCGTTGAGGGAGTGTTCTTGCTAACCCAGACTACTTCTGCTTCTAACATACATACTTACATTTGTTGGGACAGAGAGGCATTTGGCAATTAACCCAAATATGTGTATATGTACGTGTGTATTTATATGTTCCCATTATATTGCCCGCATACAAAATTCACTTACTCTAGTTTACACCTTTGCGACAAATAATTCTACATACACACAAATGTGATTTTCTCCGATATTGACCTGTTTTTACAATACGCAAATCTTTTTAAATGAAATTTGATACTTCATCTAAATAACCTGAACGACTTATTATTGTAAAATTTTTAAGTTTATGTGTTGAAGAGACGCCTTTAGTGAGTAATAAATACAACAAAAATAATAGGGCAATTCAAAATTAAGTGCAAATTACCATGACAATACAGGTATAACAACTAATCGTACCTATATGCTGGTTTGTTGAATAAGTTTTGCGGTTCGATAAGAAATGTTCGAAAGAAATGAAAAACGCTTTCCACGCATGAATTTTTTTGGTCTGGAAAAAGAAGGAAGTCCCTAGGGGAAAATCTGTGAAATAGGGAGGATTGGATTTTAGCCATTGTCGAAATGCTTGTGTGACACGGTGCATTGTCTTGATGGAAAATAATTTTTTCTCTTGCAAACTGGGTGTTTTTTTTTTATTTCAGCTATTCTAAAAGATTACAATAGTATTCAGGGCTTATTGTTTTACTAGTATGCAAATAATCCACAAACAAAATTCATAAAAAAACTGATGCTAAAACCTGCTTCGCCGATTTCTAGACACAAACTTGTTTCGGAGCCGAAGAGCCAGGTTCATACCACTCTCCAGCCTCTTGTTTTGATTTAGGTTCAGAGTGATAGACCCAAGTCTCATTCGACGCACAAAGGCGACTTTACCCTTTCGAAAACTCTCTAATGATGCTGAAAAAGTCGCACTCGAACGTGTTTCTCTTCCATTGTAGCGAATGCAGCTCCTATTGTGCACGGAGCTTTCTGAAACCTACTTCAATCAAAATATTGGTTACACTGTCCAATTAAAGGCCTAGGGCTTCTACTAAATCTCTTTCATTCACTCAAAGATTTTCCAATACGATTTCCTGTATTGGAATCATTTGAAAGCTAAAACTCCAATTAAGGAAGCTTCTAACCAATTTTGTAATAAAGTATACCCCTCAAATCGCAAAGAATTTATACACACCAAATACACCTAAAATTTATTTATAGGTTATGGCAATTTTTTGTCGCGATGTTAAATTAAATTCTATTTCTGTTTTAATTGGAATCATTAGATACAAAATAATCTAACTTAACTATTTTAAACTTTAGAAACGTTCGAATTATTTACTTAACAGCGATAGAAAGCGCATTCCATCTCTGTAAGTGAAACCCCCCAAACAAATATTTTATTTCATGGTTTGGGCACAAAAATAGCATTACTTGCCCTTACACTTAAATTTCTTGTATCGGGGTTTCACTGTATACATTAAAACTACATTTCAACTTTTTCTTTGGGTGAGTTTCTTTCAACAAGGTAAACTTTCATATTACTTGCCCTAATCTCAATTACGAATACAATTTCTTCACATATATCGGTTGTTATTTGTCTGCATGAGCACTATCGAGATCGGTAACTATGGTTTGACAGCTATGGCTCTCTTCAGTACGGTTTGGCAAGCCATCATGAATCGTTTAGCGCCAGAAAAACGCTTACAAATTGGGGAAATTTACTTTGAAAAAAAAAATCTGTTCGCGAAATTCATAGAGCGGAGCGAAAATGTCGATTCGTCGCCGTTCTCAACGAACGGCCTTTCTCCTTCGACTACGTGGAACATATCACGAAAGGATCTTAGCTTGGTTTCTTGGTTGGTGTAGGTGTTGTCTGAGCGACACAGCCCAGACCTAATAGCACAAAAGATGAAATTTTGATAAACCACTTGCAGAATCACTTTTTTTATTAGTCGAACCATCTTGATTTCACTATATAGTAAGTCCGCCTAAGTCGTCCATTTTCTTGTATGCAATTTCTTTCAAGTTGCCCATCGAGAATTCCCCCAGCATTCTATGTCGTAGAGCACCCAGGCTTGGGCGCTCACATAGATAGTGAAAAACTGTTTTGTTGTCGTGCCGGAATTGAAGTCAAATGACCACCCCTAAGCGCTAAGCTTCCTCTTCCATACAAACAAATTTTCGGAAGAAGAGACGTAACACCTCTACGAGTACACAAAATTTGCAGATATTTACAGTCGTACAGGTGAAGAACGAAAACTTATTTAATTTTACTGGATATCGAGTCGTTAGGTAAGTAAACTTTGCATACAATCTCCAATATTGAAATAAAATTATTAAAATGCGTTAGGTACGTGGGACTCTTTTCTTTAATTAGTGCTAAAGGAAGCTCTCCGGGTGTGTATTTTCATCTTACCAAAATCACTCCTTAAGACGTAAAATTCTTAACTGTAAATTTCAATTTATTTCATTCGATATGAACCTTTTTTCAAACCTTTAAAACTGATTACTATGTCGATTTTTTCGGCTCTTCTCAAGAGTCGAGAAAAATCAAGCAAATTCCCTTCTTATTAAGTCACAATCTCTGCATTGACGGAAACTACATACATACGAAAGCAAGACTCCTACATTTGTGCTGTCAATCGCTTGGCGTAGGTACGAGTAAATCTCAATCATGAAGTAACAAAACTCTTTTATTGTAAATAAGAAATAAGAAAAATTCAGTTAAAAAACGAAATTATAATGTCTTACTTTGGTATTCTGTCGTTACATCCTCTTTTTTATTTATATATACTTGTACGAATATATGTGGACGGACATATAAAGTTGGCACAGCTTGCGTTAAGATTCTTTTCGCCTTTTTGTCGTTTGCAACAAAAGGAAAGTACGCGTAAAAGGATACCCTCGCAGTGGCGGTTTCGAAAAGGTGCATCAATTTTTTAAGAGTAAATGTAAGGAAAAGGATTCTTTGATCCGCATTTGCGTTTGCGGTGGCTACAAATTCTTTTATTCATTCGTGCACATGCACACACTCATGTGTAAGTGTATTGCATGGCGGGAATTTTTACAGATGAATCAAATTGAGCCTGAAAAAGGATTTAATTTAAGTTTCAACAATTGCAATTGCTTCTTGCTGCTATTGGCTCAGCTTGCGACGTGGCGTGGCGCAATACCGACTTCACAGCTGAATACGCTTCGAAATAAAGGATATGCGTGCGTACTTTCTTAGGACATCAATTGCCTGCATTCCATCACCACGCATCGGCAATCTAAGTTGTCATTGTTTGAATGCAGCTGCTAACGGCTTGAAACGAAATGAAATGGATTGACCACCATGCCAAATGTTCTCCAATTTTCTCTTACGACGCAACAAATCTTATGAATTAAGCTAAAAAATATCGATGTGCTAAACGAGGTTATTCAAATTAGTCAAATGAATGTTTGGAACTGTCAGACTTATGAAGCAACTCATACAAAAAAGTGCACCGTTATTCAGATAGCAGTCTCCGTTCACCATTTGATAGTTAATAATGGGAATATTTTATAATTATCTTAATCCCCTAAAATATACGATTTATATATAAGTCCGAAAAAGGAAAATCTTAGAGTCTGCCGCAGAAAAATTACAAATGCAGGCTTCGGCTATGGCTACGAAAAATTTGCTTTTACTGAATCCATAGGAACTCAAAAACACTATTGCTAAAATCAAATGGCAAATTTTGTTTTTTCGACATCACTGACTTTTTTGTTTTTGTCGGGACAGATTTGCAAGTGCAGAAACTGGTCCGCCGTCTCATCCTCGTCTCTACATGCTGGGCAAAGTGCACTGTCTCAGAAGCCCACCTTTTCCATGTGATTTGCCCATAGAGGGTGGCCCGTCATCAGTCCAACCAGCCTCCTACAGTCCCTTAGTGGCAGGAGGAACTTCGACAGTCGGCCGGACATGACAGGTAACATCAGTTTTGTCCATCTGCAGCCTCTCTCAGCCTGTCAAGCCTGCTTGTGCGTTACAGTAACCCGTTTGCTAACCGTGGCTTTCCACGTGCCCCGGGACCCAGCATTAGGCTATTATGTCTACCAACATAGTTCAGCCTGGATTTATAAGACTCGACTACCCTTGAAGTGGTTGGGGGCTGCCTAAGGCCATGAGCGCAGTAGACACATATAGATCTGCCTCTCCATCTGTTTTCCACAACAAAGTTCATCACTTCTTGAACAGCATACACCTCCGCTTGAAACACAGATACATGCATTCCAAGAGCAAAGTGCAGTTTTGTCTCGCTGGATTCCACGTAGACCCCAGAGCCGGAGCCGTGTTCGGAAATGCAAAACAACATTTTCTGAGTTTGACCACAATTGAGCCTCTGGCAGCACCACACTGTATCTCTTCTCAAGCACGACTCTGGATGGCATGGAGTCAAGGGGCATGGCAAGGACCATGGGATCGAAGACCATGCCTACTCTGTTGTCCAGTGCCGTACAGGGGGCGTACCAATTCCCATGGTGTTTCAGCCTACAGATGGCCTTTAAGGTCTCTCCTTGGATGAAAACATCAAGTGGTGGTAGAGCACTAATTCCGGGCCTGAAGCGGTTGGAAAATCTCTGGTGCAACAGATGGCCACAGTGCGTTGTAGCCTCGATAAGGTACTCCTTACTCCCACGAGAGAGAGTCTACTCATCCATACCACTGATGCATTGGTGATAATTGGTCTTATCATAGTAGATCCATAGGACCTTGCTAGGAGAAAGATCCCACGTTTTTCCAAAAAACCCCCTTGCACTGCCAGAAGGCTGTCAGTGCATTAGATGTCTTTGTTTCAACGTGTGATTTCCAGAGGAACTTGCCATCGAGGATTACTCCAAGATATTTAATTTCCTTGACAACATCACTGACACGAAATAAACAATTTTCCTTTAGCGTTATTTTGCAATTACTTTCTTTCGAATTCTTTTGAATGTGCGACAATAATATTTTTAAATGCAGATAGGCCGTAAACTTTAAGGATATTTACACATTTAGAGAAAACATTAAGAGGCGCCCTTAATCCTTTGGAAATAGAGGCCACTTTGAATGGAAATTTCATGGTGGCTAAAGTATGTATTTAATTTTAGAACTTTTCAGTTACTGAGTATTTATGCGTATGCTGGAGGTGCTAAACGTAGATAGCTCAAGTGATGAGAAATGGTCGTCAATGCGGAAATACATTTTAAGATAAAGACGGAGATAAATTGGCTTAGGTGATTTGATTTTTTACAATCACATACATGTAAATTTGTTAAAAAAAAAATTTATTAAACTTAGTAATAACTTTTTACTAATTTACCGTGTTTTTATAAATTGGTAAACTAAATCGAAAAAAAATCTATTAAATGGCGCTACGAATGAACTCAGAGATGCCTGTCTATGAATTGCGAATTTACGACTTAGCCATTTGAATTCAGTGATACCTTTTTCGTAGAATCCCAGAAAATTGTGCTACGATGGAATGCAAATGAAATTATATTATGTATATTTTTACTGCATTTTTCTTTCAGTTATCAGTAAAAAACAATTTTTACTGCAATTTTTTCAGTAAGCAGTAAAATTTTCTGGTAATGCAAACTAAATTGCAATATCAGTAAAAATTATATTTACTGCTACTGCAAAGTGTCCATCTATGTACACATTTTAGATGACTAAAGCGACTTAATGAATTTTGATGGTAAATTTTTTTTTTTTTTTTGGAGTATGTTTTATACAACCCTTCTGTGATGAAATCACTAAAAAATAGTGTTAAAATTGTTTTATAAAATATTATCACTCATTCCCCATTCCATTGTTCTATTGAAATTTGTAAATTTGAATTTTTTGCAAACTGCTGCTCGTTCAACTTTTCGGAAATGTTGTCAACCAAGAAAAAACTAAAGGGAAAGTAAAGACTCCCTTTAAGAAAGTAAAGCCTCAACCTCGCTAGGCTCATCTCAAATTACTATCAAATTTTCATTTCATCGGATTGTTTGCTCTGTAAAAAAATTCCAGCACATCAAACATTGCTAAGTACACATGAGAAACATATGTGGATTTGTACTTGCTCGTGTCTAATGTCAATCCCTTCGTCACCAAACCACCTTTGCTTTCGCTTGATCTCATTTGCTGGCAAAAGCATCTGCCGCCGCTTCCTTTCCCTTTTTGCCATCATTCCAACTACAATAACAATACATCTTTAACGGCATTGACACGCGCCTGCATTTGCCTTCCTGTTTGACGATACTTCTCTCTCGCACTCTACATACGACTGCTGCTGTTTTTTATACAAATAAATACGTTTGCAACCCTTTCACTTTTTTACAAATTGCTCGAGCATCTTTTTCTTGCGTCAACCTTCTGCATTCTGCCCTACGCCTTATGGCTTATGGCTTACGGTGTTGGTCGGGAAGAAGAGTTAAACGTTTTCTTATTTGGGTATTTATAATTTTCACACGCGTGTCAGAAGCATGTCCATATCCGATTGCGCGGCAACTCTGGTTGGCGCCTGCGAACGTTTGCCTTCGATTACCACCTTTAAAGGGGTGTCGTATACAGCAAAGGGTGTTAATGTTTCCTAATATTTCCGTAATGTTATGCTTAATAATATAATGCACACATACACACACACACATACATGCATACTTAAGTGAGTGTGCCACACATTCTGCTGAATGCGTTCATATTTATTTACTCACGTTGTACATTGGAATTATGTGGGGGGTGCTGGATATTAAGAAGTGATTTATCATTAGTCGCAAAATTAACTTACTGTGATCACGAGCATTACTTATGAAAGCCGTATTTCACAGCCCCTTCGAAATGATTTTTATGAGTTATCGGGCGATTTGTTCAATGTACGAGTGCAAATGGCCTCCAAAATGGTCCATCAAATAATTAAATATGCAAGTACTTATGAGTCACCCTACAGATAAATGTCACTCGTTTGAAATGAAGAACAAATATTTAGCCATATTTTTGTGATAATCTAACAATAAAAATGGCTGAGCTTTGAGTTAATTGTGCTAGTGCTTTTCACATATACGCAGCTCTACCCTTTCATGTCATTTCCACTCGCTAAATACTAAATAAAAATTCTTCCCCAAGCGGACGATAGTTTTGCATTATCTTTAACAATACCTGGAATATAGATTTCACGATATTAAAGTGGGTATATTGAATGTTTCTATGAAACCAGCGCACGTCATAGGACTGATCTCTAATGGAGGACTCTTCTGCCGCAGGAGAATTACCGAAAGAACTGAAGAAAAGTGTAATCATCAACATCCCTAAGAAAGGCGATCTATCAGAGTGCAAGAACTGGCGAGGGATCACGTTGCTGAGCATGGTTAATAAAATAATCACACAAATAATCAACGTTGAATTTTCGAATGCAATTCAGTCGAGACTAAAAACAGAATAAACAGGCTTTCGACCGGGAGGCTCCTGCGTCAACTACTTTAATAGTCTTCGAGTAATAGTGGAGCAATCGGTAGAGTAGCGCTCCTCCCTCTATATTATCTTTATTGATTTCTAAAAAGCATTCGATACACTTCATCATCAGTGAATTAGAGATGCTTTGGCTTGTATGGGTATTCCATCAAAACTCATTGAGCTTACAGCAACGCATGCTGCCGCTATTTACTCAAAAAAAAACTGAATGGACGTATAAAAGCCACGACGAGGGGTTTTCAGGGCTGTGTGTTATCGCCACTGCTTTTTAATATTATCTTGGACGTCGTTATAAAAAAGGCTTCACTAGAAACAAAATGTATAGCTTGGGGATCACAAGGAGACCTTAATGATCTCGACTATGCCGATGATATTTGCTTATTGTCACACACTTTCGTCGATACGCTCCAGAAATCAGCGCTGATGCAAGAAACAGCAGCAAAGTCGGCCTCAAGATAAATATTGGCAAAACAAAAGTAATGCGTATCAACACGACTTGCATGCACAAATTCCAAATAAATAACATAGAACTTGAAGAAGTCGACTCCTTTTGCTATCTTGGTTGTGTAATATCTGCTAACCGTGGCTCAAGTGAAGACATTGGTAACCGCAAAACAAAGCTAAGCAAGCTTTCGGCTCTTCTCTACGGCTGCGAAACTTAGAATTCAACATCTGCGGACATGCAAGCCCTACAAACTTTATAGAGATCCAGTATCAATTCCATAAAGCCAATGTGGATTTCGTTACTATTTATATTGAGAGAATTTACTATGAATGCTAGAGTGGTTTTTTTGGTTTTGAATTGCTCAAATCTGTCAGCAAATTAAATTTTCAATTTTTTTATGTGTGCTGAAGTAATTCGTGTAAACAGTAGCACTGGTTTTGTCGCGAAATTGAAAATAAAGTAATTTACCGCTCTGAATATCTTCTGCAAAAATAATTCATTTTTCTTCAAAACAAACCACCCTTTCCTTACAGTTTTAGATTCGGCGATTTCGCTGTCACATCCACCATAAATAAAAATTTTTGCAACCATTTGTCGTTCTCTAATTCAGGATGATTATTGTCTTTTTCAATTTATTTCATTCAAGCACATCTTAGCACTTTATTGTGAAGAAGGAGGTCGGAATACTGAGTCTCCATTTCGGTAAATAATTCTCTACAGTCAGCGAGTGCAGTCAGAGAGGCAGAATCGGTGCTTAATCCTCGTTCGTTGATTCAGAACGACTTGGAAATGTTTTTTTTTCGTGACGAAATAAAAAATATTTGCTTATGGAACTAAAGAGCCGTAACTTCACATCCAAAGAGCCGTATGTGGCGTGCGAGCCGCAGATTGCCTGGCATCTTTTTTTTTTGCGAAGTTGACATAAATACCGCCAACATAAACGGCATGCACGATTCATACTACTTGCTAAGGCACACCTCATTTGGGACCACGCGCAGTCAGTATTTTAGAGAACTCGACTTGCGAAACAGTACACCTACGCACTAAATCCTTAACTCCGACCTCTGTAGTTTTATTTTGCTCTTCGGTGCTGCCATAGGCATTGCTTCGCAGAGCCAAGCTGGACCATTTATGTCTCTTCACGTATACATTGGCATACTCTCCATTGTTTGGTTGTCTCCTTTCTGTGTTGCGCTGCCATTCTTTCTTCCGCAGCTCTTCTAACGCACTCGCGAACCAGTCTTTCATTTTGACCCACACCAACCTCGATGGCAACATGTGCTTTACTATTTTGTTTACTGTATGTAGTCGTCCTTTCGGACACATTTTTCGAGCAGAAGAAGATATGTTCCTTTTTCCATTTTCTCTGCAACTGCCGTAGAACGCGCACTCCATTGCGTCATCGTGGCCAAATCTATGAAGGCACTTTCTGAAGCAGCCATGTCGCGTCAGGAATTGTGTCAGGTAGAAATCCGTTTGACCATGTCTTCGCTCGACCCATGCTTGTACGCTACCGATAAGTCTGTGTCCGCCACCCTTTTGTCGCTAAGTCTCAGCGATTTTGCCACAGGCAACTCGAATGGCGCTTACCCTCGAAACTATTTCCATCTCCTTGGAGTAGGATTTCTGACACCTATCGTCATCGCAATGTCATCTGCGTATCCAAATAATTGCACTTCCTTTGTTAGTGGGAGTCGCAATACACCATCGTAAAGCACGTTCGATAGTATCGGATCCAGTACGGATACCTGCGATATTTCGGCCATCACCACGTAGCTTTTCGGCCCTTTAATTGTATCGTCCAGCAGTAATCTCTCCGACAGGAACCCTGGTGCACATTTATGTGATTAGCTAATATAAAGGTCAGAATGCAAGCAAAAACTCACATAAAGGGTGTTTTTTTAGAGGTTAGGTTTTCAAGATGAAATAAAACGTATATAATTTAATGTTATGGCCAAGAATTTAGCTTTATTATAAAGATAAGGGTTTGCCATTATGTTTTAAAAATGATTTCGGGCAAGTGGCCGCCGCGGCTGGCTCGAATAAATTCCAGCCGAGAGGCCCAATTTTCGACCACTTTTTGCAGCAATTGGGGCCGTATGTAAGCAATAACGCGCCGAATATTCTCTTCCAAGACGTCAATCGTCTCGGGCTTATCTGCGTAGACAAGCGACTTCACATAGCCCCACAAGAAATAGTCCAGCGGTGTTATATCGCACGATCTTGGAGGCCACGCCACAGGTCCACGGCGCGAGATAATGCGCTCACCAAAAGTTTCCTTCAATAAATCGATTGTTGCGTTGGCTGTATGGCATGTAGCGCCGTCTTGTTGGAACCAAAGGTCGTCCACATCAACATCGTCCAATTCAGGCACGAAAAAGTCATTAATCATGGCTCTAGAGCGCTCTCCATTGACTGTAACATTATGGCCGGCCTCATTTTTAAAGAAATATGGACCAATGATTCCCTCTGCCCATAGAGCACACCAAACAGTGACTTTTTGAGGATGTAACGGCGTCTCAGCAATGGCTTGTGGATTATGTTCACTCCAAATGCGACAATTTTGCTTATTGACATACCCATTCAACCAAAAGTGAGCTTCATCGCTGAACAAAATTTTCTTCGATGCGTCGCGCGAACCGAACCATTATTTTCGTAATAAATTTGCACGATTTGCAAACGTTGTTCAGGTGTAAGTCTATTCATTATGAAGTGGCAAACCAAACTAAGCATAAATCAAGCGACAGCTGTCAAAAAGACCATCTACGAAAAAAGTAGTGCCAACTTGAAAACCTAACCTCTAAAAAAAACACCCTTTACATATTTAGATGCTTTTGTAATTAAATTTTCTCTACAGAAATAAAATAGTGGATTTTTTCACAAGAGAACACCCAAAAACATAGCAAGAAACAGGAATACAGGGTTGGCCATATTAAACTGACCCATGTGATTATTAAAAATATATGGAAAAAGAAACATTTTTTTGTGTTTCATTGTGAAAAACATTTAATTTAGTTCAAGGAGACTCGTTTACATCACTCTTTGAATATGATATCGCGCAAGTGGTCGCCCTTAGCACGTATTTGGATATGTACAGGGTTGGCCATCTTAAACTGACCCATGTGATTATTAAAAAATATGGAAAAAGAAACATTTTTTTGTGTTTCATTGTGAAAAACATTTAATTTAGTTCAAGGAGATTCGTTTACATCACTTTTTGAATATGATATCGCGCAAGTGGTCGCCCTTAGCTCGTATAGCGTAATGTGCCCGTTTTTCGGCGTTTTCCATAGTTTTGGCCAGCGTCTCGGCCGATATGGCGGCTATTTCCCGTCGGATATGTCTTTGGCTTGTTGACGTAAACCTTAGATTTCAAATTACAGTAAAAAGTTATAGGGTTACTCAATGGGTCAGTTTAATATGGCCAACCCTGTACATGCATATATTTATGTATGTATGTAGGAGTACACAATATTACTTATAGAGTATGGAATATATGCAAGAAAGACATTTCAAACGACGAGTATTTACATACTTATATAGATGAATGTAGCTACTAACTTTTCTAACTCACTAACAGTGCACTATTTTTGCCAGATTGTTGTTTGATAAATTAATCAATGTCAAAAAGTGGGATGACGGCGTAAAATTAACGGCAAAAATATAACGATAATTCGATGATGTTGTCATTTTCGCTTCAGTCATAATTCATCGTGCATATGAATGTGTCTGTATGTATGTGTGTATGCACATAAATAGGTAAGCATAAATAGTTAATGATGAAGCCAGTGCCTGCCTCTGAAAGGGTTAAAAAATATTGTGCATGCATGCATACATACGCACATACACATGCACGAGTATGTAGCAAATAAATTTTGCGCAAAAACCCGAAAAAAGAGTAGCCCCAGTAGGGTGAAATCTCATCACTTTTCCATACACATCGAAAGGGGTGTGGCAAGTGTAGACATTAATGCATTGCATTATGAGATTACTAATGGGCGTTTTCGTCAATTCATAATATGTATATATATGTGTGTATGAGTACAAAAATCAAATATGTATGTATGTATGTATTAGAAAAACAATTGATCATGGATGCCAATGCCAAGTCACTTACTTACCCCTACAAGTTGTCACATATTTATTGTAATCCTTGCTGAAACAAAACTTATTTATTATGACTGTATTCCAGACGATGCGCCAACAACAATGCTTAGTGAGACAACGAGTTTTTTGGTCCACTGCCCTTGGCATTTACCATCATTCAGTAACGGCACAACTTCGGGAGCGGCGACTACAATGAAATCAAGCTTAAACTTGCGGAAACAAGATGGCCAGTACGACAACGTTTATGGCTTACCATTAGCCGAGAAACGTGAGGACGCTCCCGAAGTCACTAAGAGCTTTGATAAGGCGCTAACCCAGGCAGAGCAAATTCCATTCCAGTTGGAGCACTTGGAGTTTATCAAATCGGAATTACTCGAAAAATTCACAATGAATTCAAAACTCTTTTCTCAAATAGCACAAAACAACCATATGAGTCGTCCATTACCGGCCACTAGAAACCCACATCCTTCACTTTCACTCAGCGATCACTCATCGAAATGCAAACGAAGTGGAAGTTACGAGAGTAAAAAACTGGAAGATATGTATTTGTATAATAAAACACTGCTGCAACAGGCTCAAGCTTCAGGCGCGCTTTTTGTTGATGCTATGGCACCCACTCAGCGGCAACAGGTGGCCCCAGCTTGGAGTTCAAGCTTAGCAGCGACGCTAATAACTCATAATAGAATGCCAAACGAAAGTACAAACAATGTTATGTCAGACACATGGAGAAGCGAGTTAAGCTTGCCGCCAGCACTGCCTGTGAACAGCTTCGACGCTCAGACCAATCGTACAGCAACTGAGCATTCAAGCACGACGAACTTCAATGAACCTTTACAAGCCCTACCGAATATTCATATCGCACCACCACAATCACCTTTGGGACAACAACAGTCCCAGCCGTTTATGCAACCAACGACGCTACCTCAATGCATATTTCAGTTGTCCCAGCCCCCGACATCTTCCAATCTACCCAAGATTCCAAGTTTCTCGGACACTCCAATACTGTCAACCGACACTTTCTCTCGTTCAATACCACAGGTCAGCGTAGGAACCATTGTTAGCCACTCATATGACGATAATTATCAAACGCATAATAAAAATCAAAACCGAAGCCGACAAGAACACAAAGAACAACAGCAGCAACGACCTTTTGTCAAATTCTCAGTTTCAGCCGTCGATTCTCTGCAGTTATATAAATCCATATCAGAACACCTAACGCCACTGCACGAGAGAATGCTGCAAAGCAACAGCATGCAAGGCAACTTGCCACACACTCTTGCCCCAACCATGGACAACATAACAGCAACAGTGGCGTCAACAGAAGTTAAAGCAGCGGCAACGTCAATCGCAGCCGAAACAAAAACACAAACAGCAACAATGGGAACACTAATTAATGCGCTTCAACCTTCATTCATTTCGCTGCCCTACACATCAACAACTTCAGTCTTCGCCCACCGGAAGCCCCTCACTCTGCCAGCACAGTCCTATAAATACCCCAAAGAACGAAATGTGGATAGAATACCACCTCACGAGACGTCTGCATCGGCGTTACCGTTATACGTTAGAAAGTCATTAACCCAGAATACTAACAACATTCATGGCAAAGCATCTAACGACCAAACGGCGAGACTTTCACACTTCTCCGCACTCCACACCCACCAGAAAGTCCAAAGCAAGCAGAAACAAAAGCAAAGACAAAAACAAAAACAAAAGCAAAAACCCAAACAAAAACAAAACTATCAACATCAGGAGCGCGTAACTTACACATCCTTAGGATATACAAGCAATGGAGAGCAGTTATTCGTGCGGCACTTTCACGAGAGAGATCGTCTCATACGAGAGCATCAATTAAAGTATCGTCTGTATAACACCTTCAGTTCGGATAGTGATGAAAGGAATGGCGATGGTGGTGACGGTGACGGACGTGGTTGGCAAACAACTTCACATCACGAAGAGACGACAGCGCGTCTGGGATCATCCGGAATCCTTGAAAGTGTGAAGGTGGCAACAACAAAGGTCCCGTACGCGTCTGCAACTGCTGCTACTTTTGCGGCTGGTGATGCTGCGAATGGCATTGCCTTTGTTAATAACACTCACACTAATTCTAATTGGAATGGTGTCTGCGATGGTGTTGATGACATTGTGCCGCAAGTGGAGCAAGCAAAGCGGACGACAATGCCAGGAGGCTTGATGGTTGGTGTTGGCGTTGGCATGGGAGTAGATGACGTTGATACCGTGAGGGATGATTTGGCGCACATCGAGGAAATGACCACACAAGACAACGAAGAAATCTCAGCGCCAGCAGACATCTCCCCCAATGCGAAGGAAAAATGCAAGCACAACCCAAAAGTGACGAAACAAAGAAATGGAAATGTGGAAATTACAGGTAAGCAATGAATACGAAATATTATATTGGGAGACAATACGAGTAGAAAATTTCTTTGGCTTGAACTCAGAATTGCGAAATAAATCAAATTTAAGGGAGTTCGAAGTGAGCAATATTTTTTTATTCGCTTATGTGAAGTGTTATAATTTGCTGTGAATAACATTTGCGTTTCGTAACAAGAAATTCAGGAAAGGTATTATATACGAGTAGATGTGTATGTGTTTATATGTAAATTCAGGCCAACAAGTTGTGGCTAAACTAGATGCGTTGGCGGGTAAAGACTTTTTGAGAGCCATATGCGAGTAGAATCTTGGTAACGTTTCGACAACGTTTCGTTTCTTTAACAAGTAATAAGGGGGAATTCCAAAACAGTTTTATGCAGACCAACTGTCTCTTTTATAACCAAGCTCTAAAAGATCGCAATGTCCAATATGAGCCACTACGGCGGGGAATTAAGAAGAAATTAGAAAACTGGGTTACCCAAATTCAACATTTTCATCCTTTATCCTTGGAGAAAACCTCTTTAGTTTGTATTTTTTCCCTTGACGTAGCCCCATGTTTGGCGCCAGCTCTTCACTCCTAAACTTCTCCTTGATGATGTGTTGTCCCATAGCAAGGAGGGACTCGGGCCCATTAATGAGGAGGCAGCAGCCTCTCAAGGCAATGCGTCCGCTACTTCGCTCCCCATATATACCCTTGCGTCCTCGGACCCAAATTAGCCGAATGGGATTGTGAGTCACAAAAAAATCCGGTTCCCGATACACTCAAGGGCCTTGGGTGCCGCCTGACTGTCGCTCAGAATATAAATTTGCTCATTCCGGAAAATCTCCTTTTAGTTAATCTCTGCATATAGACAAATGGCACACACCTCCGCTTTGAAGATGCTTGGAAAACTACCCATCGTCACAGAACGCTTTAGTGATATCGTCTGTGGGTAGGTGGATAAGTGGGAGCTGCAGAATCTGTATTTCTATGTTCTTAGATAGCATCACTTTTCCTTTACCGAAGCCTTCCCAAGTAATATTTAACGGGGTATGCTTGGCTGATTGCTAAATAGCTATATGAGCGGTGTCTTCTCGAGCATCATGGATCAGCACCTTTTAACCGTTTTTTGCATTCGAAGTAATTTTTCATTTAGTTCGAAATAATGCAAAACTTCTGATTTGCTTCGATCAATTTCGCCTCGTGAATACATTTTTGTGCTCCACGTTCACCCATCAAGTCCACCCTAAATTTTAATCCACTTTTCTCCTTGAACAACATGTTGCGATTTTCGGAAAAGCACTTGCCCATCCACGTCAATGGGTGAGTTGGGTCAGGTGTCCCCATTCATGTAAGAAGGACTGGTGTAAGTGTGTGTATGTCGGCACGTTCTGAGCTAATCAAACTCCATTACATGTGGAAAATATGAATTTACATCGTGCATAAACAACATGCGTAAACAATTCCAACCATTTTAATGCCCCTCAGCCATTTTTATTTAATGGAATTTAAAACCACTTTGGTTGCGGGTACCCCAAAGTATTTTATTGAGTAATAACACAGAAACAACACAAAAAAGTCACCACCCGCCTGCAGCATTTATCTGCAACCAAAGTGAGTATTGTAACCTTTGACATGGCTCGGCTTTAAAGTCCCAATAACAACACACTAATACACATATTCGTGGCATTTGACAGCAACATCATCATGGAGATGGCATGGCCACAACAACCACCTTGAAGCGAGCTGCGAATGTTCACAACTTTAGAATACTCGCCTCGATGGGATTTACGATTTACGAGTATACAACTAACTGACGGCGGTCACCCATCACTCGCAAGAGGAGCGGAGCGGAGAGTCCGAAGGTATTGTGGTATTGTGTGACCGCCAGTACATGTTTGCAGATGTGTTTGTGAGTGTATGAGTGCAGTGGAAATCTTGGGGGAGGTTGCTTTGTTAATAGGACAAAGGTGGCGGTGAAAAATTTCAAATCCAATAAAAACACTTTAAAAGGTATAAAGAATGAAATCATAAATTCCACCCATAAGTAAATGCGTAGAAATTGGATTTATTCACTTGCCTCGGTGATACGCTTGGTTTTAAAATGGGGTGTTTGAGTACGAAAAAAGTCTAGAACAAAAATTTGGCTTACACGGATTTCATAAAAAAATATATTCATACATACACACAAATATTTGTGCAAACATCAATTTGTCGTGTACTTTGAATTTCGAAAACAAATTATTTTTTTGGTTATATAGAAATATATCATGACAGAAATATGTATATCGGATGACATAAATATGTACGTATCCGTCATAAATATGTATATGCCAGAAATATGTATAAGTATACATAAATGTGTATATAATTAAACATTTTTAACCAATAAATTATGAAAACCCAGAACTTTCCATATTTGACTCGTTCCAAAAAAAATTTTTTCTACATTACGTCTATTGTTTATTTTAAGGCCGAATTACACATTTCAAACGGTTTTAATCAAAAAACGCATTAAGGGTTAGTGAATCTCGCCTTGCAGTTGATGCAGGAACGTGTGAGAAAAATTTCATAAAAATACGTTAAATTTCAGCAAAATTGCAAAAATTTTATTTTCTCTAATCTGAGACCGTTTTAACAGACAGCTGAGCTCGACACATTTTTTACCTACACTGCACCGCTATCAACACTAAAAAGTACGGTGGCATTTTAAACCGCTTTCATCTTTTTTGTAACGCATTTTCATTTTTTTTTTTATTTTTTTTTTTTTCTCAAAAAATCTATATGAAATGTCGCAAATTTTTCAGAGAAAACAGTAAATTTAAAGTGTGGGGTAGTGCCTCTCATTTTTTACATCTATTGATTTGTTTTTTATGCTGTTTTTCCTCTGGCGCAGTTACGTCTTCTCCTCTGTTTGTTTTTTAAGGGTGGAAACAACCCTCTGCCGTGTAACCCTCCATAAGCCGTCGATGATCTTGCGTAATCTTTGTTATGTGTCTCTTTTGCTTTTGTTCTCACTTCAAGCCACGATCGCTGATTGCATTACAATTGTCGATTTTTACCCTTGAATTTTGTTGAAAAAATGCCAGCAATTTTTTATGCGCAAAACGAAACTTGAAGAAAAGAAATAAAATAAGATGCAACGGGGAGACATTAGTTGGTTTTGAAATTTTCTTTACTGCTTAGCAGAAATCAATAAATGGTAATAAATAATCAATTCAATATGGCAAGTTGTGAAAAGAGGAAGTAAAGGGATTCGATAAGGGACTTAAATCCTATTTTTTGGGCATTCGAATACCTTGTTTCCGTTATATTTTCTAATTTTTCTTTTTTATTATTATTTGTTTTTTTTTGTGAAATACAGCAGCTTTTTTGCGCAGAACATTGCGCAAAGGTTTCACTACAAAGGTACTCTTTTTTATTAGACGCGCTTGTTTATTAATCTGTGTAGAACACAGAAACTCCAGTAAATTCATACTTGTATATACATACGTACATACGTACATATATAGTAAGTATATAATAGTATATAAATTGCGATTATTTGAGCGGGAATTAGTTTAACGGATTGCGATGATGCCAGGTGTGGAGCACCTCGGGTAGTGGACTGATTATGTTTGCGTGTATATATAAAAGTGATCAAAACATAATACTTACATATGTACATATATACATACACATGCATATGCACCTATGTCACTATGTACTTGCAAGTGCGAAATCAAATTTTAAAACTTGGTAAGGCAGTTCTCCTCTGTGAAATAAATGTCGTCTTATTTTGTAACTAAATATCTGCTAAACGAACACACAAAGAAAATGGGAGGTGAAGCATAAGCATTGAAATTTAAGTTTTTCTAGAAAATAAAAATTAAGAATACTGCCCTAATTCTCCTCCAGATTCCATTATTTTAATATTAGTAACTTAAAAAAATAGAAATTTGGGTTTTAGCGCTGCAAATTTCCTACTCAGGATTGCATTAATACTTATATGCAGACAAAAGCATTACTCAAAAAGCTTAAAGAATTTTTAGAGGGGAGATTCTGCAAAGAAAAGCCTGAAAATATTATTTCAATTGACTAAAATGTATTAAATTTTTAAAATTTAGACAAAAAATTATTTTAACTTGCTTTTCCAAGTGATTGAGTTCAAATATTTAAAGAGAAAAAAATTGTACGAAAAACAATCTTGGACTCATTCAAATTTGTCGCTTGGTTTCTTTCAATACAGTTAAAAAAACAAAATATTATGAGAACCAAAAGTTGACAAAATGTACTTCAAATCTAGTCAGGTACTCGGACATTTGTTTCGCTTCCTCCTGAGCTCATTACTATATCTTCGAAAATATCTCAAATTAGTCTACAAATTCTGCTACATAGTTTCCGATACCTTAAGGCAA
Source organism: Anastrepha obliqua (assembly GCF_027943255.1). Classification (NCBI taxonomy): domain Eukaryota; kingdom Metazoa; phylum Arthropoda; class Insecta; order Diptera; family Tephritidae; genus Anastrepha; species Anastrepha obliqua. The sequence continues at coordinate 127,203,068 of NC_072896.1, read as the reverse complement.
GATATAATAAATAAATATGTCTTTTGGCCCTTCTAAAACAACCGCCCTTAAAAACTAAAAGAACAAACTAGGGCTGCTTGCAACCATCCTTACTGCCTACTGTGAAGTTATCTGCACAATCTCGAGTTAAGCTCGACCAACTCTATCACTCTTGCGACTCGGCCCCAGAGATATCAATACAACTGCTCATCGAGTGATGAAACCTTATAAAAAAAGGTAAACATTTAAATTTTATTAAATGAGAATAAAAAAACATTCACTGTTCTAACTTACTTACTTCCGGCTGTCCTGATCTCCTCGTGGAGCATAAGGAGTGTACCAGAACCGCATATCGCAAAATTCGTGATTTTTTGGTGGAAATAATCGGCTGAATTTTCAAGAAGCTGGTTCTGTCGAGGATAGTAAATGGCATGGCAACGAAAAAGTAGACGTTCTGTTGAGAATATTACTGATGTGGCCAAAGTGTTGCAGAACAACCTTCAACATCGATATCTCGACGCTCTCGGCAATTAGGCATTCATTCATCGGCTGGACTTACATAAGAATTTGCAGAAGAATCGAAGCTAATAGATGATTAATAACGTAGAAATTTTGTGAATTGGTTCTTTGAACATGATGCCGATTTCTCACGCAAAATCATCTTTAGTGACGGAAACATTAGCATATCTGGGGAGAAGAAAATCGTAGAGTAATTTCGGAAAAATCATTACATTTCGTGTGAATAGAGATAGGAGTACCATTTCAGCCAACAGGTAGCCATTTCAGATTAAAAAAAAGCACATAACTTTATTATAAATATAGCCTCAATTGAGAGGCACCAAAAATATGTGTTGAAAGAGCGCTCTCTCTCCCTTTGGCATAACTCTAGAACTCATAACTAAGACGCAAAAGGCTTTTTAAGGAAGAACGAAAATTCATTTTTTTGTTCATTTTCTGAGATGATATTTCACTCTTCAAAATCTTTACACAAATTCGATTTTTTCTTTACTTAAATTTTTTACTTCCCCAATTAATTTTCTACCTGATGATTGGTATTGGAAAATGCGAGTTGGTTTTCGAGTTTTTTTATTGAAGAACTTGGATATGCATATGAGAAAACATGAAATCAAAGCTTCTAGTTTAGAAAGTTGCGGGTGTATATACATGTATACATACATATGTATGTATATGCTTACACAAATTTTAGAGTAGGTGACCACGCACCAGAGCCTAAGCTGTACATCAAATATCTTGGAGTAATGATTGACCACAGGTTGAACTTTAAGCAGCACCTAACATTCACCAGGGGTAAAGCAGCGAAGGCTATTACCAACCGAAAAACTGAACGGGAGCGAAGCATTCGTACGTGGCAGCAAGAATGGAAGAACTCTATGAACGGGCGAGGGATGTATCAATTGATTTCAAATATCTCCAAATGGATCGACATTGGCAGATAGACTTCTTCTGATCCAAGTATTTAGTGAACATAAGCGCTTTAAGTCTTTAAATCATGCAAGATTTAAGCATGACAACGACCCGTCCTCGTAGATTTAAGCCCTTTTTGTGACAACTTAGTGTATGTGTTCTTTGTCTGCCCTCGTTTTGAATTCGAGAGGTAAGAGTTGAGCATTAAGGTTGGGAGGCCACTAATGTTTAATAACCTCATGGATATTATGCTTGGCTCAGAAGAACATTGGTCCGCAGTCAGTAATATGGCAAACATAGTATTCACCAAACTGCGTCGCGCTGAACAACTGCGCAGATCCTCATGAAGAGGAAATAGGCCGCTTCCCTTCTCGTGAAGTATTACGTATTTAACGTTTGTCCTGCGGTGGGTGGGGAACGGAGCTAGGGTGGGCTGTTTGTGGGTGAGTCGAAAGACAAATGTCAAACTTTTTGGCTTCTGATGTTTTGTGCCTCCCTCAAAAACCAATAAAATGAAACGAAAACGAAAACGAAAAAAACACATTTGTATGTAGAAAACTTGTTTAAATTTTAGTTGTCATTAAATCATTTAAAGTTTTTTTTAGATGAAAATTTAACAACAACTAATTGAGCCGTTTTCTCACGCACTTTTTTACATTTTGCTGACTTTGAAAGTGGTATAAGTCGTTCTGAAAACATTAAAAGTATAAATTTTTGTTAATCACACTTAAAAAATGATTGCATTATAAATTTAAATCAATTTTATATTTAAAAAACATAAAATCAGCGCTTTAACATATTCCAATATTTTTCAAACCATTCAAATGCAACCCCTTAAATATCTCCATATAATATAAAACGGACTTACACCACTTTCAAAGAAAACGACTCAATTTCAGAACCCACCGCTGAGCTTCTCATAGCACCACAATCGAACTTTACTTATCGAGAAAAATTTTTGCTTTCTGAATAACAAATTTGAAATGTGGAAATAAAAATGCTGCTACTAATATAGAAATTATTTGCAAACGCATGCCACTTTACTTTCGTATGCTACACAAATGCATATACATACTAACAGGCATGAATAAACATTGATGTACTTACTATACCTATACATATATACATACATACATTTGTATTTACAGACATCCCCATTGCCAGGAAATAAAGCTTATATATGCATGTCTATATGTACTTACGTGTATGTGCTCCTAATAATGTTTGAATAAATATATGTTAGACAGACATATGCACACACATACATATGTATTAATATTTACATTTGCACGAATGGACCAGTAAGCAGTGCTCAACAATTCCAATTCGTCTCCCCTTATACGATTTATGGTGATTTCCTAGTATTTATTTAAATTCGCTGAAGTTCACTTTCGTTCGATTCATTGTGTGGCGTGCATGTAAACCTTCCGATTCCATGCGCACCCTATGCCCGCAAGGCCATGCAAAAATCTCCCTTTTGGCGCTGCACTGCCTCCTCAAATGCTGAATGTGTCCATTCATTTGCGTTCGCTTCGTTTGTTTTCTTGATTAATTTCCACACGATGCAAACACTCACACACATACCTTACATACGCCCATGAACACGAAATATGTACGGTTATGTGCATGTACACACGTAGAACAATTTACAACCATACCCGCACTTGCTAGAGGTCAATGCAATTCTAATCTCGTGCGTACGAAGACTTTTGCTCTGCATTGTCCTGACGAGGCTTTCAAACCACGAACGTATGTATGTATGCATGTGTGCATGTTTCTATATATGTATGTATGTATATACGTATATGGTATATATTTTGTACTCTATGTAAGTTTGTGTGCATGAAATCATGTTTGATCGCGTGTGCTTATTTGCCATCACGCGTGGGTATGTGTGTAGGTGAGTGCGTCTGTGTGCACCAAGCACACTGTCTGGCATGCGTCTGTTTTTGGCAATAATCAAGTTGCACGTTACTAAGACCTCACCCCTCCTTTCGTCCTAGCGCTTAGTGAGTTTTGTGACAACTTTAATCAGCAACCAAATGCGGAGTTTGCTGAACTTTCTCAACGAATTTACCTCAATTCATTAAAAGAGGGTGGACAGGACGCCAAAAACAATTTGCCTACATGAAAGGAAATGTAAATTTGCCGATTTTGGACGTGTCTACTCAATTGCCCAGCCCACAGGCGGAACATGCACATACAGACATACATCCAAGCAAAAGGGTCTCAGTTTTCAAAGTTCAAGTAACTAACTAATAGCCAGTAAGAAATACATATAAAAAAGTATATGTATGTCACATGTATGTATGTAAAAATATTAGATATGTATGTAAAAGTAAAATTTATATTCGATGCAGTAAATAAAATTTAAGTTACTAGCTGCGTCAGTTGTGCAAACTTTTATGTTGGTGGTTTAATGCGCTCGATCATTTTTTGTGTACCAAATTTAGAATGTAATCGACAGTGAAGTACCCGAGTAGTTATTTGAACACTTCTTAAAAATTTAAAGAACGTTAAATGCATGGAAACATGCATTCATACTTACATATATACGTACACCTCGTTTTCTACCAGTTAAATCAAATATGTTGAGTTCCATTGCAATAATTAAACTATTCATTTATTCATAGCTTTGGTTTAGGAGTCTATTTTAAAGAAATTGGAAAAAAATAAACTAAGTTGTTTTATAAAACGTCACTCATATATAAAAACATATGGGTACTTCCGTCATGTCGAACGTCACCATCGTACACATTCAAAGAGAAAAAAACCGTCATCTAAAACTTTTCTTTTGTTTTTAACATTAAATTTAACTTATAGCCCTTAATTTGTCCCTAATTGGTGCCAAAGTTGATTTTGGGCAATTTTTTGCTTTCAGGATAATTGCGAAAAAACCAATGCATTCGCACAGGACAAAATAGAAGTGGTTTTCGGGGCCTACAATTCAAACGCCGATATCAGCGAACCTGAGGCAATTTTAAGAATGTTGGACGCTGATGTCTCTCAAAAATTCCTTTTGATTTTACACCAAAATTATTCATACTTTCTTAATAAATTAATTTTATGGTTCATTCACTGACGCACGGGATATTTCTCTCCAAGATGACGACATCAATTATTTCTGTAATTATTTTTGCGAAATTAGTAGATATATTATATATATACATAAGTACAAGTAAGCTTAGCAAAAATAATTTTAAGTCAGCAGAGTTTATTCAATATACTTATTTTCACATAAAAACTATAAATTTAACAAAAATACAAATTATGAATAAAGTGCTTTTTCGAAGGAGCTTTTCGTGGCATGTTTTTAAATGAAGTTGGCATCAGGAATAGCATCAGTTTTTTTCAGAATAGGTAGTCCTATCTGCTTTTATTTCTTGAACACTGCTATTGCCAATGCTTGCGTGTATTTGTAGGGCTCGTTTTCCATTTGTTTTGCATTTCACCCTTGCGATGTCGCACGTGGCCAAATTTACGCCCCAATTTAGGTACCAAGATCACAAATACTCCTATTTTTCAGCAAAACTTTTTTATTTTAATTGTACAAAAAATCTCTGTTTATGCTCAATATTTGATGAGCTTTCTGCATGTGAGTACTTTCGAGGTACTGATAACAAAGATGCTTTTTTAATGTCGCAGTGGGCATCGAATTATGCATTAAAGCAAAGCAAAAACTCAGTTATATGAATCCTGTAGTACCTTATACATTTTTTTTACTCTTGGTACCGTCAGAAAGATTTTAGAGCGCAAAGAAAAAGTTGAGTCTACACGGCTTCGCATTCGAATATCTCGAAATGGGTTACGAATACACAATAATAATATTGTAATAAAATAACTCACAATGAAAAAATATATTTAGTTCTGATTGTTTCCCTATGAAAAATATGTTAAAGCTATGTAATTCAACTATGTAATCAAGAGAGGGGCAGGAATCAATGGGCCCAAGTTCAAAAAATCGATTCCGATGGGATCCTACCCAACAATATTCCAGGCAGAAATACATGCCATTGAAATATGTGTGAGAGAATGCCTTAGAAGGAAAATGAGAGGTACTCACATCTACATACTTTCAGATAGCCAAGCGGCTTTAAAAGCCCTTCTATCAACAACCATCACCTCTAAATTGGTAAACGATTGCCTAAACCTCCTAAACACTTTAGGAAACCTCAACACAGTAACACTATGTTGGATTCCGGGACATGAAGGACATGAGGGAAATGAAATGGCTGACGACCTTGCAAAACAAGGAGCAAATATGCAACTTACTGGTCCTGAGCCTTTCTGTGGACTGACAAAAGGCCACATTAATGAATTCCTTAGGAAATGGGAGGAAAGAAAACTTGCCGCACACTGGCTAAACTGTGCCGGTCAGCGTCAAGCCAAACTATTCCTAAGTCCCAACAAAGGAATATCTGACAAACTTCTCTCACTAAACAGAGTAGATCTGCGTCTTTTAACCGGATACCTTACAGGTCACTGCAGCCTGAGGTACCATCTAAACAATATTGGTCTATCCGAGACCAATGTCTGCCGCTTCTGCGAAATGGACATAGAAAGCTCAGAACATGTGCTTTGTGAATGTCCTGCGTTGGGCAGACAAAGACTTCACCACCTTGGTGGTATCGTAGTATCTCCATGCAATCTTTGGAACAACAAACCCAAAACTGTGCTAAAATTTCTAAAAAGCCTAAAACTCTAGGGTTACAAAATAGGCCTTTCACAATAGATCAGCTCTGGTCGCAGTGCGTAATGGCCTTCTAATAATAATAATGTAATCAAGAGTTCATGACTTGAGGTGCCTGACCTCAACCATATTTTTCCCACATATACACGCATACGTACACACTTCCATACTTACTTACATACATAAATGATTGCATTAAGTTCCAGTTAAATGGTTGTGTGATTTTCACTGAATCTGTGGTTGGCCACGATATTCAGGTGCTTATGTAAATGACTTCTTCAATCGATGCAATTACTAAAATTAAGTACAATGACTTATTAATCAATACTTACAAGAAATACTCGTATAGCTGGACATTTTGTGTGGGCAGCGAGATGAAATGTTTGACAACTTTGACCGTTTCACATGATCCAGCCAAAAGTAAATATAATATTTCAGAGGTGAATACCTCATAACCTCATTACATACTTACACACACATACATGCAGATATGTATGAGTGAATTAAAGAGCTCAGCTGAATTTGCATGAAATTTTGGAAAGTGAGTCTACTAAGAGTACGTCAGATCCTAAAATTTCAAAGTTCAGTGTAACATGCAGTTATGACAACGCTATTATGTAGGCGGTCAATCTTATATATAAAAGTTAATATTTGTTTGTTTGTTTGTCTTTTAAAAGCTGTCAATCCAACCATCGGCTTGCAATGAAACTTCGTCAACTTATTGCTTGCAATAATATGGAATAGAATAGAGCGCGTTCAAAAAATTTTTCTTAAACAGGCACTACGTTCCCTATGATTTGAGTCCCCTGTTCCATCTTATAATTCTCTTCTTCTTCTTAATTAGCGCGATAACCGCTAACGCGATTTTGGCCGAGTTTAACAAAGCGCGCCAGTCGTTTCTTTCTCGTGCTAACCGGCGCCAATTGGACACACCAAGTGAAGCCAAGTCCTTTTCCACCTGATCTTTCCAACGCAGAGGAGGCCTTCCTCTTCCTCTGCTACCACCAGCTGGTACCGCATCGAATACTTTCAAAGCCGGAGCGTTTGTATCCATTCGGACGACATGACCCAGCCAACGAAGCCGCTGGATCTTTATTCGCTGCGCTATGTCTATGTCGTCGTAAAGCTCATACAGCTCATCGTTCCATCGTCTACGATATTCGCCGTTGCCAACGTGCAAAGGTCCAAAAATCTTACGCAGAATCTTTCTCTCGAACACTCCAAGCGTCGCTTCATCGGATGTTGTCATCGTCCAAGCTTCTGCGCCATACGTTAGGACGGGCATGATGAGAGTCTTGTAGAGTGTTAGTTTTGTTCGTCGAGAGAGGACTTTACTGCTCAATTGCCTACTTAGTCCAAAGTAGCACTTGTTGGCAAGAAAGATTCTACGTTGGATTTCAAGGCTGACATTGTTATCGGTGTTAATGCTGGTTCCTAAATACACGAAGTCTTTTACAACCTCAAAATTATAACTGTCAACAGTGACATGGGTGCCGATACGCGAGTGCGCCGACTGTTTGTTTGAAGACAGGAGGTACTTCGTTTTGTCCTCGTTCATCACCAAACCCATTCGCTTTGCCTCTTTATCCAGTTTGGAGAAGGCAGAACTAACAGCGCGGTTATTAAGGCCGATGATGTCAATATCATCGGCATACGCCAGCAATTGTACGCTCTTATAAAAAACTGTGCCATCAGGTTAAAGAAGTCACACGACAACGAGTGACCCTGTCTGAAACCTCATTTGGTATCAAACGGCTCGGAGAGGTCCTTCCCAATTCTGACGGCGCTGCTGGTGTTGAGCAACGTCATCTTACATAGCCGTATTAGTTTTGCGGGGATACCAAATTCAGACATAGCGGCATACAGGTAACTACTTTCCGTACTGTCGAATGCAGCTTTGAAGTCGACGAAAAGATGGTGTGTGTCGATTCTCCTTTCATCGGTCTTTTCCAAGATTTGGCGTATTGTGAATATTTGGTCGATGGTAGACTTTCCAGGTCTGAAGCCACACTGATAAGGTCCAATCAGTTGGTTGACGGTGGGCTTCAGCCTTTCACCAATACGCTCGCTAGAACCTTATAGGCGATATTTAGAAGGCTAATCCCGCGGTAATTGGCACAAATTGCAGGATCGCCCTTCTTATGGATTGGGCAGAGCACACTTAAATTCCAATCGGCAGGCATGCTTTCATCCGACCATATTCTGCATAGGAGCTGATGCATGCTCCGTACCAGCTCCTCGCCGCCATGTTTGAATAGCTAAGCCGGCAGTCCGTCGGCGCCCGCGGCTTTGTTGTTCTTTAGCCGTGATATTGCTATTCTCACCTCGTCATGGTCGGGTAACAGAACGACAATTCCGTCGTCAACGATTGGGGTATCGGGATCTTCACATTCTCTATGACATGCGCAGCTGTCACCGTTTAACAGGTTCGAGAAGTGTTCCCTCCATAATTTAAGATTGCTCTGTACGTCAGTCACCAGATCGCCGTCTTCGTTCTTACAGGACAACGCCCCGGTCTTAAAACCTTCTGTAAGCCGCCGAACTTTCTGGTAAAATTTTCGGGCGTTGTTCCTATTGGCCAGCATCTCAAGCTCCTCGCCTCTCGTTTCTTCTGTCGGATAATACGTCTCTCTTCCTTTTTCAGCTCTCTGTAGTGATCCCACATGACTCGCGTTGCGCCCGATCGCAGCGTGGCTCTATAGGCGGCATCCTTTCTTTCAGCGGCAGCATGACATTCCTCGTCGTACCAACTCTTTTTTCGGGCTCGCCGGTATCCGATTTCTTCTTCGGCGGCGGTACGTAGGGAACGAGAAATGTTGCTCCATTGCTCGCGCATGCCGCTTTGTTAGGCAGTGCTCTCCGAGAGCAGGAGTGAGAGTCGAGTAGCGAATCTTCTGGCTGTCTGTTGTGATTGCAGCTTTTCGATGTCGAACATTCTTTGCGTAGGTAGATGTACGTTTTTTGCTGCACAGAGGCCGGTGCGCAGCTTGGCTGCAACAAGGTAATGATCCGAGTCGATGTTGGGTCCTCGGATCGTGCGTACATCTAATACACTAGAAGCGTGTCTTCCATCTATCACAACATGATCAATCTGGTTTCGCGTTTTTCGATCAGGAGACAGCCAGGTAGCTTGGTGTATCTTTTTATGCTGGAATCTGGTGCTGCAGACTACCATGTTTCAGGCCCCGGCGAAGTCGATCAGCCTCTGTCCGTTACCGGATGTTTCGTTGTGCTGGCTGAATTTTCCGACTGTGGGACCAAAAATTCCCTCCTTGCCCACCCTGGCGTTGAAGTCGCCAAGCACGATTTTTATGTCGTGGCGAGGGCAGCGCTCATAGGAACGTTCCAAGCGCTCATAGAAGGAATCTTTGGTCGCATCGTCCTTCTCTTCCGTCGGGGCGTGGGCGCAAATTAGCGAGATGTTAAAAACCGCGCTTTGATGCGGATTATTGCGAGACGCTCGTCCACCGGAGTGAACGACAGTACTTGGCGACGAAGTCTCTCTCCCACAACAAATCCGACACCGAATTTGCGCTCCTTTACATGGCAGCTGTAGTAGACGTCGCAAGGTCCTATGGTTTTCTTACCTTGCCCTGTCCATCGCATCTCTTGGATGGCAGTGATGTCAACCTTTACTCTCACGAGGACATCAACCAGCCGAGCAGAGGCACCTTCCCCATTAAGGGACGGGACATTCCAGGTGCATGCCCTCAAATCATATTCCTTATTTCGTTTTCAGGGGTCGTCATCAGTGTTGGAAGTTCTCATCCGAGGCTTTGTGTATGTTTTCATTGGGGGAGGTTTTTAAGTGGCGGGTCCCAAACCCAGGGCACAACCAGCTATCCTGGAATGCTTCGCCTTCTCACGTTAGCTCACTCCCGAACGGGTGTTCGGAAGCTACCCAGAGGATACGTGGGCTAATCCCGGCCGTTGTGAGCTGCTTGAACCATATGTAGAAGAATCGTCCTGGCCACTCCCAAGTGAATGGCGATCAGTAACTTTCCCCACTTGCGTGGACTTCTGCACATGGAACCATCCTCCACATGGAAGGACTTCTACACATGGAACCATCCTCCTCTTATAATTCTCAGTTAAGGGGAAAGTCTTTTCACTTTCGCTTTTTTTAGTCTTGTTAATGACATCGTCGACTGTCCAGTTCTAATTAAGCCTTCACAATTCTTACCATTTTTATGGGCACAACTTTAAGACTAGACTTGCACCCACTGCTCGTGCACTTCGAGACTATAATTCATTATTGGATTACAGCCTGCCTGATTTCGTTTTATCTATATCTAATTTGGTCTAATTTGACTTTATATTGATTATTAATATTTTAGTTGCCAAATTCGGCTTCTTTTTCTTTACAACCTTGTTTGCATTTAAGGTAAATTGTACTGAGGATTATAAAAATAAATAAATAAATAAATTGCTGGAAGGATATAGGCATAGCAAAATTTATTTCAAATACTAACCATTTTTTTAATATTACATATTTTCTGAACCTTTCGTGCCTGAATACAAAAATTTGAGACATGGGCATAAAGTTTTAATGTCTTAACAATTCAGAAAAGTGGGCGGCATTGGTAAAGAGAGCACAAAAAAATGTATTCATTTTTACTAAAGACGGAGAACCAAAAAAATATTGCATATCCTACGATAAAACACTTATTAATAATTCCCATCTCTCTCATTAATAAATAATTAGATATCAAAAAGTGTACTCTCTATATGTTATAACTAAACTCTTTCAATAACATTGGTTTTTCTGCGGTAGCGACGCTCCGGTTAATAGTCAATAATAAAGTAAATAATATCTACTTTGGAAATTATTATAATACTGGATCCTGGATGCAAAAAATTAGTTATCCTAGTTACTAATTAATAATTACACCGGTTTACACTTTTTTTGCGCACCCAATGTCCCAAACTGTTTGCATTACATTGCCAGAAGGTCTATTGGAATCCATCCGCTTATGACTAATACCTAATGCAAATGTGTGATGATGACAATAATGATATGATACTGTCCCGCAGGCCAATGTTATTCGGAGAGCAGTTGTTCTTCGAACCTTAGCCAAAGTCTTACGTCTTCGTGTCTTCGTGTTGTTTTGAGGCCATCAGGCCAAATTTCACTGTCGTATAGCAACATCGATTAGGTAGTTGCCATAAGTAGTTTCCTTTTCCTGGCTATTGGTCCACCAATGTTTGGCATCACCCTCGTAAGCATGGCTTGACTATTTTGGCTGATTTCTCCGCTGCATGTTTAATTAATGCGATTGGGGATGTGTCTACTTATCCACAACTAATGCGATATTTAGAAAATGCTGATATTTTAAATCAAATGAACAAAGTAAAAAATTTTTCATATTTCATTCTACAAGTATTTGCAGTGGCAAATCGCATTCCCAAGCCCCAAAAATGAAAGTATACTTATATCAGTTGAGAAAAATCAATAAAGGACACCTTTCCTCCCAGTATAGGGCAACTTTAATTATTTAAGCATCCGAAAGTATATGAAAGGGCCACCGCTGCAATAACAAAAAATTCACAATTGCAGATTTTACATTTTATTACTATGAAAAACGACTCAATTACTTTGATACTTTATGCGTAAGCCACACCCATTCTCATAAATGCGAACGCATACATGCATATGTAAATCTACATACACAAATGCACACATACACACATATGCATGATTGGGGAGTCAAGTTGCTGGCATCCATACGTACGTGTGCATGCGTGTTCATATGTATGTAGTTGCAATTGGGGCTAGGCACATTCCGACAAACGTGCATCCATCCCTGCCAACGGCTGCTGCAAGACATCATGAACGCCATGAACAGCATGAACGGCACTTCACTAACAAGGCCGTACTCCTTATGCTAATCATGGCACTGCAAACGGCATCGAAATGTGCTATGCCGTGCCGTGTTGTGTGCTGAGTGAAAGAGAAAAAGTTACTTTTACGCACAAGCACACACATAAGCATATTTGCATCGATTTGCAATAAGCTGAGTTTACGCCAGAGAGCGAAAGGGGAGCACGAAAGAATTCCAATTAGAATGCAGGCGCGCAACAACAAAGTTGCAGTAACATCAAATACATTCCACAAAAGAACATATATTTGTATGTAAGCTGCTCATGCACTCAGCAGTGCAACAGAGCAAGAGCGATCAGGAGAGGAAGAGAGAAAGAGAGAGAGAGCGAGCGCGAGAACAAGAATGCGGAGAAATATGTGCTGAGTGTAGATTTCCATCAGCGCACTCATAATCCGAGTGATTTGGGTTCGAGCGTGAAGCATAACAATGTAGCCAGAGAAAGGACAAATAATAAGGCAATAGAGAAGGCGATGAAAGATGCATGTGTGTGTGTGTGATACGTAAAGTCAGGATTCTGGCAAGCATAAGTACGCAGATTTATGTATGGTAAGTGCACCAACACTATTGCAGGCGCATTTTATGCATGAAGACAGAGTTGCAAATGCGTTGATTGCACTCGGTCGAGAACATACAAATGAGAATCTACTCAATAGCCTTGGTGGCTACGTTCTTCATTGCCTCGGCAGCAAGCGGGTTTTAGATTTTCATTATTTACATTTACAAAATTGGAAATCGTAAAGGCAATCGACTCGTACGCTTTTGTGTGGCTTCAAGAAGGTGGCTCGCCAAGCTAAAGCAACTCACACACATCCGTATTTACTGGCATGTGTAGATTTGTATGAATGAGTACGAGAAAGTGTGGTGCGGTGCGGTGCGGTGGCCAACTGTCATCTGTGCTGCGATTCAGTTGCATTTCTATTGCGCACACAGCAAGATACTTCCAAGAGAGCCGGCCTCATTTCGTGATAACTAAACGATTGCCAATTGCATTCGTCCTTAGCGGGCAGCGACAATAAATCGCGAATTACGACTACACTTTGAAAACATAAAACTAATTTGCATATGCAAAATATAAATTTAATTTAATTTTACAAAGCATAAAAAAAAGTGTCTCCTTTACAAATGAACAAAGTCAGTGTTTGGAAATTTGTGGAATTGTGCAAAAGTAGTTTTTGTTTCACGCTTTAAAATATGATGGTGATACAGCAACAATCACTTTGGAGTGCAGGAACACAATCGGCGACTTCGCCCACCGTAGCCAAGGAGCAGCAGTCAACTAATGAACTGCAAATACAACAACATCTGGTGGATAACGAAAGTGCGAAATTGTGTAATGAAAGGATTTTTATCAAAACTGAACCCACAGAGTTGATGCCACGGAGTATTGAGGATAATGCACCCACAGTTGGACATCGGCCAAGTATGTACCGTAGCAAAGACGAAGAATGTTGAGTTAAAAGTATTTAATAAAATATAAAAATAGAGAATTGAAAAGTGATTCGAGTACTCGTAATTTCAAACGGAATTCGATTTTAATTTTAATAAATTAATTTAATTTTAATAGAAGTGATTATTGAAATGCGACTGTGCACCTACTAATCCGATGCTCACCGATTGCGTTTAAATGTCTTGCAATCAGCGTACAATTCGAGGGCATCGTTTTCCTAAACATTTTTGTTTGGGAGTTTGCTTGTGTAGTGGCCACTGGCGTATAAAACCTCAGACCCTAACATTTCTATAGTGATAAACCTATCCAATCGCTTTGTGCATAGAACTAAGAACTCTGAATGAAACCCATAAACTGTTGCAAAGCCATTTACTAGGCGTCCAAACTCGCATGTGAGTTTAGCGTAAAATGTTGCTGTTGTAGCTTAACTCAACCATTATATAAGTAGTGGTCTACTGGACAAAAATGGTGAAGCAATTCAGTAAAACGGGCAGCGTACGGCTCAGTTAATTTGCAAGAAAATCAGAAAAAATAAAAATAACACTTTTTTCTGATTTTCTTTTCTTTAGTTCTGATTTCCATACGAATTAACTGAGCCGTACAGAAAAGTATAATTTTTTTTTTTTATATTATTTTTATTAATAATTTTAGTCTAACATTTTATTTTGATTTATAAATGGCCTCAAAATAACGGACAACATATAAGAACAGAATTATCCAGACTTGGAAAAAGTATGTTAGAAACAAATATTTTTTATTAATTTTATTTAAATAATCTGCAGAACAAATTACCTTATAGACTAGACAAAAATGTAAAAAAAAACCAAATTTTAGCAGCCAATATGAAACTATAAAAGCAACTAAATTCAAAATATTTACAGAATTAGATTTAGAAAAGCAAAATCAGGCAGGCTGGAATTGGATAGTGAATTATAGTCTCGAAGTGCGTGAGCAATGGACACATTACTCGCAAATTTAATCTTAAAGCAGTCGACAGTGTCTTAACAATACTGAAAATAAACGAAAAAGAAATCACTGTCCTTCTCTTTTCTAGAGATTCGAAATTAAGTAGAAGATTAAAGTAGCTTTAACCGAGAATTGTTGGATGTAAAGTCTAAAATAAGCGGAAGACATAACTTGAAGTTGAAAGACTCACAGAAACGCTATAAATTGGGTTCCATCATTTCGCCATATTCAGAAAAAGTTTAATTTGTTGACATTTTATTTATTTCTTTTTAATTATTTAAGTTCATGATTACAGGAACCGTACATACTGATACATATAGCATATTTCTTTATATGTATTTAAGTCTTAGAATACAAGATATTCTTACAGACCACACAGCTAACATTGATCTAAGTGTTAGCCTCATTGAAATTAGGACAATATTAAACACAGGAGATAAGATAAAACACTAGTGTTGTAGCGCAGAGAAAAACGTACGCAAATATTTAAGTAGGAGTAGATACCTTTAAACGGCCATATTTTCCCTGATTTTCATTCAAATTATTTAAAGTGAAGAAGTCAATATATCTTTTTCAAAATAGGCATACAGTTTATACATTAAAATAATATAAATTTTTTTTTATTTTAATCATTTAAAATAAAGGAAGGTCGCAGCGGAGCTTCTCAATCGGCGGGCATTGTAGCATCGGCGTCAGTGACCTGAATACAAAAAACCAAAAAGTTTTTTGTTTATTATTGTCATAATTTTTATATGAATTAAAAAAAATGGAAAAACAATTCGCGGAATAAAACGCTTAAAAAAAACGAATTTTCCTAATATTTTTGCTTCGAAAAAATTATTTTTTTTGAAAATTTTTCGAAACGCAAAGAATAGAGTCGTCACGGTTGACGATCTATAATATAAGAAATACTTAAATTTACGTTCTAAAATTTTTTTGACATATTCTTAAAGGATTACATTAACATTTTATGAAAAAAAATTTTACAGGTATCTGTCCCCTTAATGACAAATGAGCACGCAAAATGGGTATCTTCTATCCTCAAGTGTAGGCAGGCTAATTAGTTGGCAACGAGAATAGTCTAGATTAGATTTGTTGAGGTTGGACAAGTCCAAGCAAAGTCAGGAAGACCATTGTAATACACCCGGTTGGATTGCAGTGAAAGCAATAGGTTGTAGGATGGTTACAGTATGGATGGTAAGTCGAAAAATTGGTTTGAGGTTACTCTTTGAATTCATTGATGAATAATAAGAAGGTAGTGGTAGAGAAAAATTTAGTGAGCAGCGTGGAAATTTTAGAATTTGTTTTTTCAACTGGCTCAAAGCGGTTAGTTAGAATTTTAGTGTAAGGCCTCCAAATAAACACTGTATACTCCAGTCTTGACCTCACCAATGCACAATGCAGAGATTTAAGTGTAGGGGCTCATAAACGCCTAACAGTTTCGGTGGATAAAAGCTAACAACGAATTTGAGCAAGAAAGAATATAATCGACATGACTATTATAGGGTTATTCAATAGGTGCGCTTTAACTTTTTTCCGATAGGGAGGGCGAACGACGCAATATTTTTTTATTTTTCGCTTGTCATTGTAAACTTCATTAGTATACATTTCATCATGGAACGCTACACACTTGAGCAACGATTGCAAATCGTGCAAAATTTTTAAGAAAATAATCGTTCTGTTGCTGCTACTTTAAGAGCATTACGGCCATTTTACGGTCCATTTAACAAGCCGTCCCGTTTTGGGGTTATGTGAAGTCATTGGTCTACAGTAACAAGCCGGCGACGATTTGTGAGCTCAGAGCCAATATTGAACGCGAAATTGCTGGAATTTCGGCCGATTTATGCAAAAGCGTGGTCGAGAATTGGGTTCAACGATTGGACTTCGTAAAACGTGCACGCGGTGGTCATGCAAAAGAAATCGAATTTCACACTTAAATGTATATGTTCAAACTCGATAATAAAAAAAAAATTAGTTAAAAATGTCAAACCGTTTGTGTTTTATTCAAAAAAGTTCAAAAGTTGAAGCGCTCTTACTGAAAAACCCTTTATAAGTCTGCTTGGCATCAAATACAACACCAAGATTCTTCATTTTGGTCACAGATTGTAAGACAGCTGCCGCAATACTATAAGAAGTCTACAAAGCTATCATATGTCTACTGTAAGTTACATGAAAGCATTTATTGGTATTAAGCGCCAACTGATTTATGCAGCACCATCAATTGACCCTATGTATGTCGGATTGCAAACTGGCTTTAGCCTGTGATGGGTGCAAATATTTTAATGTCATCAGCGTAAAGCTGGAAATTGGCAAATTTGAAGCATTTTGAATTTATATTTTATTTTGACTGTAGTTCTGAACGCCATCTAATTATATAAGAAATACTAAAACGAAGGCTACTTGTGGCAGAATACCTGTTGCAAGCCTGGATTAAAATATACGGTCTTTCGCACATTCGAGCATAGTGAAAATCTCATTGGGGTGCATAGATAAATACTATAGACGATTTTTGGAACATCTAAAACTTGATTAAATACATACATTATATATACAGAACAAAGAAGATATATTTTTATATGCAATGAATGCTATATCATCCACAGCTTAGCAGTAGCTTAACTCTTCCAACCGCGACGCGAAATTCTATAGCACACATTCATAAAATATATAAAAAACATAGTTTTATTTATACAAAATTATTCAAATGCATTACTTTACTTTATCAAGACTAACCCGTATTTGCAAGCAGTCAAAAAAATTAAGAATTAAATGCCGAATAAATGAAATTGTAAACAAAAAACTCAGCTTATGGGGGTCGAGCAAAATGCCGGCCTAAATAAAAAAAAATTTTAAATAATATGAAAAATTCCTCTGAATCCATTAGCCTTTGCACAGTAATTTTGTATGCTAGAACTCAACAAGTTTCCCCGTAACTTCCAGTGTAGCTCTTTGAGTGGCGTCGGTGCAAAATATGAACCAGCAATCATTTCATTTCCCATGCACTTTGCAAAGGTTCAAAATTTAGACTATTTGCTCAGAATGGATGAGTAATTATAAAATTTTTATTTATGGTTTTTATTATATATATTTTATTATTTAGAAATAATATATTTTCTTTTCTCTTTCATTCTCTTTTTATAAATTAAATAGTTTTTTTTTTTGTGGAGGGGTATAGTTTTCTTTAAGTTTATTTTATTAAAAATGTAACAAACAAAATTGAAATTTACTTAAAGGTTTTTTTTTGTCGGGGATTTCTGTGCTTTTTCGGAGAAACCTTCGAAAAAAAAATTTATTTTTTTTATTAACCTTTTTGTACGTTTTTTTTAAGTTTTCTTTCTTTAACTTAAATTATATATCGCTAAAACTTAAAAAAATATTCGGTTAAACTTTAAACAAAAATATAGCTTTTTCTTATTAAGATTTTTGTGCGCTTTACTAAAATTTTTTTATATTAATTTTTTGCGGGGGTTTTCTGTGTTTTTCGGTAAAATTATAAAAATTTTCGGTAAAACCTTAAAAAATATTTCTTTGTTGTTATTAACTTTTTTTGAATTTTTCTAAAGTTTACTTTTTTTTAATTAAATGTAAAACATCAAATCAATATTTTCTTGTTTTTTTTTTGGTTTTTGGTAATAAAAATTAAAAAAAAAATTCAGGGTAAAAAATTCAAATTTTAGTGTCGTTCAAAGAGATGCGTGCATTTATATTAACTTAACAAAACAAATTTTTTATTTTCCAATTTTTTCGAAAAATTGTTCATAATGTATTAAATCTCCATACAGCATAAATTTTGTTGGCCACCTGCACCGCTTTCCAACCTTGAGATGTGCTTGCCAAGAAGCCGTTCTGTAATAAAGGAAAGCCCTTGCCAAATTAGCTTCTGTTTTTATTTATTTTTTTTTTAGTATAAACTGATTTTTCTCAATAAAATGTCAATACTTCTGTGCCCTACAAACCATTTTTGTTTGTCTTTGTTAATAATTTCCAGATCCACATACATTGCTTCTTATTGTCAGTTTGAGTATAGGTCCCTAAAGTTTTTTGTGTCACTGTACATATATTTATACTGCATAAATACATAAAGACTTCTCTAACAAAAAAATTTTTGTGATCCGCAAACATCTACACATTTAAGATTTTCGGCTTCAATAAGGCTGTGTGCATTATTATACGGCTCCTTTTGATTTGATAAGGATACAAAATTCATAATGAGTCCGATCCTCCCAAATCCTGCGTAGTAAAATAGCAGTAAAAAACACACTCACGCAAAGACAAAAAAGGTCCAAACGACAACCCACTGAGCGTCTAATCATAAATAACTATTTGTCCAATGCAGATGTACAGCGCAGATATTCAAATAATGCACTCTAATGCTTTGATCTCTGAAGAATGATTGCAAAATACTTACCTTTTCTACCTGTTCCCTAAGGAGACAACAAGTACGGACTTTAAGAAAAGTGCCTCACACATAACTACAGACCTGCGTGTATATGTATGTATGTGTAAGACTGTATGTGAGAGTATGAGAATACTTCTAATGGCACTGCATGCTGCCTCACCTCAGATGCTTTGCATGCGGACCAAAATTAAGGCAAAAGGTCTGCAGCCTGCAGTTTCCCACAATTTTGAATATTTTTGTTTCTTGTACTTTTTTGTGGGGGAACAGATACAAAGCAAAATTCCAGCTGATTCCAGCATTTATGGCAGGAAAAAAATTAATGTTCTTATTGCATACACCAGAGTTGGTGCTCGCATTGGTGTTGGTGTTGATTGTGTTTTTGCGACTGAAAGTGGTCAACTAGGCAGGATTATCTTTTCCGACTATGGGCGCGCACAATGCAAATTTCTGTAATTGCTGCTAAGTAGTGGACACAGTTCTCACATTTTTGTCTAAAACTGTATGGGCAAAGCGCCGGAGTGCAGAAGAATGTAAGAATGTACGGATGGAGATCAATTGACTTTTTAAGCTAAGGTCAATGCTTTGTTGAAGGAGTTTTTAAAAGCAATAACCCTTAGTGGAGTGCAAAGAGCGCAACAACAAATCACCTTTTTTATTCTCTAATGCTCCAGCGCCTTATGCGGAAGCAAATTACTATGGGCAGCTATGTACATACACATACACGTATGTAAATATACGCTTATGTATGTTCGCATATTTTAGCAAAACACTTAAACACGTAGATAGACACATGCACATGTGTATGTGTGTATGTGAGTAGTATATGAAATTCGTGCATGCACATGTAGGCACGTATCCTCAGAGCACTTGTAATCTGTATATGAATGGGCAAAGCAACTCTCCCTTGATAATAGATTAACCAACCAAAATACCAAATGAAATACGCAAAAAACAGCAGATTGTTTTCACTTTTGTGCCTTCACTACTGCTATGCATACGTGTTGTTGTTGGCTCTCTTTTTAGCCAGTAATCTGTATATTTATATTTCGAAAAGGACAGTGGACATTATCCCTGTATGCATATATTGTCGTAAAAATATAGGTACCATGCCAACTATGGTCCACTGCTCCACTACAACACCACTGCTCGGCATTGTCCTTTTTTGTTTACACCCGAGGGAGCTATAAATTTAATATCCACTCTTTGCTAAATAAGAGCAAATGCCAAAAAATGTGCTTTTCTCTTTTTTATCACGCTCAAATGCAGAGGATGCCGCAGCGGATAACTGCAGCTTATACTTGTGCCCCTTGTACCCGCTACAGCCCGCCTACTTCACTTCTTTCGCCCGCTTCGACCACACCACCCCTGCTGGACAGGCGTTTGCTGGATCACACCAGCGCTACTTTGTTTCTTCACTGTTATTTTGCAAATATAATGCGCACTCAAATAAGGTTATTTATGACAGTAATGCATAAAGGATACGGACATTCCTAAAGACATTGGGCATATGTATGTTTATACACATGTGTGTACGAGTATAACTAGCATGCAAACATTTATGCACACATGCATATAAGCATACGGACCTAAGCGCTGAAGTAGGCGAATAGGTGTGAGCTTGCGTACGGCCAAGACAATCTACATACATACACACATACAAACTACATACATATGTACACACACACATACATAGCGCAAGGAAATGGAGATTTAACTAAATGCGGTGGTGATGAAATTGTAAGCACGTCGCACAGTGACATCTACGATTTTTTATGCTTATAACGATGTATGTACATATGTGTCTGTGCGTACCTACATTTAAATGTATGCATGTATTTATATACATATGTGCTTACATATGACACGTAAGAGTAGCATTCCTTTTAATATTACTCTAAACACAGGAAAAAAACGTCGAAATTCTAGTCTCATAATGTGGACTCTCTATTCCAAACTAAAACTGTTTGTTCTGAGGGTATCTCGCAACTCGCTGAAGAACCCACTTTAAAATATACAAGTAAATATGCATATCTATAAAGATTGAGGTAATCACGATTCATATCTTTTAATGCGCGAGCAATGTCTAACTATACTTACCCTAGCCACAATTAATTCGCACCTCTACGATTACCTCTCATACATCCCGTTGCAAAATGTTAAGCACACAAACGTTTTTTTACAAAAATCTAGTTCATACTATAACAAAAACCATACAACGCAAAGTTTCAAACTTAGTAAAAAAATTTTTAATTTTTTAAAAACTTGTAATTTTTTACCAGAATCTTTAGAATTCGGTGTATGCAGTTTTATATTCCATTGAATTTTAGTGCAAAGTGCAACTTTTAAGTGACTACAAATGTGGTCGTTTTTAGATTATTTTCACATCATAACAACTATTGGCAATCGAACGCCCTTTTTTGCTGCTAAACATGTACAACGCATGCCTAAAAGAAGGAATTTTTCCATAAATATGTAAAAAATAAAAACTAGTACCAATCAATAAGGGAAAGGGAGACCCAACATTAGCGTCCGTTTATAGACCGTTATGTATGCTGGATAGCGCAGGAAAACTCTTTGAGAAACTGATAAAGCATAGGCTTAGCGAAGCCGTAGAAAACAGCGGCGGCCTCTCCGACAGGCAGTATGGTTTTAGAAGTGGCAGATCTACCTTAGGAGCCATCCAAGGTGTAATAGCTAGCGTAGAACATGCCCAGGCAGGTAATCGATACTCCAAACGCTTAGTATTACTAGCCACACTGGATATTAGAAATGATTTCAACAGTTTAAGTTGGGACGACGTAATTGAAACCTTAAGTGTAAAATTCAAGATCCCGAATAATCTATTGAAGATTATTCGCAGCTATTTAAGTAATCGTAATGCCAAAATAAGCGGCATATTAAGTAAGCTCATGGCAACCCTTGGAGGTCCAACGCAGAACAAGCGAACACTTTTAATGGACTCGACGAACTCGATTCTCTTATACGGATGCGAAATATGGGCAGATTCGCTAAGGGTGTAATGCCGGCGGAAAATTCTGCGATCTGTACAACGCACCTGTGCGGTGTTAGTTATCAGCGGAACCATCCCTATAGATATTCTAGCACAAGAGCGCAAACGGAGATGGGAGGCAAAAACACAGGAATCCCAGTACCACGTTTCTCCGATATTAGAGTTCAAACGCTCACACTTTGGCAGGCAAGATGGAACTCTGAACGATATGGCAGATGGACAGCGAGACTAATACCCGACCTAAGAAAGTGGGTAGAAAGAAAGCACGGTGAGGTTAACTATTACCTCACACAGTTTTTGTCCGGACATGGGTCCTTTCGCAAGTATTTGTGGCGAATGGGAAAAGTGAGCCAACCAAACTGCATACATGGAGATACTGAGTATTATGATGCGGAGCACACCTTCTTTAAATGCGAGAGGTGGAAAGTAGAGAGAACAGGTCTGCAACGAGCTATTGGTGTATTTACACCTGAAGAAATTATCGAGAAAATGATGATAGACGAAGAAAAATGGAATGCCGTCAAAAATTTTGTGGAAGATATTATCCGAAAAAAGAAGCGCGAAATGGAAAGTAATGCTGAAGAGCATTGAGCATAGGTTTCTCAAAACAGGCGACCCTGGACACATGGTGAGTAAGTAAGTGTCCTTCTTAGGACGCCGTCTTGACCCTCTACCTCGAAGCAATGCGGAAGCAGTCCCGGGGTGGAGGGAAAAATCCAAGAGAAGAGGATGGATATTTTTAGTGGAATCACCACACACGTAGTAGCGACGGTTACTATATGGTGCGAAGGCATTTTTAACCCAACCTCACCGCCACAAAAAAAAAATAATAAAGGGAGGCTCATTCTTTTCCAGGCCTACAAAAAAAATTTTTGAGAAGGGGAAAAAACCTAAGTCCGGCAGATGGTATGTAAAATATATAAAAAACCTATCGAAAGATATTAATATTCTATATGAGCGATTCTAAAGGGTCCGCCATATAACTTTACGGAATTAAAAATGCTATAAAAAAGAAACTACTCAATATTTTTCCAAACTGCTTTTTTTATTTTGAAGTACAATCCTTCCGGTTAATGATGGAACACAACTGGACCAATTTGGACTTTGTACGGCGTCATACCAAGGTCTTTACGCAAAATTCGTCTCAATGATGTCTCCGAAATGTCCAATTGTTGAGAACGACGGTGAACTGATGTTCCTGGTGATTCACGAACACTCTCGGCCACAGCAGCAATATTTTCGGGTGTACGCACGGTTTTTGGTCGGTCACGCGTTGGTTTGTCAATAAGCAACCCAGTTTCTCTTACTTTTTTCGCAAAGTAACGCACATACGCTTCATTCGGTGCTTTTCTTCTTCCCATTGCCGTACGTAATTTTCGTTTACATTCTGCAACATTACCATGATATTCAAAGTAATGTCGCAATATTTCCCAGCGTTCTTTGAGCGTATACACAGCCATTTTCGTTCAGCGGAAGAATAAAACTAATTTTCTGTCAAATCAGATGACAGCTAAGTGTTACCATTCTTCAAATAATACCTAGTTCAAATCCGTAACAATAGACGACGGGCCCTGTATATCAAGTGATTCAATAAACAAAATTGCTTTAAATTTTTCTGAAATTAGGCTGGAAGAAATAAATTGAAAGAATTTGCAAAAATATAATTTTTTGATGTGTTCAAAATTTTGGTAGAGAGTTCTTAAAAGTATAAAACCTTTGATTAGCTTTTTTTTTTTTTGTAAATTTTTGAAGATAGAATATATTTTTAAACAAATTAGTTAGAACGTCTCCTTATTGACATTTTTTATGATAAAATATATAATACTTAAAAAATAAAAAATCTCTAAAAAACAAACTAAATTCAAATAAAGAATTTTTTTTGAGCAACCCCCTTATATTCTTATTTTAAGTAATTTTGCTTAGCAATCCCTGAAAGTTTCATAGATCCCCCTAACTTTTGAAATTATGTTCAAAATATGTACAATGTACTGAATCTCAGATATTGTATTAGTGAAAAAAATAAATCGAGAAATTTGGTAAGTAATTAAAAATAGAAATAAAAATAGAAAGAACCAAAAATATTTCTCTTGAAAAACCACTCTACCAGAATTTTCCACATTGATAAATCTCAAAACTTCTAAATTGTTTTGAAAAAAATTTCAGTTTACTTCTTCACGCCAATAAATAAAACTAATTTGATCAAAATGATTGGATCACATGACATGGAAACGCTCATATTCTACATTTTAACCTAACTTATCTAAGACGTAAATACATTTCGATGTCCTCATGAGAGCCGCATTCTTGTCTGAGGCAGATGTACCAAAAAACTTTTATATTTAAAATATTTATCTGCTATATGAAATGAGAAAACCCCGTAGAAGTAAAAAAATTTAAGAAACAAAAACAATAGTTTTTTTTTAATTCTACCCTTTAGTTTATAAAAATCGTATAAATTAAAGGTGGAGAAAACTCCCTTCAAATCCGCTAGACACTCGAAGATCTGTGAATTGATTGCTATATCTTCGGAAATATCTCAAATTAGTATCTGCAAATTTGGGTAATTTTATTATTCGACCCCGATACGATTTAAGGAAAAAATATATATTTTTTACCTCGTAAACAGGACCCCTTCAACTGAAACATGTCGTTCGTTTGCTAGGAGATCGTTAGGTATTTTTCATGCTGCGTAAAGTGGTATTTATTGCTAGTGCTACTCCTCATTAACCGAAATTGAGTATTATATTTTACTTAAAAAGGGCTGAAGAAGTAGGTAGAAGTGGCAGTCGGTCTTTAAACCAACTCACTTAGAAAGTTGCCGATCCATTGCGATATTAGAAAGGCATAGTAAACTAAACTCTAAATCGGTTTTTCATTTTTTTGTTTTTTTTTACCTTTATGTCTTTCTATATATTCAAAAAGATGTAACAGTGCGCTAAAACCCATAATTGTTTCGATAATAAAGTCTCTAATCTCGATAGTAGGTAGTTACACCCTTATGGTTTGTTCAAGAAGTTAGAAAAACCTTGGATTTACCGCGTCCAGGTACACTCAAATGCGATTGCCTCCAGTATAGAACTTCATAAAAATACTTGAGCAGCAAAGCGAGGTAAAAAAGCACTGCCATTTACCTAAAATAAAATTATTTTTTGAAAGTTCTAGTCTTCATTGTGCATTTCAATGCTTTGGCTAACGGAGGTTGGTCATCTTCCTTTATAATTTCATCTGCAAAAGGGTGCGTCTTGTAACAGATGAACTATGAACCACGAATAAATAAATGAATAAGAGCCTCATCTACACCAAAGCACCCTCGGATGGATTATATCAGCTGCGAGTTCTCGCCTTATAAATACAATTTTAATGTGTTTTTGTCTTGAAATTGCAGATTTATCTAACCACTTACATACACTCATACATACATACGTGTCTACATACCTAAACACCTTCCCTTATCACTTCACTTTTATAGAACTTTTGTGTGTTTTGCATTCAATTTACTTTTTTATTCGCAAAATGATGTATACGCGCGCGTGTGTGTGAATGCATTATGCCTGTTTGTATATATATGTACATGTGTGTATATAGAGTAGTGAGTGCAAACTAAATGTAGGAATACCAAATTCACCCCATAAAAGTAAAGAATTACTAATGGACATTTTATGCCCATTTGAAACAAAAACAAAACCAGATGCACCACACCAAGTGGAATGAGGTCAGAGCGAAAAGTTTTACGAAGAAAAAAGAAATCCTCCTTGCCACACGAAACGGAATAAATGTATAAAAACATTGCAGGCAACATTCAAATTGACAAGTTAAGAAGACGTGCCATTTGCATTAAGTTTCGAATGGACGAAATTGTCGTAAACTGGGCGAAATAGGAGCAGCAACAACAACAGCGCAATGGCAAGCAGCCAAGAGGTCATCAACTTGAGTGAAGAACGAAAAATAGCAACAGCTCCATCATCAGCACCAGCATTAGATTCAGCTATAGCCGCACACACCACCATCACCATGGCCAACAACAACATAATCAGAATGGCACTTGCTTACACCCCCACAAGGATTTCTTTCAAACTCAATTCGCATACGCAGAGACACATCTGCAGACTTGTGCTGCATTTATTTGCTTAGGATATTTGGTCTTTTGGACGAAAGGCGAATGGTGAGCAGTGAGCGGCGCGATGTAAGCGGTGAAAAGTGGTCGGTGGATAACGAAAGGGCATTGATCGGCCACCGCAAGCACTCAAGCGGTCCAACGGCGCACTGTGTTGTGGGTTTTAATGAAGAGGGAAATAAGGATAATCAATAATTTGCAAAGAATATTTTGAATTGAGCTCTTGGACGGGGAGGGGGACTAGTCAAACTCTTGCCACTTAACAGTTAAATGGGCTTTGGATAGCAAATAAATAAGACATCATATGAATATACTTGCACAATACATGCATGCATACATACATACATACACACATACATATACATATATGCACATGTCGCATACTTCTATACTTTTATCGTAATACTCGTATCTATGCATTTTTACATTTGGGTACTTTTTTCTCTTAACAGATGCATTCACTGGACACATGCGAACCTCGCCCTCGGCTTCACCTTTGCGTCCTGCATCGAGTAAGTAACCAAAATAGTTAGTTTTTTTCACAATTCAAGAAATGTACGCGCTCGTGCCTGTCTAGCATACCTCTTTAAACATGTGGGCACTCGTATGAGCACACATACATACAGATATGAATGCGAATAATAATATAATCATACACACATACATATGTGGATAAACATACGCGTGCTTGTTTCGCTGCTTAATCCGTTGCCTCAATTCTTTCAACATGCATCTTCCATCCATCAATCCTCCTTTCGTTAATTTCCACATAAGCGCACGCACACACAAACAGCTTTCCTGGGTGCCCGCAACATGACGACGAGGCTACTGCCATTAAGGATGTGCGACAAATGTGGCGGCGATCCCTTGCTCACGGAGACACGTACACAAAGCACGTGAATACAAAAATTTATTATCGATTTGAAGTGAGAAGTTTATTAGAGTTCGTTGGAACAACTATACAACTGCAGTCGAAGAAGTAGTAGAGGGGAAAGAAATTCGTTTCGCTGTTGTCGACATTGCAACATTCGAATTTGTTATTTTGGTTTTCACTTTTAAAAAGGATGCAAAGGCACAGCTCCGACTCGTGCCAATGTCGTAATTGTGTTGCCCATATCCTGCAGGATAGGTTACGAACGCCAAATGCCCACAAATTTACCTAGTCGCCTACATACATACATACATATGTATATATGCAAGCGCGTGTGTGTAAGTGGTTGGGGGAATTTAAAAACTGCACACACTTCTGTCTGAAGCCAGGTACGAGCAGAGCCAATGCAAAAAACATTTGCATTCATTTGATGGAAAACCGAGGGCAATGAAGGAGAGGCACTTCTCCTTAACAAAATTCCAAAACTTCATTGGTTTAAGGCTATATAATTTTCATTATTTAAAAATTATGTATTTAAGATGAAGATCATCAGAAAACTAGCAAATTTAAATCGCCGTTAATATATAAGTATTAGCCAGTGATCAGTATCTCTTTTGCAATGAACTTTTTAAGATTCGTTGTTAGGAAAAATGATTTATGTTCAATGGAAATAAGTTTAGAAAAAATCATTATTTTATAATAATATTTAGAAGGCGATCGCTCTAACTCAATATGTATGGAGATGGCATATAGACAGCAAGTAGCGGACTAGATCCCCCTATTACGTTTCCACGGCTGTCAGTTCTACGTTATCGGAACTACCCGGATTTATATCCGGCCAAGGACTGTTCCTCCAGCAGCAGCCCCCGTAATTTTTTGGCAAAAATTACATTTGTTTGAAAGCACTTAATGAGTATTAGTAAGACAGCGTTCATATAGGGAAACATTTTTTGCTTCAACTCGTTACTTAAGGTGCTCGTATTCAGTCAACACCTTTGTGCTCTCGTTCCTCTCAATGGTGTTTTGATTGTAAACCAAAAACTAAACAATTGCAAGTTACGTTTATGCACCCGGCGGCCAACACCAAAAGAAAATTCGCAAAGTAGATGCAACAAAAGTCTCCCTGTATGGATGCGGTCTAATGAAATAGAGTTGGCAGTCTTGAACGAGAGTTGGCAGCATTGAAAATAATGAGTCATACCAGTTTTTTAGTCACTGGGGAATGCTGTATGAATAACGAAATTAGAGTAGTAGAGTACAAGGTGGCGCAAAATTAATCATCCTCTTGGTTTTTGATTAACGTTTTTATTAAATAAAAGAAATGATTTTGAGTCATAGACATCTTTCAAACTTCCGATAAAGTGATTAATTTTGTGCCACCTTATAGTAGTAAAAGTAGTAGTAGTAGTAGTAGCATCTAGATCAAAAAACTCTTAAAATATATGCATACATATGTATATGTATGTATGTATGTATGCAGAAAACAATGAATGAATGCAACGAATCGAAAGAATGAAAAACTGCAGATTTACCAAAATGAGCATTCCTCTATGAAAATGAAAAATATGTATAATACTCAGAAATTATTATAATAATTCATTTCATGGAATATCGTAACAGAAATCATTTCCACTAAAAGTTAAATATGCACAATTACCCGTTACAAAATATGCATGACTTGCACTTTCAAATTCATCTCCTTTGTCGCACTGCATAGATGCTCGACAATCGTTGTGATAAATATTTTATATGCCCCTCTGCACATGTCCAAATAATGTCATATAAAATATCTATTTAAAAATTTCCGAAAAGCATCATGGACAATGGCAGAAAGTATTGTGCACAGCCGTGCATATAACTGCGTTTATTTACATACAAAAGTTGCCTTTCGCACCAAACTTGACCCAGAGGCAACCCCGACACGGATACATCGCATTGCGTTGGTAATCACAATTACAATTTGTCACATGTAAAAACCATGGCATGATGTGCAGCTACATCAGCGGGGTGAGGTTATTTCAATAGTTCAAATAACATTTCAAACATTCGGCAAAAGTACAATGGCAATAATTCGGCGAAATTAAAATTCCAGACACCCCTATTACACCCCTGCAGCAGTGGTCATCATCCGCTGCCCACTCAACTACATTTTTACATATATATATGCATGCAGGCATATAGGGGCTGATGCCATAGCAACCCGGCATTAAAGCGGACTGTCTCTAACTTTCAAGGAACTGGTCCATTTTGGCAGCTTACGAATCATTTCAAATTCCCACACTTGAAAATAAGTAGGTTTACTTCTACGTAAATGAAATAATTGTTATTTATTTTTATTACTTTTATTTATAATTGGCGCGTACACTATTTCTGGGTGTTTGGCCGAGCTCCTCCTCCTATTTGTGGTATGCGTCTTGATGTTGTTGCACAAATGGAGGGACCTACAGTTTCAAGCCGACTCCGAACGGCAGATATTTTTTATGAGGAAGTTTTTCATAGCAGAAATACACTCGGAGGTTTGCCATTGCCTGCCGAGGGGCGACCGCTATTAGAAAAAACGTTTCCTTCTTTTTTGGTGTTTCACTGAGATTCGAACCTACGATCTCTGTGAATACCGAATGGTAGTCATGCACCAAACCATTCGGCTACGGCGGCCAATAAAACAACTTAAGTAGAATTTGCACATTTTTCTGTCAGGCACTAAATTGTAGCTTAGGTAAGAGCTATGGCTACTATACCGAATCAATTAATCATTTATAGCTGAGTCTTGGGTAACCATCTTATAAAATTTCACTGGAACACTAAATTTTTCTCTGATAAATCATAATTTATTGACCTCAAAGCAAAGCCTCTTAAAGTCACAAAAGTTGTTTTGCCTAGAAGTCCACATATATCAAATATTTTTAATATCTATGGTCCAGTAAATAATATTTTAAGAAAATATAAAACAAACATAGCATCTGTCAGAAGCACTAATCAACTCTCGATACCTTTTTTTACATATGAGTGGCTTTGTGCATTCAGTCTTTGACTTTTACAACTGCTCTACTACACACCCATTTTATACTAGTTTTTATATAATCACAAAATATGTAGATAAAACTAGTCCTCTTATGAAACTATTCGCTTTTTCACTAGGGAGTTGATTGTGTCTATAAACTTGCAAATTTGTGGGCATAGGTATATCTATGTAAGTATGTAAGTATACATGTTTCTCTTAGCCTCAACCATCGGGTTGGATCTATGCAAAACTCATACAATCATACAACTGCCAGAATTTCATGTTTTTCAACACAAAAACTGATTTTTCCCCTGATAAGCACTCATCCCTATGTGCAAGCGTGCGTGCGTATGTGCGTCTGTATGCCTGTGTGTATATGCGCCTTTGGGTATATGCATTTAAAACTAACCCCTAATGATATTCCATCCATTATCTTCCATGCACAGTACAAATTACCAGATATTTCAATGATTACGCATATTTTGTTGAAGGTTTTAAAGGTTATGTAAATTTGTCGCCATCTGACCTCTCGCTGTACGCAAATGACGAGAGTGCTTTGTCACGGTGATACTAATGTAGTGACAGCAGTGGCAATTAAAATTAAACGGCATTTTAATCATATCGCACCACCTTTTCGGTTTGCATAACAAACGTCAACTCGATTGTTGCCTATTTGCAGGGGCTTTCAAGGCATTGTTGTAGTGTCCTTATTAGTACGCACACACACACTCACACTTGTACGCATAAGCAAACATTCAAATTAGTTAAGCAAAAAAGGGTTGTCTTCCGTCTATTTTTTATGTGCCTCATGCACTACAAGCACAATCGGATATGCATATAGGCAAATCATTGGCGGAATCACTGGATCCAATAAACAGTGAAAAGAGTGAAGTGTAACCCTTCTTGTATGCAAAACACTCCGAAGCGAGAAACGAGGGTCGGTGGAATCAACTGTTGCGCATTTCACAAAAAACGCATGCAAAGCAACTGCCACTGCCACTTCCACTTCCGCTGCCTACCCGCTTACCCTTTTGCAGAGCCAATTGAAACTCATTAATGCACCCTTTCGCGTTTTTACTCGAGTACTCTTCATTTTTTATTTTTTCACTTCTTGTGCACCTTTTTTCAATAGGTGCGTTTATTTGCCTATCATATATTCAAATTATGGTGTGAATATTAATTTAAGTGTGTGCGCTTATAAGCGATTTATGAGAGAATTAAAGGGTGCTGCAGTGCTGTTGTGCTGCGGTGTTACTGTAATGACGGTGTTTACCTTTTTATTGAAAGCCAACATTTTGGGAGTTGCGTGAAATTAATTGAGGTTTTATAGTTGTTGGCGCGTGTCGAAGTGATTTGTCTTTTGTTGTTGCGCACTCATAACTATACTTTAAAATCTTTGGGATTCGGTGGCATTAACTTATTAGGGATTTCGTTTTTGTACTGAAGGAATACCAAATGAGCATTGAAAAGAGTCAATTGAAGGTGTTTACATTTTAATGAAGTACTCAAATGGATATCATTTTTTTGAATGAGGTATTGTCAATTAAAATTTTGAATAAATAGTCAATAGAATAAAAGCCTCTTGTTTAGATTGAAGATAACAGTTGTTTACACTATATCTTACACAATAAATTTTTGTTATATTTCTATATTAACACAATAAACTTTCGTCAAATAAAAAGTAAAAACATTCACACCTTCTTTTTGTTTTTGTTTGATGTAGCGTATTGATAACGGTAACCATATCTAACTGCACAAAAAGTGATCAAATAATTGGCGCATTCTTTTGTGTTCGCTCCATTTCGTTTAGTTCTATTTGTTTATGCAGCAGTTGGACGTTTTTTTTCATTCAAGACGATACTGAGGCTATGGTTGGTAATATTGTGATTTGTGAGATTTAAACTAAACAAACTAATGAAATCGAAGAGCCGCATGTTAAATTGTGAAAGTGCAAATTAATACCTCCAAATTCAGTTTTTTGTGGCAAGACTGTGTGTGTGTGTGTGTAATTTCTTGTGTTTTGTAGTTTATATTGCTTTCACCTACTCGTCACAAATAAGTAGTTCTCTCCATTTTGTTTGTTAATCCATGGAGCCTGAAGACACAGCGAGTTTGGAAGGCACAAACTTGTATTCTATCATCCTTGGGTGGTATCGGTAAAAGAGCTGATTTGTTTTTTTTTTCATGCGGCTGTCAGTTCAAAACGAAAGAAGGTGAACTCATTCTTTGTTTTCTACTTTACTGTGACAATCAAAATTACAAAACGTCGTCCGCTTGGAAAAACTTTGAAAATATTGACCCCAATAAACAAACGAAAAAATCCAGTAAAGCTTGAACCGCCAATAACCAAAACGCGCAAATCGCATGATGTTATTTGGTGTTTTATTTATTTATTTTTTGTCAAATCAATAGAGAATTGTTCTTACTGAATACATAGTTCTTACTGACAGAAAGTCAAATTACAATAAACGGTTTAATTTGGAAGAAAAACATTGTTTAGATAAAAAAGTAAAATTCAATAGAATTAAATATGTGTTTGGTTTCATGAAGAGAGCGAACAATAGGAGCATCGCAGGCATAATTTGTTCTAAACCTATTCAAATGGAACGGATATTTGTTACGTAAAGATCTGGTGGGGACCGAAAAGTTAATCATTTCTGAAAGAGAGGAGCAGTCAATTTCAGCATTGATAGCATTAAACAAAAAAGGCAGCGACAAAATCGATCTTCTACTAGTTCTAGTTGTTTAACGTTTATTAGAAGTAAGCGGGATTTATATGGTAGGACAGGATCAGAGAAACTCAGGGCAGAGAGCGCGTACTTAACCCATCTTCTACCGGTAATAGATTCTGTGTAGATAATAGCGTGAAATTTTGTATGGTTGGTATTAAAGGACTCCTGATCATCTTTACAAATTTTCAGACCGATAAGTCTTCCGGATGCACCAGGACAGACTGTTGCGAAAACGCAACGCTGGTAATAGTTGGGTATTTTTTGAATTCTCTTTATTAATATAGTTGTATTTTGTTAAGTTTACAATGTAATAGTTTTGCAATATTTAAAAAACAACATTATTTTTTCTTATTTCCTAAATCTGTATGGTATTCATCAAAACATTTTGGATGTAATCTCAAATTACATTTTTTACATTCATAAACAGTTTGTGAGTGACACATAGCACATCTTTTACGTTTGTTGCCTGCAGGTTTCCATACGACATGATCACGAACATTTATGCGAGGTAAATGGACTGGTCTCTCTGCTTCTTCGATGAGAAGAAACTTCTTCACAATATAAAAGTAAAGATTCTGCAATTTCAGTTTTGAAAGAAATTTGAGACATGTGGCGAGTTCCTTCTGCCTTACAAATCAGGCAATGAATTTTCCATGCGTTAACAGTGGTACTATTGACTGAATTAGTCCATAACGGCCACCACCATTTTTTTCCACGAATACCAACGCGATAGTTAGCTACGGCATTATCATGTGTTGATTGTAGCCATGAATAAGTCCAGGTTGTTCAACAGATACTTTTTTCTTCTCGGCTTTGCACCAACGTTGTGAGACAGCTAGTGGGTCGACAGACTTGAAATTAGAAATGACTGTTACTTCTGCATTATCTTGCCAACGAGCAACAAATAATTTATTATTTATCTCGGAACAGTAGTCGTATTGGTGTTTTTTCAGTTTTTTTCCAGTGCTTAGCAATTTCTCTGCACCTCTAAGTTGATTTGATCTTACAGTTCCTGTTGTGTTTTTCACTCAACAAACAAAACAAATAGTATGAGGAAAAAAATTATCAAAATATATGGCATGGTTATATGCATTTCGCACGTTTTCTAACAATGATAGAACAACAGAAGCGCCTAAGCCTACATTCTTGTCATAAGGTACACTCGATCCTCTATATGGTGCTACTGCATATAAATAACCGCTGCCTGAACAAAGAGCCCAATACTTGAAACCAAATCGAATTGGTTTGTTACGAATAAACATTTTGCACGAATGTCGACCAAAATATGGTATCATTTGTTCATCAATTGACAGAAACGTTTCAAAAACTCCAAACTGCATGCACTTACGATTCATTGCATCAATAAGTGGACGAACTTTAGCAAATCTGTCTGTGGCATCAATGCCATAATTGTCCATTAGATGAAATATTCTTTTGATCAACTGGAAGTTATTACGTGATAAAGCTTGCTTTACTATAGGTATACCAAGTGTAATCCAATAATGTGTTTTGCCACCTGAAAGAAAAATTTTATGAGCCAAAAATTATCATAGGAATAAAATATTCAGACTCACTCATAGAATCAACAATATTGCTTTTTAAAGATTCCACACCTGATTCGTCGGGGGGTCCAAATTTAAAATCAATTCGTTTGGTTTTTTTCCAGTTTGGTGTACCGAAATCTTTTTCTGCTGTGTACCTAGTTGTTTTTGCAGAACAGGATGGTCCATCATCAGGTATTCCAACTAAGCATGACGGCGGCGACGCAAAATCTTCCACATCTGATTCATGTTCGACCTCCAACTCTCCACAAACATCCGTCATAGGTGGTACCTCTGTTATCATCTCATTATCGTCAATAAGTTCTTCGTCACTTACAGCATCAACATCTACTGGTGGAATATATACGACAGAAGTTATTTTTTTCGAAATAGGCTTAACAATTTTCATTCGTTTAGCTGAAACTACTTCGCCTTCATCCTCACTGCTCGAAGGAGGATTCTATTTCCCCAATGGTTAAAAAACGTCGACGATCCCGTACTCTTCAATAAAGAATTAAGTAAGGGAACAAAATTTTGAAATAAGAGCACATTAGTCTTACCAAAACGATAAAAGCTTTCAACGAAATATTATACTTCTAAATGTATTTTTACTTGCACAAATAAAAATAATAGTAAAGCGTTTTTCAATAGGTGCGCTTCAACTTTTTTCCGATAGGGAGGGCGAACGACGCAATATTTTTTATTTTTCGCTTGTCATTTGTAAACTTCATTAGTATACATTTCATCATGGAACGCTACACACTTGAGCAACGATTGCAAATCGTGCAAATTTTTTATGAAAATAATCGTTCTGTTGCTGCTACTTTAAGAGCATTACAGCCATTTTACGATGAAGCTCACTTTTGGCTCAATGGCTTTGTCAACACGCAAAATATGCATTACTGGGCAGAAAGCAATCCACACGTGATTCATGAGGCACCGTTGCATCCCGAAAAAATCACTGTTTGGTGCAGTTTACATGCGGGCGGCGTAATTGGCCCATATTTTTTCGTTGACGAGAACGATCGCCACGTTACTGTGAATGGAAATCGATACCGCGACATGATAAACGATTATTCTTGGCCGCAATTGAATGGTATGGACTTAGACGACATGTGGTTTCAACAGGACGGGGACACAAGCCACACAGCACACGCTACAATTGATTTGTGGAAGAGTAAGTTCGATGAGCGCATTATTTCCAGAAATGGACCAGTCGAATGGCCGCCGCGCTCGTGTGATTTGACACCTCAAGACTATTTTCTTTGGGGTTATGTGAAGTCATTGGTTTACAGTAACAAGCCCTCGACGATTTGTGAGCTCAGAGCCAATATTGAACGCGAAATTGCTGGAATTTCGGCCGATTTATGCAAAAGAGTGGTCGAAAATTGGGTTCAACGATTGGACTTCGTAAAACGTGCACGCGGTGGTCATGCAAAAGAAATCGAATTTCATACTTAAATGTATATGTTCAAACTCGATAATAAAAAAAAAATTAGTTAAAAAAGTCAAACCGTTTGTGTTTTATTCAAAAAAAAAGTTGAAGCGCTCTTACTGAAAAACGCTTTACTTATGGTACAAATTGCCATATGAAAATGACATAAACATCAATTTTCCCGCCAAAAATAATGTCATCAAAACGTTGAAGTCATATGAGTCGTTTCAACCAGCGTTGCGTTTTCGCAACACCTGTTTTTAAGAGTTTTTTTTGCAAGAAAACTTCAGCTGCATTAGCAGCTGGTATGATAATGTTATTATTTCATATCTTATTTTTAAGAAACTAGTAGAAAACGTAAAAAAAAAAATACCAGTCTAACGGTTAGACGCGATAGAAGTGAAACCTTCCGTAAAACAAACTGAGAGAGAATGAGATGAAGGCAGCATTAGGAGCGGGATAATTATAGGTTCATTATAATATTGCTATAAAGTTCATATTTTATTCATCCTCAATGTTTTCAATTTCAACAAATGATATGAGTGGCTTATGATAGCTTAAATATGATACAAATGCTTTGGTTTCGATGTTGTCAACATATCTTTGAAATACCGTGTCAATTGTTGTTTTTTTCTGTCGATATTCACGACACTCTTCTGCATTATTTTTCGGCATAATTGTGGTAAACATTTAAAAATGAAAATATTTACGAATATAAAAATACGGACGCAATACAGCACACGCGGTTGCTATTATGAGCGCCGTAGCGCGTATATTACACAAACGTACTAACATACACACAAACATTCGTAGGACGCTTGGTTTGAATTTTTTATACATATGTATGTATGTATGCTATACTATGGCCTAGCCTATGTACGTTTATACATATTTGTGTTCTGAACTTCCAGCAAAACAATGCTTATTAATATACACATATGCATCTACATACAACCGCACACACAGGCCACTCACTTTATTCCTGTAAATGCGTATGTCGTCCAAAGCTAAAATTCTATGCCTAGCGACTACAAGAACAAAATGCATTAATAGGCGCAGGCGTAGCGGCCATCATCCTAGTTGCCATAGCGCTGAACAGTCGCGGCGGCGCCGAACAGTTTCAACTATTGTACTGTGCAACAAAAACTCATCATCAAAAAATTGATTTATAAATTCGAGCTCATAGTTCTAAGAGCAAGTACTTTCATTCATAAAACGAGCCGCCCATATGCTAATTTTCTCCACAATTCGAAAATAGTCAATATTGGAATATTTCGCGTAGAATTATTTGCCAATATTCAATTTTTGTCAAGTCGAGTGCCCGCGGCTCCGTAAATATGTTTGCACCCATATATGTATGTAGATATACATATGTTTCTAAATGCTCGACAACCGCAGCTGCCTGTTCAAGGTTACTGTACATTAAGCCGGGTCGATTTGTGGGAAGGCAAAAAAATCGCCCATTGCTCTGTGAAAATCATATTCTAGGGATCAGAATAAGAAATTTTGCCGAAGGAACCATACCTCTAAAACGATTTCTGATGTCCCCCAATATGGGTCGAACTTTTTAGTTTCTTTTCTATAACTCACATTCATTCATTTACATATGTTCTGACTAAATAAATTTCTTAAGAGAAAAAATAGATAATATTATAAATAAATAAAAATAAAGAAAAAACATAACCATTTAGCTGATTTTTTCATGTAAAGGCCAAAAATGGTGATATTTTGAAATTGGGGGACATCAGAATTCGTTTTAGAGGTATGGTTCCTTCGGCAAAGTTTCTTATTTTGATCCCTAGAATACGATTTTCATAGAGCAATGAGCGGTTTTTAAATCGACCCGCCCTACTGTACATGCAATGCTGTGCCTATGAATTTGCGCTGTGGCTATGAATGCGCGCTGGATTTCTTGAGAAATTTTACCGTATGTTTTGCTGTGGCGAGGCACATATGTACATACACACAACATATATACATATATCCGCATATATATATTACATACATATATAAATTCACAAATTTAAATTTGCTTATGCCATCCTTCTGTGTGCCTGGTAATGAAGCATTTTCTATACATACATACATATATATACGTATATCTTTTTTCTTCTTCTTTTTGGTGTCGCTTTTTCGTTTCACTTTTTCTCAAATCACTCCCAACGATTCTAAAGAAGTTTTCACTTCAAAAAACTATTTTTAGATCTCAAACAGTTTTATGAAAAAGTTATTATTTTGCACACTTTTTTCTACACTTGACCTGATTTGGAGCAAATCCGCACACAAAAAATCTTAGATTATAAAGTCAAAAGTCCAAATTACAAATAAAATATAACATTTTAGCGCCAAAACCAACGCCAACAACACACGCCACATTCCAATGTAGAACGAACAAATGCTGTAAATAGTAACTCATTTAAGAATATACGTGACTTGAAAGCTAGAGCTATTCCTTCTTATAAAGCCAAGAATGGAGTACGCTTTAGATGGAATAAAGTCTATATGATGAGGAAATGTAAAACGTGCATCAAAAACAACCCCTAGAGATCTTTAATTCCTTCAACAGATTGAAGTACATCATCGCCGGTGTTATAACAAATACGAATGATGTCAGTTATTT
This sequence comes from Anastrepha obliqua, assembly GCF_027943255.1. Classification (NCBI taxonomy): domain Eukaryota; kingdom Metazoa; phylum Arthropoda; class Insecta; order Diptera; family Tephritidae; genus Anastrepha; species Anastrepha obliqua. The sequence continues at coordinate 127,164,956 of NC_072896.1, read as the reverse complement.
TGGAAAAAGTGAGTTTGAAACAGAAGTCCACGTAAAAATCCCCTCAATGAAAACACGAACAAAGCCTCGGATGAGAACTTCTTATACTGATGACGACCCCTGCAAACGAACTAAGGACTATAATTTGAAGGCATGCACCTGGAATGTCCGGTTCCTTAATGAGGAAGGTGCCTCTGCCCGACTGGTTGATGTCCTAATAAGAGTAAAGGCAGACATCACTGCGATGGACGGGGCAAGGCAAGAAATACATAGGACCTTGCGGTGTCGACCAAAGCTGCCCTGTAAAGGAGCGCAAATTCGGTGTTGGTTTACACCAGCCGTAGAAAATAATAACGGCCACTTTCTGTGTTCAGCTGATTGTAGAAAATAATACTAAAAAATAATAAACTATATAAGGTTTGAATGCACTTTTTCTTAATCTAAATTATACCTTCTTTCAAACATATATATATTCCATGGCCTGTATTTATAAGCCAGAGGCTTACGATGGGTTTCAATTATTTACATACATATGTATGTGAGAAAAAATTGTAGGAGTATGAGTGAATAGTGATTAGCGCAAATGTAGGTAAAATTGGAACATTGCTAGCATTCAATTCCATGGAGCAATTAAAAGGAATCATAACAAATCGATATGCATAGCCTTGATCAATGCTCGCCACAGCAACAATCGTCTATTCATCGGCAGCTGCTCGATAGCAGAAATGCTTTGTCACTGCGTCATATTCTACATGAAGCGTTACTCAAATTTCCAAACGTATTCATAATTTTACAAAAAAACAAAATGAATTTCCTCATTTTTTTATTCTCAAATCCTTAAACGTGCATATGTATGTACAAATGCAATGTTAAATGGTTAAATGGTTTTGTGTGTGTCATGTCAGGAGGGAAGGACTTTGATGTAAAATCGTGACATGCGTTTTTTAACAAAAATCTCTATAACTTCCGGTATGATTGATTAATCGCGCAAATAATTGATTTCATACCCAACACATACGAATGAACAAAACTGTGTGTATGTATGTGTGACTGTTTGAGTGCATTTTTAAGCTGATCTAGTAAATTATTTTAAGGTATTTGTATTCATGCGGTCGCCGGCAAATACGCGCCTTTATGATTTGGCTTTGGTTTTGTTTTTATTTGTATTCTGTTTTGGTTGTGTGATTTTTAAGCGTATTTTAGAAATTAGGGTTAGCAAATAGGGTTAACGGCAACTGCAGTAATTAACAAGTTATGATTGATGTCAACTAAAACCAAACCGCGGAGTTTTTCTAGACAGACACACACAGGCAAAAGATTAAATTAAAAGACAAATGAAATCCTTTTAAAGCGCGGGTCGAACTACGCGCCTTTGTGTTTTTTCGCTTTTTGTTTTTTTTTTTCGGACACAGCGTGGATGAATTTCTCGTAGCAAATAACAAATACAAGTTTTCGTATATCTGCAATACGTATATGGAGGTATATGTACAGCTGTATGTATAAAATGCGTAAAAGGTCGCTGAACAATACTTAAAAATTAGCAACTAAGTTTTGATACATTTTTAATTTATGGCCGATTATTGACTATAAAGTTACATCTACACGAACCCACAACCATTTTTCCATCACATCCGTTCATAGACTTTGTGGTCAATTATCAAAAAAAAAGTATCTCTCGGGTCACATTAGGTTTATCAGTGTCCTGATTTGGTATTGTTTCATTTTTAGTATAGCAACACAGATAATTTTATTTTCATTTTTTGTAAAACGTATTTTTTTAGTTCGGAAGCTTCTGATGCAAACTACCCCTTAAAAACTAAAATGTGGCTTCGCATGGATTTGCTGCTAAAAACTAATTCTATGATTGCACCAACGATTGTTTCAAATTTAAAATGAGGGGTACACATTTGATTGGTCTGTGTGCAGGCGCTACAAAAAATCATCCCTTCTCACCCATTACCACTTCAGACGAAAGGTTGTAGAAGGGGGTTTCGTATACATACACACATTCGCATGTGTAAATAATGCTCATGCCTTTGTATTGCCGTCCTGCTTTCAAAACGCATTGCTTTAAATTAGGACATTTCATTAACATCTTCGTTTGGGTTTTGTCGCATCGAGTGCGAAATGTCCTCGGGGGGTTTCAATTGCAGTCACTTACGTCCACACTGGGTGCATTAAGTCTGCGAAATCATTTTCAATCTTTGTGCCTTTGAAGGCGTTACGGGGAGAGTAGTAGCTGTGGAAAAGGGGTGCAACTCATGCGAATATTGCTACCTTTGTAGTTATTGACAAAATGAAAGTTAAAGAAGTATTTCGTTTTTTTATTTCTGTTTCGCAATTGTAAAAGACAAAGTTGTTTTGGTACAGCATTTCATTTTCATTTTTTCTCATACAAACACAAAATCTTATTGACTGCATCAACATTTCGCTTTAACCAAAAATCAGTTCATTATTTTCAATACAGGGGGATTCAAGAAGTTCGAAGTGCGCAAAATTTATTTTGTAATTTTTTTTCCTTGCTCACTTCGCTCGGGAGCATAGGGCCTCGATCAGACGTATACCGTTCTTACACAATAAATTTTTGTTATATTTCTATATTAACACAATAAACTTTCGTCAAATAAAAAGTAAAAATATTCACACCTTCTTTTTGTTTTTGTTTGATGTAGCGTATTGATAACGGTAACCATATCTAACTGCACAAAAAGTGATCAAATAATTGGCGCATTCTTTTGTGTTCGACCTGCAAAAAAAACACCCGAAACATTTACTTACAGTCGCTCCATTTCGTTTAGTTCTATTTGTTTATGCAGCAGGTGGACGTTTTTTTTTCATTCAAGACGATACTGAGGCTATGGTTGGTAATATTGTGATTTGTGAGATTTAAACTAAACAAACTAATGAAAACGAAGAGCCGCATGTTAAATTGTGAAAGTGCAAATTAATACCTCCAAATTCAGTTTTTTGTGGCAAGACTGTGTGTGTGTGTGTGTAATTTCTTGTGTTTTGTAGTTTATATTGCTTTCACCTACTCGTCACAAATAAGTAATTCTCTCCATTTTGTTTGTTAATCCATGGAGCCTGAAGACACAGCGAGTTTGGAAGGCACAAACTTGTATTCTATCATCCTTGGGTGGTATCGGTAAAAGAGCTGATTTGTTTTTTTTTTCATGCGGCTGTCAGTTCAAAACGAAAGAAGGTGAACTCATTCTTTGTTTTCTACTTTACTGTGACAATCAAAATTACAAAACGTCGTCCGCTTGGAAAAACTTTGAAAATATTGACCCCAATAAACAAACGAAAAAAACCAGTAAAGCTTGAACCGCCAATAACCAAAACGCGCAAATCGCATGATATTATTTGGTATTTTATTTATTTATTTTTTGTCAAATCAATAGAGAATTGTTCTTACTGAATACATAGTTCTTACTGACAGAAAGTCAAATTACAATAACAACGGTTTAATTTGGAAGAAAAACATTGTTTAGATAAAAAAGTAAAATTCAATAGAATTGCATATTTCATTGGTTTCATGAAGAGAGCGAACAATAGGAGCATCGCAGGCATAATTTGTTCTAAACCTATTCAAATGGAATGGATATTTGTTACGTAAAGATCTGGTGGGGACCGAAAAGTTAATAATTTCTGAAAGAGAGGAGCAGTTCAATTCCCCGTTCTGGGCTGTTGTTTTTGCGCCATCTCATGTGGTGTCGGCATCTGCAAACTCGCGCAACATCGACCTTCTCCAAATATTCTTATGCCGAGCGCCTCTGTGTGAAGGTGTTAGAGACCAGCCATTTTTCACTTCCGTACGAAAGTACTCACTTCACACTTAAGCTGAATATTCGCTGTTTAGAACGCCTAGAGATTTGCGAACTCGCCAATTCGCCCGAGTGTTACCTTTGCTTTTTTTTTAGCCTGCAATTTACATCTTCATTTGCTCTGCCCCTGCCCTGATAGTGTAGCCGAGGTAGCAGAAGTTTTTTCACAAATTCCCCTGGACATCCGTCAACTATTAAATGTCTTACTTTATTGTGGTTCACTCGCATAGCTTTGGTCTGATGTTGAGATGTTGACCTCCAGTCCGACAGTGCGTGCCAGCGAGACTAGTCTGTCCACCCTCGCTTGCATGTCAGTGAGTTTGTGAGAGAGAAGGCAGATGCCATCGGTGTAGTCCAGGTCCTTATGTATGACACACAAATCCATTAAATGCCCACCAGTAGTTCGAGTTGTATATCACTTATAACGCACATGATTTCATTCTTCAGAAATCGTCTCTGGCTTATTGGCATAGGCCACACTTCTCATGTAGCTTCAAAGGAAGAGGCTGCAGAGAGAGACGTGTATCAAATCGCAAGATTTCGGCGGACATTTGATCTCAACCTTTCGTGACGCTCTATGCTCCAAATAAGAGTAATGAGATAATGCACCCTGGGAGCCTAAGGCCATTATTTTATGCTAGTCGCACCGTCCTGTTGGAACCACATATTGCCAAGTCCATTTCACCTAATTCAGGGCATACGAAATTTGTTATCATGTCCCGATGACGTTCCACGTTCATGGTATATACCGTTACTGGTATAAATGGTATATATATTTCGAAGAAATACGGACCGATGACTTCGCCAGCTCAAAAGCCACACCAAACAGTGACTCATGGGTGCGTAGCTCTCCTTTAAGCGTTGTTCAACCGAGTATCGTTTCATGACTAAGTTTGCTAAGTATGACTAAGTAAGTTTGTAGTACCAGTTGTCTGAAAAAAAAATTAACTTATCACAAATTACTGCTATCAAAGATCGGCATTACCCTTGAATCACCCTATATAATCAACTTTGTTTCGTACACCTCACGCAGCGGAAACTGTGACTTTGCTTCGATTTTAAAGACAACAAAAGGAAATCAAAGTCTCTAGAATTTCTGTATGGCAGAAATAATCAAACTCAGCATGAAATGATAACCATTGCACGGTGCATTCGGAGTGGTGTTCTAGCCGATCCACGCTCCAGGTGTCATTTTTGGTACTTCGCAGACACTGAGTGCAACTCGCAAATGAACGCAAAATGCAGATGTCCTGGGTTGGAACTGCAGTTGCGACACTACACACAAAGCAGAAAAGGCAGAAATATTTACATACGTGCGAGTATATACTTCTATATAAATGTATGAAACGATCTACAACAGCCGAGCGATTTATAGGCACATACATTTGTCGCTGAAGTATTTATTTTAGTTACCGATTTGTATGACGTCCTTTATTGCAACTTTCTGTTGAACAAACTAACTTCATTTTGAGTTTGGCTTATACTAAATTATGTAAACGATACGTAGAAAAGAGCTTTTGTTGTTGTGCCCTGATTGTATTTTTTCTTGAATAGATTTGAAGAAGATGAGAACGCCCCATATTTTAAATAAGGAGCCATTAAAAATTAACGTCTTGAAGTATTGAATAATTCCTAGACGATAACTTTTCTTACGTAATCTTTGACCTTTGTCAAGCAGACATATGTACCATTACAAAAAGTGAATTTTCAAGGACAAGTTGCTGCCCAGATCATGACATAATGGTAACATATTTTCGATAAGTCAGCATAAATACCATTCCTACTCCTCTCATTTCCCAGTTTTTTGCGACAGGCGAAAATTTTCCTAGACTTTTTTTCTTTACCTTCTAAAAGAGAGCCAAAGTTATCATCTTTAAAGAAATTTCTTAATTGAGAATCGACGAATACAGTTTGCTTAATCTTAGCTTCACTTAACCTTGAAAATTGCTGGCGAATATATCGAGAATCAGCGAAATGCACGAAGATTGCTTTAATGAAATTTTCCATTAGCCCCAGTTTTATATGCAACGGACTTTCTTTGGAACAACTAAAGTGTCATACTTGACATTTCTTTGATCGGGGTGAAATGATTGACGATTAGGCAAAACCTTTATTTTGTAATGCTCTTTTCTATCACGGCTATCCCATTCGCAAATAAAGCAACAAAATTTCTAACAGCCTAATTACAAACCTAGCAGAAGAGATACGACTTTCAAATCTCCACACATTTGCCATTGGGGCTCGTCATACTTAATCTGTAGCAGCAGAATTCCGTATTTCTACGAAGGCAAAATATAGAATTCCTGTTATTTAAAAAAAACGACTTTTAAGCTTAACGTAGAGTAATCTATGAAAAGTCTCCGTTCGTTCTGTTTACAGGTAATGACTTTGCAGAAAACTAAACGTTCAACCATTTCAATATATCGTGTCAACTCCTGTTGTCTGGTGCGTAAAATTGTTTTATTCACATCATTTTTTCTGAGTTCTGCTTTATACTTTGGCAAGTCTAAGTCCCTTACGAGATCATTTAGCTCAGCTCGCGTTATCCTATGCGGCTGCGATGCTGTACTAAGCACTTCGTATTCTCACTTTGAAGAAATTACTTCGGCATCAATAATTATGATTTTATCTTCGTTGTCGTCAATATTGGGATGTTTCGGAGTCGGGTGAAGATTGCAGTGTGACAGAGAACGCGAAGTCGATGGTATTGGCTTTTTTGAATATATGTGTTGTCAGGCAGAAACGATAATCAATTACATGATTTTTTTATTCTCTCCACTGCATTGGACCTGCGGGACGAAATGATGCTTTTTGCCATTTACCCAATTTCCCAAACCTGTAGCACAAGATTAAAGCAGAAATGAGGAAGCCAGCTTTTATCTTGATGTCCTCCTTGAAGTAGTAAGGATAGGTTTTTTTATTATATGCGAAAAAGAGCTCCTTTGTTTACTAAATAACACCCCGCCACAAATGTAACAGAAATTTTTGGGATTATTTACACAATTTTGAGACATTTTCCTATAAAATATAACTATTTTTAATAATTTCATAACTTTACTCTATCATCATTTCTGAAATTCAAAACAAAGCACTAAAACACAATATTTTTATCATTTTATGACAACTAACCAAGCTAATATCTTTACTATAGGGTTTTCCAATAAGAGGTGTTATTTTGATATTCAAAGAAAAATTCTAATATATTTTTTAATATAAATGATCGGATGTGTATTTCATTATAAAACGAGAAAAGTATGCTGTTAATAGTGGAAAATAACATCAGGCAAATGACCACCACGACCACGCTTACAGGACAATATCCTTTTCATGAAATTTTCCATAACGGAATTGCAAAGTGGCTGCCCTTTTCCTCGATAGCCTTGAATCGACCCTGGGATGTTGGCGTATACCTTTTCTTTCACGTGGCCGCAAAAAAAAAATGTCGCAAGGTGTTAAATCACAAGATCTCGGTAGCCAATTGTGATCACCTCTTCGAGAGATCAATAGTTTCGTTGCTTGTGTGGCACGTAGCGCTGTCTTGTTGAAAATAAACGTTATCCAGATCAATACCATCCAATTTCGGCCATAAAAATCGTTAATCGTCTCTCGATAGCGCAATTCATTCACCAATAACACCTGTTATTGTTCAATGCGGGTAGACTCGTTAAATTCGGAAAATATCGGACTTCTTGCAAAATTAAATAGAAAGTAATTAAAAATATTTAAGATACCGAGTTTAACAAAGTGCGCCATTGGTTTCTTTCTCGTGCTAACCGGCGTCAGTTGGGCACTCCAAATGAAGGCAAATCCTTCCCCGCCTGATTTTTCCAACGCAGGAGAGGCCTTCCCCTTCCTCTGCTACCTCAGCCTTACCGAAAAGATTATTGTTAAGGAAATTAAAAAGTAATTTTTCTAATGCAATATCATGGAATTTACACATGAAAGTCATGTAAACTATACAGTAAGTACATGATCAATAAGACCAGGGAGTTTAAGCATAACAAGGCTCAGAGCTCCCTTGCAGAAATATTTTTGGTTACCATAACATTGTAAATATGTGTGTAACCGGGTATATAGGTATTTAAAAATAATTTAATTTGCTTCACGTACACACAAACTACGAACAGCAACAGACACTCACACAACTCACTGGTAGTAAATGGAAACTTGTTGAAAATTGAAATTCTACCGCATCAAATCGCCAAAGCTTGCGAACAGATCAACCGGCCACCAACCAAAATACAACCAGCGAATGTGCAGCCACAAATACCGATAGCCGAAGCCATCATACCCACACATAAATTGCCAATTATTATACATGAGCGAATTTTCTAAATGCCTTAAAATTAGCCAGCATAAGTCAACCCACACAAGGAATAAATTATTTTCTATTCTTTTTTCCCATTTGGTGTCTGCTATGTTTGGTGCTGCATGTCCACATGAGTATGAAAATATAAAAAACGACCCCTGAAAAGCGTTCACAGTTATCAAAAATCCCACTACACAAACCATTCAAGAACCAGTGGGCTGTGTGGCAGGGCAAGCAAGCGCCACGAGTGCGGCATGCAGGCAGGCAATAGATGGCAAGCACTCATTCGAAAGTTTGAATAAAATTTGCCTCCTCGAAAAATTATTGAAAATTGATGAAAGACACGAACCTTTTTGCGTTGGTCCATTGAGCCAGTGTTAAACATCTTTCCAATATTCAATTTGTGCTATGGTCAAATTGAATTATGCTCCACTTGAAGTTCACAGATAAGGCACAAGTATGTGTGTAAAAGTGTATTTGAGGCTGTGCCCGTTTGCATTGTGGTTTTGGCTGGTGAAGGGGTTGAGTTCAGTTGAGCATTTGTTGAAAGAAATGAGTAACAGTAGCTTCATTGAGTCGGAAAATTGAAAACCAAAATATTTATTTCTTCACATAACTGACTTCTTGTAACTTTCATTCATCCGCTCTTTCTTTGCAGGGGACACTGAAGGCCGCGAAGATGCAGAGTATGGGGAGCAATTGAAGCGATGTGTGCCACCAACGAAGAGCTTGAATAAAAAGCGTCGCCTTGAAGTGGACGCAGAGGTCGATGAAGTACTCAACCTAGCACGTCAATCACCAAAGAAGCCAGCGCGCTCACCACGTCGTTCGGTAACTCCAGATATCAGTAACGCGAGGAGCTCCGAAGACCCGCGTCAGCAGTTGTCAGAGAGTGCCTCCAACATTTTTGCTGCACTCCAGAGCCCGCTGGCACCGCTACTGCTTCAAAATCATCTGGGCATAGCTTCATCAAACCTCGGCACCAATGAGATGCAACAAGCTTTCCAGTTACAGCTACAAAGTTACGTGGAAATGATGCGGCAAGTAACACCTGATAACTTTCAAAGTCCTACGGCGACACATTTTCTACTGCAAAACTCACTGCAAGCGATGGCCCAATTTCAAGCACTGCAACAACTGAAGCAGCATCAACAATTGCAACAAGAACTGCAGCAGCGTTTCGATGGCGATGAGCACCAAACGACGGGACAACTCAAACCTCAGAGCTTGCCTGCGAGAGATTCCAAGTGCTTCTCCACGCCGTTGGCTTCATCGCCATTACGTAGTCCTTCGCTGAGTCCAGTTAGTCGGCATCACTCAAAATCTTACAACCTGACACACGATGAACAAGAAAGCGGTGCCGCAAACTCAACACAACAAACAACACCACCTAACTCGGCTGTGGGACTACAAATGAGCAGTGCCATCTTAACGCCAAACACACCCGGTATGTCTTCCATATTCCCCAATGCGTTACCTGGCGCCGCAATGAGTTTCAGCAGCACGCCGCAGAATTGCAAATCGGTGGGTGCGAATGCAATGCCTGCAGCAGCGCGCACTCTCGATCAATCGCCGGAAGAGACTACAGATTTGGAAGAACTGGAGCAGTTTGCCAAAACCTTTAAGCAACGTCGCATAAAACTAGGATTCACACAAGGCGATGTCGGTCTGGCAATGGGGAAATTGTATGGCAATGATTTCTCACAAACCACCATCTCACGATTTGAAGCACTCAATCTCAGCTTCAAAAATATGTGCAAATTAAAGCCACTGCTGCAAAAATGGTTGGAGGACGCTGACAATACGATCTCAAAGACGGGCGGAGTTTTCTCACTCAACTCCATGACGACAACACTCAGCACACCGGAAAATATAATCGGTCGTCGTCGAAAGAAGCGCACCTCGATAGAGACCAACGTGCGCAGCACGCTCGAAAAGGCATTCATGGTCAACTGCAAACCCACTTCAGAGGATATAAACAATTTGGCAGAGAAGCTGAATATGGACAAAGAAGTGGTGCGCGTTTGGTTTTGCAATCGGCGACAAAAGGAAAAACGCATCAATCCCGCCCTCGACCTGGACAGCCCCACGGGCACACCACTCAGCAGCCACATATTTGGTTTCCCAGCACAAGCACTCAGCATGTCGAATAGCCATGAAGCCTCCTCGATGTGCGGCAGTTCGATGAGCTCCCTATCGCCGCATTGCGGCAGCAAGCAAGAATGATCCTGTGGCTACAGAGATATGACGCGAAAAATGTTGTATCGAGATATGCAAGCAGCCAATCTGCCGTGTCTGCTATACCAGGCGCCGCTAGAGTACGCCGGCCGTGCACAAACGTTCCACGAAAGTCGACGCGACCTGTCAAGGATCTGGCACTTTTGCGAGGAGCCGACTTGCAAAAAAATGTCCACGTTCGAAACGTATTCGCACTGCACGAAGCTGATCTGAACATACTTAAAAAGACGTACTTAAGCTACACACACACACATATGTACATACATATATAGTATATTTTATAGTTGGAATTAGGTATTGTATGAGTAGGTACTTGTAGCATTTAAATAATTTACAAACAACAAAAAACGAAAACAAAAACACTATCTCATGACCATATCAACACAGACAACATACAGAGCCATAATTTAATTATAATTAATTATTTAAACAATAAAAAATTCCAAATGTGTATTTTAAATGTTTATACAATATATAGATAACATACATACATATAAACATGTGCACGTATGTGTGTGCCCATATGTGCAGCTGTATCCAAAAACAATGCACACACATACATACATACATGCACACACAGATAGATATAAATAGCAATAAATACTTGCTGTAAGTAGTTGGTAATAGTTTTTTTCTCATTTCATTTTAGAATGAATTAGCCGAATATGTGGACGAATTGAAAATGTTTTAAGTTTACGTGTAACGAAAATTACGCATTCAAGGTTCCTATATTTATGTACAATTACGTTTCATACATACGAATGGGCTAGTATAGATGTATGTATGTATTTATTCATGTGCATTGCAGCTACAATAAACCCCTCTAACACATGCACTCCACCTTGATGAAAAAGTTCCCGGAATAATTTCAGAAAATGTCACATGCAAGTTTATGCCTCAAAAGTGATATTATCGCCTTCGAAGTACTCCCCATCAGCAGCAACGCACTTATGTCAGCGCGTGATCCCGCGCTCGAAACATTTCTGGAACTTCTGGAACTCTATTTTCGGTATGGCCATCAGAGCCGTCTCTGACTTTTTCAATACTTCTTTTCGGCTTTTAAGGTGTCTAGTTACGTTCCTCGTAGTGGTGTTTGAAAACAGAAAAAATCACAGGGAGCCACAACAGATGAATTCGATGACTGTTGGATGGTATTCAATGCGTTCTTTGTCAAAAATTCTGGGATAATGATGCTACTTTGCGACGATGCGTTATCACAATGCCACATCCACGAACTGTTTTCCCACAAAAACCCTTTATTTTTTGGACGAATAGCTGAATTGCTTGACGTTAACTGTCTGACCTTCTGCCAAAAATTCGTGGTATGCAACGCCTTTTATAATTCCTAATCGTGGTCGACGTGGTTTTTTAGTCTTGGTTCATTCGGAGCTGTCCACTCACTCGTGTCTTGGTTGCGTGTTGTACTCATAAACCCACGTCGTGTCCCCGTAATGATGCGCTTGATAAATGTTGGGTTGAATTCAGCCTTGCAAATCATGTCTTTTGCTCCCTTTTTTGCATAAAATTCAAATAATTGCAACCACAAATAATTAATTACATTGTCCTGAACGGATCCATAAGTAATGTTTATGTCCTATTGCAGATCTTTAATGGTTAATGTGCGGTTATTATTCAACTTTTCTTTCATTTTATTATTGCTTTCATCTGCTTTCGATGTGGATGCCCTGCCACTACGTTCGTCACTGCCCATGCTCTCGATCTCTTCTGAAACATTCATACCACTCGTAAACGATTGCCTTCTTTGGAGTATCATTTCCGAAACAGTTTTCCAACTTGTAATTTCTAAAGATTTTGTACCATTGAACCCATTTTTAACGCAAAATCTAATACAAATTTGTTTAAATCCATTTTCAAAATTGCAAAAAAATCGAAATGGCTATCAAATTTTGGTAGGAATGTTAATCACAGATTTGGCAACCTAACAAAAAAAAACCAGAACAAATACAGAATCAAATCAGCCTCACCTGGCGATTGTTCCGAGAACTTTTTGATCAAGATGGAATTTTGTATTTATTTAATTCGCTTGAGTTATTCATTTCTTACATTTAAAGAATTTTTGGAATTTTCTGCTTATGCGCACAAAATGCCATTTATTTTAGGGCAAAATGTTAGCAATAGTAAAACGATTTTAAATTGAACGGTTCGCCCCAAAAATATCCTCCCATGTGAAATTCAAAAATTGATTGACAAATTCAAAATAAAACGTCTAGCTGGGTAAAATTATTCATTTTCCACGCCATTAAAATGCAACCACGTGGCTGTTCATACTATAATTCTGTTTTTAAATTTCTGATTTGAGTTCTATGACTGAACATGTTCTGCACGAATTAGTTCACCGTCCCGTATTCTACCGTGCCACACATATTTTCTGCCAGATTTTTGTCTTCATACGTACTCCTCTTCAAAATTTGCGTGCATCAGTTGAAACTCTGTAAATCAAACCGTTTCTCAATTGAGAAAGTATTTGAGTTGTTTGCAAGAAGTCAATATCCTTTTCCTTCTTTTAATAACTCGAATAACTTTTTGGTTCGAGTTATAAAGTTTCGATTGTATTTCTGAATAGCGGCGTAGAGCTGCAACAATTTGTTATTTTTTTTGTATTTTTTATCCCAAAATTATGCAATTTCAAGCCTTTGCTTTTACAATTTTTTTTTATACAGTCCTGATTAAAATACCAAAATTATTAAAAATTGTAATTATCCTTCGACAATTACTTCCGATGTATCTTTAATTTACACATATTTTGTTTTTCACTTTTTCTCAACCTTCCAAATGGGTGTTTTGCGTTAGATGTTGTATTAATGCGTGAATCAATTTCAGGTCAACACTTTTAAACTTAATTCAAACTCTTACATGTAACTCCATACATATTTACTTAGAATGTATTAAATTATATACTAAATGTAGATTTATAGTAAAGTAATTAAATTCGTATATAAAGTCGAGATATCAATAAATGAAAACAAGTAATGAATTTAATAAAAAAATTCTGTGGTGTGATTATTATTCGAAATGACTTTTGTGTCTCTATAATTCATTTTCATTTGTTATGTTCTATGGCGCATTTGGCGTTGGCTGATTGTAGTGTGATTTTAGGCTGTTTTGCTCGAATTTTATGCCACCTCCGAATGTCAGGGAAATGTTCACACAGATTTTCAAAAGAGCAAGTGCTTACGAAGATTTGGAGCTCTATGTCGCAGTTCGTGCAATAAATATTGGAAAAAATCTACCTTTACTTCAGTGCAAATTCTAAAGAAAAACTACTCAAAAGCATAGAAATGAAAACTTTTCATAAAAAAGTTAGCAGGCAATACAGTTTTTGTTGTGCTACAAAACGTGGGCTAAATAGAGCGTTAGGTTTGTTAATGTCCAAAAAGACAAAATGGGTCGCGCCAGGTCGCAAGAGGGCGAAGTGTTCTAGTGATGCTCTTCCGAAGCTTATCGAAATTTTGTATTACTGGAATGAACCAAACTTTTGGTTGATGCTTCTATACAATCAGAGTAGATTATTTTTTATTTAAAAGTTTAGTTTTATGTAAATGAATTTTGATTAATACATACACTAATTGTCGCGTGTTTAACCTGGAAGAATAATTGGCCCATCTTAAGGAACGGCTTGTGAAACTAGGTAAATTCAATTATAACGGCATTCAAATACTTTTTGAGGGGCAGATTAAAGAGTTGGGAGGCCCAACAAAAAAACAAACAATTCATTCATTGACTTGGGACGATATGGCACAGCCAATACCAAAAATCGTACATGGACTAACCCATCTAAGAATGGAAAAGTATTTTTTTTGAGCTTTTATGGAGCGAACAAAAGTTTGCAGAAATTATTAAAATCCAACAATTAAGTAAGAAATTCATAGTAAGCTATGCTGTATTTTATTTCTATATGGTTTGGGTTATCACAACTGTTTTCAAACCACGAACTTTTGAATTTAGGATAATCATTTTCCTAAAACCTAAAAAAGCATAAAAAATTTAGGAAGCATTACTAAATTAGAGCTTTGCAAATAAAATTACCATGCAATATAAAGGGTTTTCCAATAAGAGGTATTATTTCCGTAAAATATCAATGGATTCGTTGCTTGTGTGACACGTAGCGCCGTCTTGTTGAAAATAAACGTTGTCCAGATCAATACCATTCCGGCATAAAAAATCGTTAATCATCTCTCGATAGCGCAATCCATTCACCGTAACTGTTGTTCCAGCTACATTTTCGAAAAAGTAAGATCCTATGGCTCCGCCGGACCATAAACCGCACCAAACAGTCACACGTTGAGGATAGAGAGGCTTTTCAACAATAACTCCTGGATTTTCTAAGCCCCAGATCCGACCGAGGTGGAAATGGGCCTCATCACTCAGCATGATTTTTCGATGGAATTCCGGATCATTTTCATGCATTTCAACGACCCAATCAGCAAAGACGCGACGTTGTTGATGATCGGTCGGCTTAAGTTCTTGTGTTAACTGAGCTTTATAAGCCTTAAGACCCAAATTTTTATGCAAAATACGGTGTAATGACGTTTGGGGAATGCTTAATTCCAAAGAACGACGAGGAATTGACAAACCTGGGTTTTCTTCAACACTTTCGGCTACAACAGCAATATTTTCGGCTGTTCTTGAACGACGTGCACGGGTTTTATTCTTAACATCACTAACTTGTCCCAACAGCTCTAATTTTTTCACCAATTTCTGTATTGCGGTCCGACAAGGTGCTTCACGATGACCCAAAAATGTTCGAGTTTTACGAACCGTCTTTGCCAAATTTTCACCATTTTGATAGTGAACTTTAATAATTTCAGTGCGTTGTTTAAGCGTGTTTGATAGTGAATTTTAATAATTTCAGTGCGTTGTTTAAGCGTGTATCGTTCCATTTTTATTAATAGCGCAGTTTCTACTTGTCAAATATCAAAAAATGACAGCTTCAAAAGTGACATATACCGAAATACCTGTTATTGGAAACCCCTTTAGTACCCCCCGCATTCGGCAACGTTCGACATCTGGCTCTCTCCTACTTGAGTGAGCATATATATGTATGCATATGCGCATATGTATATAAATTCCCATATTTGTACGAGTATTTGCATATACCTTCTTCCTGTGTGCATGGTAATGAACCATTTCTCTGTTGAGAATAGGACGATGATAGGAAAAT
This sequence comes from Anastrepha obliqua, assembly GCF_027943255.1. Taxonomy (NCBI): domain Eukaryota; kingdom Metazoa; phylum Arthropoda; class Insecta; order Diptera; family Tephritidae; genus Anastrepha; species Anastrepha obliqua. The sequence continues at coordinate 127,149,424 of NC_072896.1, read as the reverse complement.
TAGGAAATGAAAGGGGGCGTTTCGATTGTAATGTGTCTTGAAAAAGGCTAATCAATGATGTTGTCTCTTAGTGTTATTGACTTATTAACGTCTGACGCACAATCGAAATTGAACATGTCTTTCATGAATTTGATAAATGTTTCGTAATTTTTCACGTTTGTGTAAATATAACTTGATCAATTCCATTGCGATTCCATTTACCCCTTCTCTATATCCATACAAAATATCTATCAAACAAACAAAATTAAAATTTTGTTTTGAAAATTGCAACCATTACATCAGTATTTTCTTATGACGTTGTCACGTTAAACTATCGTCAGTAAACCGACTTTACAGACAACCTCTTTTTTATTGAATCATGTCACAATGCAACATTGACTTAATTTTAAGAGTTTGAGAACTCAATAAATGGGTACCTCGCCAAAATATGCGGCATTATGAAATTCAAAATTCCAAAAATCGATTATTTTATAAATGAAATAGTTTTTTTTAAATATTTTTCCCTCAGACGACAAAATGGTTTCCGCTAAAAAGGTATCCATAAAAATGTTTATAAATCTTATCAACATAAAAAAATTAAAATACTTCCTAATTGGCCAAACTCACTTATATTTTATTGCTTTAGCTTGATATTTTGGCAGAAGTGGTAAAATATAACAAATTTCATAATTTCAATGGAAAAACAGTTCCCAAACTTCTCCTTCATGCTGTGTAAAAAATGTTATATAAAATTCTTTTATTTCAAGACTAAAACATAATTCTAGTTTTTACAGACCTCGTAAAGCTAATATGAGTAAAAGATTTAAATAAATAAATTAAAAAAAGAGATTGGAAATTCACGAAATTCATCCTTTGACACCGTAAAGTCAAGCAGAATAGAACTCGAGATCTCATTGAATCTTCTTGGTGCGCGGGCAATAGTAGCATTACCTGAATAATTCGCGTTAAGTGACTTAAGATGAAATGGGTAAGTCTTGCGTAGAGATCTAGTAGGGATATAAAAGCAACTACTCCTTAATAGAGCTGAGCAATCATTTTCTTCTTTAGTTACACTAAAAACTAAAGACAGTGTGAGTATAGAGCTTCTATTCTCCATAGACTTTAAGTTAATTAAAATCAAACGAGATTTATCAGAAGGGATAGGATTTGAAAATTTTAGCGATCTGAGCGCATATTTAAGGAACACTTTCCGTACACGTTCAATTCTCTCAATTGCATTGGCCTCCAGATAAATCTTGCATATTCTAATCCAGAGCGAACAAAGGAAGGAAAAAGTAATTGGAGAGCGTAAGGGTCCCAGAACTTCGAGCTGATACGCCATATAAGGCCTAAGGTTGTATAAGAAGTGGATACAACAAAGTTGTTGTGGCTAAGCCATACAAAATGGGAGTCAAAGATCACACCTGAATCTTTGAATTCATGAACAGATTGATGTTAAGTATTAGCAATACGATTAGATGATTGAAAAACATTTTGAGTTTTGGTGAAAGTAACTTGATATTTAAGGAGATGCCAGAGTTACTGCACCAGCGAACGAGTATCTCATAAATAAAAATATGTCTTTTTCTTAGGGAGACATAGTAACTTGAAAACTTTGAAGCCGTTTCTCTAAAGCAAATGAGCGATATCTGCTGATTATTTTTAGGTAACTCATACGCCCAGTTGGTCATGTAACAACGCCGTTAAATCTTTTCATAAAATTAAAATGAGCAAATTTCAAAAAATCTACAATTTCTTTACTCCAGCCTGAAGTAAAAATCCCTAATTCTAGTCTCTCAAAAACAACTTTAATAAACTGTTTCCACATTTGGTCTGTTGGAATCCGTGTTGTATAGTCAGCATGAGTCACAATTTTTTATCCATATATATATACATATAATTGGCGCTTACACTCTTTTTTGGGTGTTTGGCCGAGCACCTCCTCCTATTTGTGGCATGCGTCTTGATGTTGTTCCACAAATGGAGGGGCCTATAGTTTTAAACCGACTCCGAACGGCACATATTTTTTATGAGTAGCTTTTTCGTGGCAGAAATACACTCGGAGGTTTGCCATTGCCTGCCGAGGGGCGACCACTATTAGAAAAAAGTTTTTCTTAATTTTGGTGTTTCATCGAGATTCGAACCTACATACTTTCTCTCTGTGAATTCCGAATGGTAGTCACGCACCAACCCATTCGGCTACGGTGGCCGCCTACCATACTACAAAAGCCATAATAACTTATAATTACACACTATTTTACTGACCCTAGTAGGCATACATATATTTTTTTGTTATACATTTATCACTACAAGGCGCTAAATTTTGAGGCAGATTCATTGTTAGTCTCACTTTCTCGCCAAATCCCCAGGAGCAAAAAATTACACCCACACTTGAGTACTCAACATATGAACACATATACACATATAAACACATGCGTATGGGTATGCCCACTTCTTTGTAGGTATGCGGTTTTTCGTTCTACATTCAATTAGTTTAAATTAAATGAAATTCGCACGGCAAAATTTTCCGTTTTTGAAACATTGCCGCACCCAATCATTAAAATGGAATTGAAAATATTTCTTTTTTTATCGAAACGCGCATCCACAACTACAAAGCAACACATTTGATCCTCTTTCGAAAATAGGTTTTTTGATCTAAGTGCCCTCTTAACTTTAATCTACAATCTCATTTTTCTTATTTAATTTATATTTTGTTAGACGCCTTGAGCATTTACGCACGCATTTAAGGTATGAGCTCAAGTGGCAAGGGGAGGCGGCGGAATCGCATGGTCAAGTGGCTTATAGCAATCAACCAACCATCCGAGCTACAACTACAAAGCCAACACACCCCACTGCCGCTTCCTGTAATTGGGTATAAAAGCACTTTTTTACAATGTATTGTGTTCGGACAGATAAGAGTAGTATTTATGTGCGTGTATGTGTGTGTGTGTTGATATGAGAGTTTGTACGAAGGGACGGTATCTCTAGGCATGCATATGTAAGAGTACATTAGTGTACGTATGTATGTGCATATATTTGGTATGAAACTATCACATACTGTAATTTTACATACTTATGTAAGTCTTTGTATAGGTAAAGTAGGTTGTTTGCATTTATGAACCGATATTTCGTGAGGAACCAAATATGAGACTATTTACTCTATAGAGGAGCAAAGAAGCGTTAATTTTTTAAAATAGTTTAGGAATTTTTCTTAATTACGCCATATAACACAAAAAAATACTGAAAAGGCTTCGACAACCTCTCGGCCCTTTAACCCTCTAACTCCTCTTTAGATTGTCCCTTTTTGTCTTTTTTGCAAGAAATGCTAATAACAGAGGCTTAAAGTGTGGCACAAAAATATTTGCCATAAAATTCTACTATAAGTCTGCTAAGGCGGCCGCCGTAGCCGAATGGGTTGGTGCGTGCGGTCGGTCCTCGGCAGGTAATAAAAAACCTCCGAGTGTATTTCTGCCATGAAAAATCTCCTCATAAAAATATCTGCCGCTCGGAGTCGGCTTGAAACTGTAGGTCCCTCCAAAGGAGGAGCTCGGCCAAACACCCGAAAAGGGTGTACGCGCCAATTATATATATACTAGCTGACCCGACGAACTTTGTTCCGCCCTAGAGGCAATAAAAAAGCAGATTTTTGATTTTGTTAAGTTAATTCTTTTATTAATCAAGTATTTCAATGAAGCTTTAATAGTTTGCACTCTTCAGTTAAGCACCTTGTGATACACGATATTTTTTGTTTTATTATCAGGTACAAGAACAAACAACGCAGATGGTTTTCCGACCCGTGAACATGCCACATATAGTTGACCATGTGAGAAACATTGATTTTCTAGATTCAGACCACAAACTTTCAAGGATTGGCCTTGTGATTTGTTAATGGTCATGGCGAATGCAAGACCATTATCGAAAATTGAAGACTTTTAAACTCAAGCGAAAGATCGGTTGGGTTCATCGGGATCCTCGGAATGAGAACTTCTTCACCTTCGATTTTTCCTTTGAGTATCGTCGTGTAAATCACATTTTTTATTTATTTATTTATTTATTTATTTATTTAATATATGGAAAATAACAATAAATTATTATTTTACAATAAAAAAAGGAGCACTAGCTGCCAGGGCTTACGGCTCACTGCTCTAATAAGACTAATCAATTTTCTCAGATCCGCTCTAATTAAGTAATCTGTCATTTTCTCAATGTTTTCCTGAGAAGGAGTCTTTAGTATTTCCGATGGAAGATGGTTGTTGAAACTTGTGTTTCTGAGATTCATAAAATGCGTGCAGTCGTCCAACAGGTGTTTAACTGTTAATGTTGACAGGGTGCAGTAGGGGCACGGAGGTGGCCTCTCACCAATTAAAATGTGGGAGTGTGTACCGATTGTGTGTCCAATACGGAGTCGGATGAAGGCAGTGATGTCCTTGGTACGGCATATGGCTTGATAGTTGGGTTTAGTGCCAGTTGTATTTAAGCTTGCATAATGGTGTTGCCCTGTTCTCCATGCCTCAGTTCTTTTTGCTTCCAAATATTTATTAATTAGTCCGCAGATGTCCTTCTTAAGCATACAGTCAAATGTGTGCAACGGTTCCATTGCTGCAGCCTTAGCTTTTTGGTCGGCAAGCTCGTTCCCTTTAATACCAACGTGGCCAGGAATCCACATAATTTTGCCTTTATATTGATGCTCAATTAATATGCTGCGTATGCTTGAAATAAGGGGTGATTTGTTTCTTATGTTCATGATGCCTGATATTGTAGACTTGCTATCCGAACAAATGATTGTTTTTTCATTAGTTTTTGATGCAACTATTATGGCATTGTATATTGCTATAGCTTCTGCTGTGTACACAGAACAGTAGTAAGGTAGTTGACCTTTCGTTATTGTTTCACCATCAGCATTCACTACTGCAAACGCGGTGTGGTCTAGAGTTTTTGAACCATCAGTGTAAATCATTTTCCACTCAGGTCTAAATGGTGCAACGTATTCTCCAAACCTACGCTGGTATTCTAATGAACTGGTGTTGGATTTAGGAAATGCTGCTAAACCAAAAAGGACTGAAGACTTTCTCAAATGCCAAGGCGGTGAGCTAATTGGGGGCCTTAATTGTGGTCGTGAGGTTATTCCCAGTTTGTTAGCATATTCCAGTGCTCTTAGTATAGTTGACTTGCGATTTTGCACTTTCCTTGCAGCAAATAGTGATGAGGTGGCCTCATGTAGAATGTTATTGTTGCAATAGAGAAGTTTTGGGATGAGACTCATTGTGGTGTATTCTCTTCTCTCCGGAATATTGGGTTGCCCTGCTTCCACCAATATGTACTGTATCGGAGATGTTGGAAAAGCTCGAATGCTTCTGCGTACGGCCGCGTGGTATGTTGGGAAAATTAACTTTAGATTACTTTTGCGCAGTATCCGTATATTGGCAAACCATAATCGATTTTCGACAAGATGAGAGCCCTAGTAATATTTATCAGATTTGTGGTATGTATAAGACTATGTTTAGATGACAGATACTTTATAATATTCAACCTGGCAGCTAAGTTCTTTTTTAAATCTAAACAGTGTTCCTTAAAAGTAAGACGTTTATCAAAGATAATTCCAAGAAATCGTATGCTGTGAGCATTTACAATATTTATATTATTATAAACTATATTTAAGTTATTACATTTATGCTTTCTACATATATGAAAAGATTTACATTTATTAAGCGAGAGATTCGCTCCTGAGCATATGGACCATCTTGAGATGTCGGTTAGAATATCTGTAAATTTCTTATTGACTAAGTTTAAGTTGCTTATTCTAGAAAATAATAATACATCGTCGGCATAAATAATGTGCGAAATGTTTTTGTATTTGGAAATGATATGGCTAATTTCATCAAACGCAATTGTAAACAAAGTTACCGAAAGTGGAGAACCTTGCGGTATCCCATTCTGCAGAACGTGCAAACTAGAAAAAACGTTATTTACTTTCGTTTTAAATTTCCTATTCGAAAAAAATGCCTTAACAAAATAATATATCCTGTTGCCAAAGCTCCATTTCTCTAGTTGGCGCAAAACAATATGCACGCCGACTCGATCGAAAGCTTTCTCAAAATCCAAGCTTAGACAGGAGATATGATTGCGGTTAGATAAACCACATGAGGCAAAGTTTTCAAAAAATAAAAGTGCATCCAAAGTTCCTTGGCTTTCTTTATATGCAACTTGATGTGGACTTATAAAATGATTTTTCGAAATGTACCACATTATGCGTTTTGAAATGATTTTTTCTAATAACTTGCTCATGCAGCATATAAGCGAAATAGGTCTAAATTCTGAGGCCTCTGCTGATGGATTGTTGGATTTTGGAATTGGAACGACTACTGCGTTCTTCCAGTTTTGAGGGAAAACTCCAGTGAAAAATATTTGTTTAAAGAGGTTGATTAATCTCTGTTTCACCTCACTAGGTAAGTTTTTTAACATTACGTAAGAAATGCGATCTGACCCTGGAGTTTTCCCTTTTAGGGTAGAGAGTGTAGCCTCAAATTCTAAATAGGTTATTTCTGATTCTATTAGGCTTGCCTGCGAGTTTGGCTTGTTATAAACCCGGTTAAGAGTGTCGTTTTTCATTGTGGTAAAGTTTTTATGAAAATTTGAATTGTTGGACAATTTAGACCAACTGAAGGCAAAATGTTCAGCTATTAGCTTAGAGTCAAAAATTGGACCGCTAATAGAAGTTGGAGAGAATGAACGTGCAATCCGTTTTATGTCGGACCAAATCTTTTTAGGACTAGAACTGGGAATTATATCCTCAGTTAGAGCTTCAAAGCAGTTTCGCTTTGCTTCCTTTGATTTTTTACGAAAAACTGCATTTGATTTTTTGTATAAAATCAGGTTCGCTTCTGTCCTAGTTCTTTTATATTCTGCCCAATTGCGCTGCTTTATATTTCTTAAATTAGCTAGTTCATTTGACCAGTACGGCACTACTTTTTTGTGTACCCTGTAACTTGTTTGAGGTATAGACATATGTGCCGCAGAGCGTATTATCTTAGCAATATTAGCAGCCTCTTTGTTAATATTATTTGAAACAGGTAGTCCTGTAGAAGAAATAGCTGCAATATGCATAAATTTTGACCAATCTGCCTTTTGTGTTAAAAACTTTGGCTTTGGATAACATTTATTTGTTGTGGGTGTGGCTAATTCAGTGACAATTGGATAATGGTCACTGCCTGATAGGCTATCAAGAATATGGCTATTTAGCTATGGGGCAATACTTGAAGAGCATATGGAAAGGTCAACGTGCGTCCAGGAGTTATGCGTGGAAAAGTGTGTAGGAGATCCGTCGTTTAAGACATTCAAACTTTCGGTAAGTATTAAATTTTCTAAAATAGTGCTTCTTTGATTAGTTGAAGAGGAGCCCCATAGTGGAGACCAAGAGTTAAAATCTCCAACTAAGAGAATGGGTGTGGAGACCGAGTTTAGAATATGTTTTAGTTCCACTAATGTAAAATTTTGTTGTGGAGGAATATAAGCACAAATTATGGTTAGTTTGAGGCCTATGGAGACTTCCACGGCTAATACAGAAATATTTGATCGAGTTTCTAAACATTTATGAGGAATATCTTTTTTTATTACAAACTGCGATACCTTGTTTATTCGTGGTATTCTGAGTTAAGTTTCGAAAATAACCAATGTATTGCTTGGGGACATGAGCCTCTCTATTTAGAGCAAGGTGAGTTTCTTGCAGTGCAATAATATTTGGTTATTGTTCTTTGATGAGTATTTCTAATTCTACTTGATGAGTATTTCTAATAATACGCAAGTAACACAAACAGGATTGTTGTTGCATCTTTTGGTGGTATGACCTAAAAGTTGGCATGATTTGCACCTCATGGGATTTGGAAAATGAGGTTTTACACGTGCAGTGCGCCATGAAACTTGAACTTTTTCTGGAAGTTTATAGAGATCAAACGTCAAAAGAACAACGCCAGTTGGTACATGTGCTTCATTTATGATTTTTTTTAATTTAAACACTGCTACCACACCTTGGTCTTTCATGTTTTCTATGATTTCTTCGTCCGGCACATCGTTTAAACATGGTGCATAAATTGTACCTTTAGAGAAGTTTAGATTTTCTTGAAAGTTAACCTTCACATCACATATTCCATTCAATCGCTTGACAGCTAAAAATTTGTTTGCAATCGAGGGAGTTTTCACTAGCAGAAGTATATTTCCGTCGCGCAATTCGGTGATAGAAATTATTTCTTTGCTTATTATCTCAATTGCTTTGTGTACAGCAAAACATGAGTACTTAGACAGTGGCTTAGCGGCATCAGCAGCAGAAATAGTGATAAATTTGGGGTTATCTTGTTTCGAGTGAGGAAGTTCGGGGAAGTCGAGGGCTTTGTATGTGGTTTTTTTCCTTTTCGGTTTGGGGCTGGAGGAAAGCAAAGCAAACCTGTTATCCCCCAAGTTAGGTGGCCCAGGGGCCATTGTAGTTCTTACTTTATACCAGAACACTTGCAATGAACGTAGAACTGTAAAAGAAAAAGTCCCGTACGATAGAAAAGTGATTAACGGAAAGAGATACTTTGGTGAGAAACCAAGAGAAAAAGCACAGTCTGAAAGGCACGTCCACTCGCGATGAGTATCAGTCGGAGACTGGTAAATCACATTGTTCTTCAATTTATTTACCACCAAACGCGTACTGTTGCAAAGTTTTGGTGGGCTTATGTTTCGAAGCATGATTACTACGGAGCCAACTTTTAGGCGTAAATTGTGCGGTGGTAAACCAGGCACATCCAAGGAGTTTACAAATTTAATTGGATAGTTGGTGGCTTCATCTTCACTTGTTACACAGTCAATAGATTTAAATGAATGCATTGTTCCAATGATATCATTTTGAATTATGTAGTTTAGGTCATCTACATCTTTATTCTTAGCCGCTAAAATTGCTCGCTCACGCAACCATTCATTATTTTTGTAGTTATTAATGATGTTTGGGAATACTTTATTGATAAGTTCGTCTTTCGATGAGACAAAGTTACAGAAATTCTGAGGAAATGAAATTAATTCGCTCGATTCGTCGACAGGTACTCGACCATTACCGATAGTCAGTAATTGCTCAGAGAAATCTTCAGTAGATGTATCATTAAGTAATCCAACTCTCATGTTTGTTGTCAGCTGAAGTTTCTTCACATAGCGCTATAGATTCGATGATTTGAGGCAAGCTTTTGTTTCGTCAGCAGCCGTTGATCTTGGAATTACTGGCAGTGTGTAATCATTGCGCCTCCAAAACATCTCGAGCCATTGCGTATATCTTTCAATATTTGGTTAACTGCTTCTAATGCACGTTTGTGCGCCATTGTGCATTCGTCCCAGATAAAACTGATAAAACTTTGGCCATTGCTGAGTTTTTTGAAATATTACATGTTGGTTCTTCAATTTTTTGAAGATTTAACGGCAATTTTAATGCTGAATGAGCCGTACGGCATCCTTCTAACAATGTGGCTGCTATTCCAGAAGAAGCAACTGCAAGCGCAATGTTGGATTTCGCACGAACAGTGGCTAAAATTATTGAAATGAGGAATGTCTTACCAGTTCCACCAGGGGCATCAAGGAAATATAAACCACCATTTCCATCATCAATTGCCTTCATTAATGTATCATAAACTTCTTTTTGTTGACGATTCAACAGTGGTACATTTGTTTGAACTACTAAATCTACTTGTTGGGCTCTGTTATTCGCTCGACGATTTCGCATTGCCAACCAAGCCGTTTCACGGGCTGTCTCGCTTTGCTCTTGTAATTGAGAAGCACGAAGTCGAGCCATACTAACGCGACGCTCTTCACGGGCAATTCCTTGTGCTTCTTCAGTCGTTTCATTCGCAATGTTTCGTACCCTTCTTGCATTACGACTTTGTCGGGAAAGATTCGATCGCCTTGGTCGCGACATTGATAATGATGATTCAAAGAGAATACAAATTACTGTGATTATATATTTCTGACAAAATTTATATTATCAAATTTTCTACTTAACCATAGATAAAATTTCATTTAGCTGTCATTTGCGTTTTGTTATACCATATTTTATAGTGACTTCACGGAAACGCGTTCGAATGGGATAAAAAGTATCCTGTTCGTCTACTGGTCCTAAGCTACCTCTCCACTAATTTTCAGCCAAATCGGTTTAGCCGTTCCCGAGTTATAAATAATTTAACTAACATGACTTTATTTTATATATATAGATATAAGTCTTTTAACACATGGGCTGAAAAGTCCCGGGCCTAGCAAAGAAAATATGTTTTTTTTTTGTTCAAAATTTACTTTACTCATCAACGTAATGTCCTTCAAGAACAACGCAATCGTTCCAGTACCGCTCTAACATTCCAATACCACTTTGTAGAATTCTTTACTTTTGTTTGAAAATAGGCCGCAGTTTTGGCGATAACCTCTTCATTCGAGCGAAATTTCTTACCGGGGGCATTTTGTTTAGGCCTGGGAACAGCCAGTAGTCGCTGGGAGCCAAATCTGGTTAATGCGATGGATGTGGGAGCAATTCGAAGTTCAATTCATGTAGTTTTACCATTGTGACAGAGCTTTCTCATAGTCAAATGTTCATGCAATATAAAGCCACACCCGTCATTTGATATCTTTACGAAGTCAGCTAACTTGTGGATACACCAAAGCTCGAAATTTAACTTTTTTTATATTACATTATTGCGGAGAGATTTTCATAGTCTCTTGATTAAGTTAACAGCAACCATGCCAGGTCATGTGATAAACCAAGGCATGCCGCATAGCATATTGCCATCGTTCAAGCTTCTGCGCCGTACCATAGGCTTTATAAAGTGTGACTTTTGTTCGTCGAGAGAGGACTTTACCACTCAATTGCCTACTTAGTCCAATGCAGCACTCGTTGCCAAGAAAGATTTTCCATTAGATTTCAAGGCTGACATTGTTATTGATGTTAATGCTGGCTCCTAGATAATCAAAGTCTCTTGCATCCAGGAAATCATAACAGTCAACAGTGACGTAAGTGCTGATACGCGAGTGCGTCGACTGTTTGTTTTATGACAGGAGGTACTTCGTTTTGTCCTCGTTCACTACCAGCCCCATACGCTTTGCTCTGCGGAACTAACAGCGCGGTTGTTAATGCCACTCTTATACAAAATTGTGCCTTAGCGGTTAAGCTCTGCGTCTCGCACGATCTTTTCCAATATCAGGTTAAAGAAGTCACTCGACAGCGAGTCACCCTGTCTGAAACCTCGTTTGGTATCAAACGGCTCGGAAAGGTCCTTCCCAATTCTGACGGCGCACAGTGCGGCCGATTCCCGAAAAGCTGGCCAAAACTCAAAAAATTAAGTAATTGATTCAAAATTTCTTACTCGGGGGTTGTCGGGGTCGCTGATTACGAATTTGATCTTAAAATTTTGAAAATCCACCCCCTTCCACCCCTATTGGCCACCCCCTCACGTGAAATAGCGTATATTCAAGAAAATAATCAAGATGACTGTAAATTTATATGTTTTCGGGGTCGCAAGGTAGCAAGTGGTAGCAGCTGAATCTTGTTTTATTCAGTAACCATTACTTTTTTGAAAAACCTTTTATAAAAAAAATTGCAAAAAATGTATCTACGTATTGCTGCAGCTAAAAATTTTGTGTCGAGGTATTGATATGTACTAAAGATTTCTCGTATTTTACTAACCTTCCGAAGATGATTCCATTTGGTTTGTTCAATTTACTCCATTACAAAATCTTTCAAATGTGTACAACTTTCACTATCCATCGACAGTAATACGATGCTCAAACGAAGGCCACGTTGCGACTGAAAATACAGAGGATACTTAGGGTACAGGACGTTGCTATGAACGGTTTTCACTACTCAAGGCATTACTGTAGCCAACCCAAAGACAAAAAAACTCTATCTAGAAACATTTTTTTTCGACTTTTGGCCAGCTTTTTGGGAATCGGCCGCACTGTGCGGCGCTGCTTACATTGAGCAACGTCATTTTGCATAACCGTATTAGTTTTGCGGAGATACCAAATTCAGGCATCGCGACATATAGGCAACTCCTTGTCATGCTGTCAAATGAAGCTTTACAATCGACAAAAAGCTGTTTTTCTCATTTTGGTTTTTTGAGTTATGACACTATTGAAATAAATGAGCTATATGTATAAAGGTCATTGCATTTCGAAGAAGAGGTCCGTCATTAGAGCGTATTTTGGGGCATTTGATATGTTTTCGGACATCACATGACCTAATCGGAATCAAGTAAAATAATCATATCACTTTTTATAGGATTTGCTGTCTAATGTGCGTACGTATGTATAATATCTACGAGTACATATGTATATACGCGTATGTCAGTACTTTAATTTCAACTACACACGCACCCCCATGCACCGAAAATAGCTTCGCATTTTCAATTTAATAGTTAGTGACTACATATCCATATGCACGCATATACGACCATGCATACATACATAGGAATGTGCGGCCAGTTGCAAAAGTACAGGTGCGTATGTGCGTGTTCTAAAAAATATGCCTACGCATACGTGGTTCCCCATTTATGTATATATATATATATATGTGTAAGTATTTAGTGTTCTTATTTTTCAATACCTTTGGCCCCTTTAGCCATTTGCAATTTACAATTCCTTTCCCCAGCCTCTCTAGGTTGACAACAAGGCAGCGCTCAAAGTATAGGTGGGGGTGGAACTTAAGAGAAATGTAAAAAACAACATACATACACACAGGGGCGGGTGAAATAGAGTGCGGCAAATAAGCTTTGGCATGTGCATTTGTTTACATAGACTGGGAGTCATTATTTGAGGCATAAGTTAAGGCGCTGATCGGCTACAAAAGATTCGATTTGATAAATTTCCGGTCTCCTTTGTAGCTTTTTCTGCTTTCTTCACCTAAGGCAGTGCTATTGTTCGTTTTTCTTTGAAATCGATTTCACATTTGCGAATGAATTTTCGATTTCATTTTTCAAAAAGCCCAGCTCTTCAACCACTCACTGTTCATTGTAAGTGGGTATGTAAACATGAGTACTTGGAAAAAATTAAGATCTAATGACATAAATATTTAAATATATATGTATAAGTATATACATGCCTTCATATTTACAGGGTGTTTTGTGGCGACCTAAGAACACAACCTAGTTAAGTAGAAATATATTTATATATATATTTATGTACAGCATTCCTTATACTATATGTAAGGGTATGTAACAAGCACATAGTTGGAATCCTCCTCCAATTTGGGGCACCAAAATGGGGGTAAGTATTGTTTAAGCCCCCATCCGAACGACAGTTAATGTTTTTGAGCATCTTTGCTCATGGTAGAAATGCACTTGGAGATGGGCGATTCCTATACAAATATAATAATTTAAAACTTTCTCTGAAGTCTCATTTTCATAGTGGGCACTGAAACCAGCAGAAATCAAACGCCAGTCACGCAAAAATTCACTCGGCACCGGTGGACGTCAAGCCTTTACTTAAGAAGCTAAAAAATGAGTTTGCTTCCCGCATAAGTGAAATTGTTGAATGGGTTAGATAGCAAAATATTTTGAAACCATTCATTCTATCTTACTAAGCAAATTTTAATGAAATTTATTTAATGGGAAAACACTGCGTTGCAGGTTTAGGCTAAATCAAGTATTGCAATTCCGATAAGACAAAAGTGTCTCAGGTAGATTTTCGCAAAACGTGAAACATTTCAAACTATCGAAATCACGATTAATTGCCTGATTGAAAACACCGGATATGATATTAAACTGGTGTTCACATCGCCGAAGGGAGTTCAAGGCAAACTTCTTCCCCGCTTTGTGTTAAGCGTCTTGGTATTGACCCACATATGGACGGCCATACAGTTTAATTTTGCCTCTGAATGGGGAATGAGCTTTTTAGAAACTTTTTTCAAGACAGAAATGCTTTCGGAAGCTTGTATTGGCTCTGCAGCGGTAATCCAGCCCGTAAATACCCTATTTGTATGCTACGAATTCAGTTATGTTGGTTGCCGAAAACGTCGAACGACTACGACTTAGAAAAAGGAATAAATGACATTCAATTTAGCGAAGACGACTGTACAAGTTTAGAATGTGTCAACTTGTTGACGTTCTGATAAATGAACATATTCAAAGCAGTCGTGCGTGTGTTAGGGAGCTCACTTTCCCATCTACCCTCATACATACATACACTTATCGTTTGTATGCAGATAAACATCAGTATGAGCGCATACGTCTATTTGTACTTGTATATGCAGCATCTGCTTTGCTCTTTAGTAGTGGAGTTCGTTTTCTCTTTTTATTAGAATTATATTTGGAAATAAAAATTTTATATGCCTACATGAGCGCATATGTGCCTAGTTTAGCGAGCCATTAAGCCCCACCGAAAAAAAGAGAAATAGATAAAGATGCAAAGAGTTTCTACCGAGTACCCTATGGATTGTAGGAGATTTATTGTCGGGAAGAACGTTTTCAGCTTTCTTTTTGTTGATCCCTTCCGAATAATAGGATTTATCCAAGTCTGAAAAATAGCCATTCGTTTCTGCAATCAACTCCTCGCTTGAATAAAATAATTTTCCTGCCAGCCATTTCGTCAAATTGGAGAACCAATAGTAGTCCGAGGGATCTAAGGGAGCCAAGTCTAGGGGGATGTGAAACGAATAGGAAGACCAATTGGATCTTGTACAGAACTACTTTTATGGAATCACTTGAAGAGGTTCCTATACAAAGTGCAGATACAAGCAACAATCTCAATGAAGTAATAGAAAAACTCACCAGTAACTACAACAAGGCGCTTGGTGCTGTCTGTGCCTTAATCAAGAACAGAGGGAAACAAAAAGCACCTTGGTGGTCGCAAGAATCAAATACGCTTAGGAAAGGCTGTAACAGATTTTTTAACCGGGCAAAAGCCACTGGGCTGGTAGATTGGGAACGTCATAAAAATAGCCTCAGAATGTATAAAAGTGTTCGCAAAAGAGCAAAGCTTATTTCATGGCGCGATTTTTGTAGCTCAGTTGATGGGTGTACGGAAACTTCTAGGCATAAGTATTGGTCCCAACATTTATTTTCCAAAGTTTTGTAAAAAACCCGGACGATAGCTACTCACTTTCCTGGCAGTTCAAGCATCCTTACTGGATTTACCACACAGGCGTTACATCATAATCGAAATCGTCTCTGAAACCAAGATTCAATGGACGCTTAATAGTTTCAAACCTTATAAATCACATGGCACCGACGGTCTCGCTCCAGCAGAGCTTCAGCGAATGCTTGATCCAACGAACCTGGCCGTTTTTAAAAGTTGTCTCAGGTTGTCATATATCCCCGATAAGTGGTGGTTTTTATTCCCAACGCAGGGAAGATTTCGCATGTCCTTCCCAAAGATAAACCAATCAGCTTGTCATCGTTTCTTCTAAAAGTTCTGGAACGTTTTGTCGCTCCTCACATAAAATGTTGCTGAACACTGGTAACTTCTGGGCAGCTCAACCTTCACTAAGGGTAGGCCGACCGATACTGCCCTGCACTCACTTGCGGGTACTATTGAGAAATCTTTCTCTGTTAAAGACTAGAGTATATTCTTCAGCCTTCCTAGACATTGAAAGTGCTTTCAATAACATTTCTCCCGAGAAAATACTCTCGGCCCTTTGTAAGGTTGGAGTTTATATGTCGATGAGACAACCGGTACGTAACCTGCTAGTTAGTCGAAAAATCATTTCCAAATTAGGAGCTTCTTGTACCGCTCACACAGTTTTCAGAGGAGCTCCTCAAAGAGGTGTGCTTTCCGCTCTTCTGTGGAGCCTGGCTGTCAATGATTTACTTTTGATGATACGCAGATGATAAATTTGTTACCTCATGTGGCAAATATCTTTTAACTCTAAGCGATCTTACGCAGCCCCCTCTTAACAAGCTGTCTAGATGGGCTCTAAATACAAAATTCTACAGTTTGTGAAGCCAACATTTCAAAGTAGAAACTTGGTATCGAACTTTGACTGACTTGATCGTAACATGCAAATGTTTGTATGTATGCACGCAAGTACAGGCGTCCGGGGAATTTTTTGTTGATAAATAAATAATTTCAATACAACCAAATACCTATTAAGGCCCACACGCATACGCACTTACATACCCATACGTAGATATACTTTTACTTAGAAGCATTAAACGCTGTGCTATTTACTATGATAAATGAGTTTGGCGAAAGCAATCTGCAGTTCCTTAGCAAAATATGTATTACATGCCAAATATCATTATAATAAATGAAAAAATTGTCCAATATGCGAAATTCATTTTTCAAGTTGGAAAAATAAATGTTTAAATAAATACTTAAGTATGTTGAGGGCTATAAGAGAAAAGTGCGCTGTTATGAGACTATGAGTGTAAACGTGTGTTGGCAAATGTGTCTGTGTATTTATATGTGTATGTGCATACTTAATAGCCTCTTAGAGAACTCAACTCGTTCCCATCTGGAGATCTCTATTGAATTTGAAGTAGTGAATATCTCAGCCACAGCTCACTTAAAAGAAGAGCTTAAAGATGTGGCCTAAGTCGAATATCATGCTTTAGGAAAAACACTTCATTTTTCAGTGAATTATACAGAAGGCAATATCTCAAGTCTATGTGTTTTATTAATAACTCTTTCAAATAATCCTTGTATATATTTCTGTATTTTATTGTTTTAGTGGTTCACAAGCCTTCCAAGCGCGTTGAAGTCATCGGTCGTCGCCGCCAGTCTCATCTCACGGCAGATCCAGGAAACATGTCCTTTTGACGGGTGGGTCCAGAGGGAGATTGTGTGTGAATAGGTGGTTAGTGTCATGCCGGGTACTTTCACATCGGAATTCATCTTCTTCTTCTTGATTGGCGCCATAGCCGCTTAAGCGATTTTGGCCGAGTTTAACAAAGCGCGCCAGTCGTTTCTTTCTCATGCTAACCGACGCCAGTTGGACACACCAAGTGAAGCCAAGTCCTTCTCCACCTGATCTTTCCAACGTAGAGGAGACCTTCCTCTTCCTCTGCTACCACCAACTGGTACCACATCGCCAACGGTACTCGCCGCCGGCCTTCCGCAGAATCTTTCTCTCAAACTCTCTCGCCAAGGGACCCCTCATTGGATGTTGCCATACGATAAGACGAGCATGATGAGAGCCTTATAAAGTGTTAATTTTGTGTAGAATTAGCAAAGATGTTTCATCTTTTGGCATCCTCGCCTTCATACCAAATTGTGCATATTTAACACTAATGTCAAATTTGTCCTCTTATATGGTTCCATCACATGGAAGGTAACCGCGGCACACACGAGACACCTGCAAACGTTTGTCAACCGCTGCCAGCGGCGTATTTTGCGAATATTTTGACCCCGTACAATATCCAACTAAAAATAAATAAATAATTGGCTTGTACACTTTTGTTAGATGTTTGGCCGAGCTACTTCTCCTATTTGTGGCGCGCGTCTTGATGTTGTTGATCTACAGTTTTAAGCCGACTCCGAACGGCAAAGAGTTTTTATGAGAAGCTTTTTTCATGGCAGAAATACACTCGGGGATTTGCAACTGCCTGCCGAGAGACGACCGCTTTAAGGGGAGGTTCTAGTCAAAAACGACCAAAACACTTATTTTTGCTTAACTTATTTTGTAACTTATTTGCTTTATTTTCATCCTTAAGGTCTTAAACATGTGTAGGAAAAAGCATATTTCCCTATCTAATTGATTTTACGAGTTGTAGCGTATAGACGAGAGACACGTTTTTTGCGCGCGCGGGGCGCGATTCCGCTTCAACAACTACACCGATTTCGACGTTTGGTGGTTCAAATTAAAGCTTATTAAATTCAGAAAGCATTTTGTGTCAAAAGAAATTTTTCAGTATTGTTTTTTTTAACGTTAAAAGAAATAAAAAGAGACAAAAAAGGTGTTTTTTTTAAAGAGTCCCCATTCTTTAAAAAAAAGGGTTTTTCTTAAGGCCCCTCAAATTTCATCTACTTTAAAATTTTTTTTTTTGTTTTTTCGTTTCAGATCACTTGGCAGGGCTGTAGAGTGCCCCCGGCACACTGTCCACCGTCGCGCACGACCGTCGTCAGTGAGGGCTGGGCTGCCATTTTGTATTATATTTACTGAAAAATTTTTGGAAACTTTTTAAAGTATAGACATATAAATGCCACAAAATTAAAAAAAAACAATAAGTATGCACCCTCAAAAAAAAAAAATGAAATTACGCACTCAAATTAGGAAGAAACTTTTTCGATTATTTTGCAGTTTCGTGCACGGAAATTACTTAAAAAAGGTTTGATGTTTCATTGGTGCAGGAGAACAGGTGTTGAGGACAATTGGACATTAGCCTATATTCTGGTGTCAAAACTTGCCCTGCTTATAGACTCCAGACAGCCTTATTTTACCAGTAGCCCTCTTCTGGAGCTTGGAATGCCACCTTTGACACACAAGGGGTACATTCGCCGCCATTTTTAGATGGCCAGAGACCATGTTGTAACCCTTGGTACCTGCCCTAACCTCGCCTTCAAATATGTTAAAGAAGCATAGAATAGGAAAATCGAAAGCTGGTTCTCACTACCATTTTCGCCCTTTGCGCTCACGCTAACCCCGCCGTTGGGTTCAGCAGCATGGTCACAAAGTGCATGCATCTGTATCTTTAGCTACAACTTAAACTAAATGGCAGCAGTGTAGGCCTGCTCTCGCAGAATACAATGTCGTTCGTCGCCGGCTGCATTGCGCAGGGTGTGTCCGCGCTAAGTCGGTGAGCGCTTCTAGGGGCAGAGTGTAGGATTTATACCCCAATGGCGCGCTATACCCCACGAGGGATTAAGGACCGGAAGAAGAAGGAGACTTAAAAATGTCAAAATATAGCTCCAATGAGTCTCAATTCCATTAAGTCGCTTACCTCTGCAGATGTTCATCCTCCAACCCATGCAGTGTCATTGGTATTTATTTAAAATCATAAACTTACTGCATAGAGGCGGGTAGAGAAATTCTCTCCATGCCATAACAATTTCGCTCAACTCGCACGACGTCTGCAATTCGCAACAGGCATTCGAAATAATTTTTTTAAGTTGTGAGGGACTGCAAATTATAAGCTCGCTGCTCTTCTAACAGCAGCGAATAGCCGTTTTGGTCTTCGAACTTTGGATACAAAAAAATAAAATAAAAATAAAAAATGCATCCGAAAACAAAATGAAACGCAAGTAAAAAAAAAAAACGATCAAGAATAAACAAAATTTGATTCTACAAAAAGTAAACAAATAAATTGAGTTACAATTTGAAGAATGAACAAATAGACTCGAGCGTAAGCAACTAAAATGTCAAATTATTAAACGGAAAGTGGAGGCTCCCATGCGTATGCAAGTAAATACAAATTTCGGCAACATGAACGACTAAATCAAAAATCCATTCGTATGAGCTTAGCCGAGCTCCAGCAGCCCGACCAAAAGTCCAGTCTGAATCCAAATCCAATCCTAATCATACAAAAATTAAGTCAATATTGAGCGCTGTGCAAAACGCAGCAAAAACAAAAGGCTGGCAACGAGCGATTTTTAAGAAGTCAAGAAGCGCAAGGGGGAACTCGATTGCAAATATTTGCGTTCAAAAAAAGAAGGAAAAGGGAAAAAAGTTAAAAGACAAACAATCAAAATAGCAAAACGACTGCGAGTACGCCAAGAACAATATTTGCTTTAGCCAACTGCCAACTGCCAGGAAAACTGAATATGTAAGTTACGTACTCAAATGTATGTATGTATGTACATATGTGCGTGTGTGTGCATGTGGGCATCCAGCAGTATAAAAACAAAAATTACTTACAAAATGAACAACGAACTAACTGAAAATGATGGCAATGATTATGTGTACCTTCGATTCTCTGTTTTCCAATTACACACAAGCGCACACCACTGCCGCCAATGTAGGTATGTATGCACGAATGTGTGTGTGTGTGTGTGTGTAAACACAAGTAAAAAGTTTAAAAACGCGCTGAAACAAATTTGGTACCATCTTGTTTGCCTGGAAGCTTGCGCTTATTCGCTGATAGTCCTAACGCTCAATCCCAAGCGAGACAAAGGCAGCCATTTGCCGCACCCTCGGCAAATTAATCAGCTGCCGGGTTACCCTCACATCGACGCGGGAAATTTGCAAAGTTTAAAATCTTAAATTGGCCAGCAACTGATAAGGGTGGCTGAGCAAACGCAACGACGGGCAAAGGGAAAGTCAATGCCCAAAATGTGGGGGCGTCAAGCTGCCATAACGAATTCCAAGTTGCTGGCGAATCGCAATTCGGATTTACAAGTTTGCATTTAAATGGGTTTTTAATGTGTGCACTTGCACTCACACACCATCCACGCTCGCAGATGTGCGTACTCACATGCACACGCTTACATGCACGAGTTCCATTTTGTTGATTCGAACCAGCGTTGCGTTGACTAAAATTTGCATGCTGTGATTTGCCAATTGCGCCAGAGCGAACTTCTTGTTTGGAGCAAATGGATGACTGAATGTTGCTTGCTTGTAAGCGCATGTGGAAGGGTCTACTGAGGGTGGCATGGCAACGCAGACCATTTTAATAAAAAGTCATATTACTTTATGGAGTTTAATGTCAAGCTTTTTTCATTTTCGCTTCTCTTCTGTTTTTTGTAGAGGAATTTGAAGACTCTTCAAAGTATTTACACAATTAATTAACTTCACACATATCTCCCCAAAACTTAGGCAATCACGCCACTCATATTCCCATCGTTGACGTGGCATTGGGGGAGGCAAACAATCAAACTGGACCATTTGAAATAGAAAACCCTTTTCGTCAACCTGAAACCATTTCAAGAGGCCTAATCATTTAACGCACATCATAAAAATCACATCAAGTGATTTTTATTTACACAACGTCACACAAGCGCATGCATCCCTCCACACGGACATTCTTCTGTACAGGCATCGTAGATATGAACAAACAGGTTTGGGCGGTGGAAGTGCGGGTCGCAAGCACAGAAAACAAAAGGATTGACAAACACACCCACTTACACAAATTCCTTTAACTACAGACGCACATACATACATATGTATACACTAGCCAGCACTGACCGCCACGTCGCACACTGACGGGGTTAGGCTTTCGTAGATGCTTCCTGCTCATTACCAAAAAAAACACTAACCTATACATACATCTGTAGGTACATGGGAATATCACTTTGCTTAAAAAGTCTATATTAACCCTTTCGTTTTTATATTTGAATACCCTTTGTTGGAAGCTGTGGTAAAAGCATCATTACCTTCATAAAGACAAAGATCCCATCTGCACTTCTAATATACTTATGTCCAATGTTTCTGGACATGATTTCGAGCAGAGTCAAGAGACCTATTAAAGAGTATTGAGGTAGAATAAATTTATTTCAGGTATTTTTTGCGAAATTATCCAGTTCTAGTGCCCACCACTCCTCGATTGGCCTACAAGTCAAGCAATAAAATGGACTGAATAAAATATCGCAGCTGACAGAAAAAGTGTCAGGCTGCAGCCTAAGGGAAGAGAAGCCGAGTACGAAGGTGAAGAAGAAGATGAAGACGAAGCCGAAACTGAAGGGGAAAAATAGTGCACTAGAAAACATATGAAAGTGATCACAGCGCAAGCGAAGGCGAAGACGAAAATGGTTACATACGCTGACGACTGCACTATACTGGCGTCGGGCAATGACATCGATGGCCTGTGTTCCAAAGTGAACAACTATCACACCGAACTTCTCGCTTTTTCACTGCGAGAAATCTGTAACTTTCCTCCACTAAGTCCACGGCGACCCTCTTTACCACCTGGTCAAAGGAGGTCAAACTGTCCCTCAAGGTAAAAATCGATAACACACCAATTCCGACGGTAAACAACCCCAAAATTTTGGGTGTAACCTTCGACAGTTTGCCCTCCTTCTCAGCGCACATAACCGCAATTGCCACTAAAGTCCAAAATCGCAACAAGATCCTCATATCGCTTGCCGGCAGCACTTGGGGCAAAGACAAAGAACTGTTGCTATCGACACTTAAGGCAATTGGCCGGCCTGTTCTAAACTATGCTGCGCCTGTCTGGTCGCCTGGAACCAGTGACACACAGTGGATAAACCTCCAGACATGCCGAAACACTGCCATTCGGACAGCGACGGACTGCCTCCTGATGTCCCCAATACAACCCCTTCACAACGAGGCTAACATGCTACCTGTTAAGGAGCATAACAAACTGCTCATCAAGCAGTTCCTGTTAGGGTGTTACCGTAGGTTTCACCCTTGCAGACACCTGCTTGAGCCAGAGCCGCCTCCCAGGCACGTCAGGAGACACTTACTACACTACGTCCGCGAGATCCAGGACAAAACAAACGGAAACCTACTGGGCCAGACAGTGTTTAGACAGACATTAAACGACATTCAGCGGGAGACTGTTACCACCTTCATAAGCTCCCGTCCATTGAATGCCGTAATCGGAGTCCAACCACCACCTATAGTAGATGAAGAGCTCCAGCTTCCCCGTGAGACCAACGTAACACTGGCACAATTACGTTCTGGATACTGTAGCAAGCTAAACTCCTACTTATCCAGAATTGGCCCCGACATACCAAACTTATATCCGGCATGTGGAGGCACCGCGCACGGCACTAACCACCTTTTCACATGCCCTTTAAAACCCACTCATCTAACACCTGTACCCAACCTGTCGAAACAGCATGTTTCCTGGGCCTACCTTTAGATGAGCCTGACGAAACGACCGATGATATACTCTGCACTGACGGGGCTTCTCTTAATGCTACACCAACAACAACGAAAACTGCGCGGCACTGTTTTGGAAGACGAACCGCTTGCCGTGGATGGTGAATTTTTTACATTTCCTTTAATTGTTTGCAAGTGTGAAATAAACGCGAGTTCCCTTTGAAAAATGTATTAATGACAATTTACTTAATTAAAACCAAATATCTTGGATTAAAAAATTACTTTGAGGGTTTCTGTCTCATTTTCAAATGAGTCCCGAAAGGTCCCCCGTGCCGCCCAAAAAATAGTGGACAAATAAATAAACATATCCCACTTGAATATCAATTTAGAGGCATCGGATTTCAAATTGATTAAAAAAAAACGAAAATTCAAATTAATTGGGAAATCTTTATTCTTTTTGAGTAGAACCTTTCATGACATTTATATTTTAAAGATAATCCCTTTCAAATGTCGGCGGCAACTGCGTCGTAATTCGGCCATCCGTAAACACCAATTTTGAATGACTCGCTGGAGGACTTCGTTCGGTACCTCGTGAATAACTTTAGTAGTGTTGGCTTCCAATTCCTCAATTGAAGCTGGCTTATCCACAAAGCATTTGGACTTTATATATCCCTACAAATAAATAGCGTTCGCCCTTGACTGCTACATTGGCGTCAACCTCGTCTTTGAAGAAATATGCGTTCAACATCTTCGAGCCGTCTGTGTACCAGTTCTCCTGGAGTTTCCTCTTAAGAGCTCCGGATTGTCTTGTTCAATTCTGGGACGTTTGCACACCCTCAGTGACTTGGCCGTTTTGAATCTTCAGTGGTCATTTCTCTCATTTCTTTCTTCTGGTGAAAGGCTATGCGTTATGGCCATTTTGTAAGGATTGAGACCAACCAATGTGTTCCATCTTTTCATCAGATTCAAACTCTTTGCGCAATATCACAAAGAGTGTTTTCGAATTTCCGTCGTGCTTTCATGACTTCCTCATTCGAATATCCTTGAGAGCGGATTGGAAACCTTTTAAATTTTTCGAGGTTTTCAAGAAGCGGTTTGCCAAGTGTTAACACTCTCGCCTTCCATAGGGCAGACATTCACAGAGCAAGTGGAATATAGTTTCATTTTTCTCCGGTTGATTACAACTGTGGCAGCACATATATGGCAAAGGATACCCATTTGGACTGCCTGCTCTCCTATGGGCCGGAATCCAGTTATCACTGCCTTGAGTCTGCAGGCATCCCTTCGTTTCATATTTTTCAATATTGGCGTTTGTCCATGGTTGTAGGTGGGCCATAACGTTCTGCTGATTTTTACAATAGGCGATTCGTAGATATTTTGAGGAGAAAGGTAGACTATTCCAAATTTTCTGCCTGCATTAAGTGAAGTAAGGGCGGTGAAGATGTGGTACACTGTCCTAGAATTTGATAACATAGAATATGGAAACCACTCATGAAATATGGATCCATAGCGCGCGACTTGTTCATAGAAAAATTTCAATTTGTTATGACCTACAAGCTTTATTAATTCCATTTCAACAATCAGCCTTCTCTTACCCTCGCACAATTAAATATAGAATCTTTAAACAGTACATCACATCAGAGAATGTTAATGGAATGAGAAGGAGCAAGTGTTAAATAATTTTTTTTCGAGTACTAATTTGTAGAATTCAGGTTCAAGTCCTAAAGTCGTAATTTTTTATCCTTGCACAATTTTTTTTTTTTCAAACCAGCAAAGTTTGGTAAAATTTTTGACCATTCCATTAACATTCTCTGGTAAAACATTTACGTTCTGCCTTACACATCTCGTTTTTATCATCGGAAACAACCTTATGAGAGCGCCATCTGACGTAGAATAGCTATACGAAAATGTTATACTTTTATATTCCATTCACAACCTAATTTTATTGTGAATGACATATTCCAGATATGTGACACAAGGACAGTTCTTTGACGACAGTTAAAACATTTGCTGCAGTTTACGAATCGTCAATAATCTTGATAAATTACGTGGCGTTTTATCTTTTCTGTTTGTTTAGTTCCTGAAGTAATGTTTTTTGAAATCAATTGCTTTTGAAAGAATCTAAGCTCCATGTCTCTGATTGAGCTTGCACAGGTGGTCATTATCACCGGCTTATCGGTGTTGTCTGGCCTCTTTGCGGTGGTGAGTAATCTAATGCTTACTATTTTCTTTTACAAGAAACACATTTCAAAATTATATCAGCTTTTTGTTATACAAAAAGCGATTACAAAACCTTTTCCAGTTATCAAAAGAAGTAAGGAGGAAACGCACTTTCTCGATCCAGTAGCGATACAAAATGTGGATTTTCCGTCGATAGCAGATGCGCCGGTTTTGGATCTCAGTGTGATTATACCAGCTTACAATGAGGAGCAACGGTGTGAGTAAAATTTTTGTGTAGTTAAATTTTTGTTTCAATAAATAAAATCTTTTAACTTCATGTCACCAGTGCCAAAAATGCTCGATGAATGCTTGAGTTACCTGGTGGAAAAGTCAAAAAATGAAAGGTTTACTTACGAAATTATAGTCGTTAGTGATGGCAGCAATGATGGAACAGTCTCACTTGCATTGAAGTATTCCAAACGATGCACTGTAGAGAAATTTCGTGTGCTAGAGCTTATTGAAAATCGTGGAAAAGGCGGTGCTGTTCGTCTGGTATTTGGTTATTTATTGGTTGTGCATATTTTTAAAATTAGTAAGTTTATTTTGTCTTACCTTTATAGGGAATGCTAAGTGCGAGAGGGCGCTACCTTCTTTTTGCTGATGCAGATGGGGCGACAAAGTTTTCAGATTATGACAAATTAGAGCAAAGTATAAAGAGTATATCAAAAGATTGGCAATCAGATGCCATTGTAGTTGGATCTCGCGCCCATATGGAGCAGGAAGCCATTGCAACTCGCAGTTTATTTCGGTTAGTATTAAGTATTCGATATATGAACTTTATAATTATTGGTAATATTAAATTTTCCACCTGTAGAACATTCCTCATGCACGGCTTTCACTTACTT
The DNA here is from genome assembly GCF_027943255.1 of Anastrepha obliqua. Taxonomy (NCBI): domain Eukaryota; kingdom Metazoa; phylum Arthropoda; class Insecta; order Diptera; family Tephritidae; genus Anastrepha; species Anastrepha obliqua. The sequence continues at coordinate 127,123,726 of NC_072896.1, read as the reverse complement.
GTTTGGCTCTTCGCAGTCCGTAGCATACGAGACACACAATGCGGCTTCAAATTGCTAACCCGTTCGGCAGCCCATACTCTTTTTAAAAATTTACATGTAGAACGATGGGCTTTCGATGTTGAACTTCTTTATATGGCAGAGCGTTTGAAAATTCCAATTGCCGAAGTAGCTGTGAATTGGAAAGAAATAGAAGGTTCCAAATTGACGCCGATTTGGTCATGGATACAGATGGGCATTGACTTATTTTTAATATGGTTCAGATATGCGATCGGGGCCTGGCAATTATATGACCAAAATAAGGAGCATAACTCCTAATCTCGAAGCATTTTATTTTAATAAGAGGCCGCGCAATGGAATGTTTTCCTCCTATTTAAAAATTTAAGCTACAAAGTTTTAGTATTTTGAAAATAAAAATAGATGACAAATCTAATTTAAATTTTCTAACCATTATTATTTTATTCTAAAACTAAAGGCCTTAATGACTTTCGTCGACATCATTTAAGTTGTTGGGGTTGTATCAGTTCACTAGGCCGTTCCAGTGCCGTGATATCACCGATCGTCATCGCTTAACTCATCTAACGGAAGGCCCCGGAAATGTGCCTTTTTGACAGGTTGGGTCCAGAATCAGACGAGTGTTAGGTGAATGGTTTAGAACTGCATTTGAATAGGTGGTTAGTATCGTATGGTGTACCTCCACATGCCGGAGGTAGGAGTTAAACTTGCTATAATATCCAAACCCTAATTGAGCCAAAGTTACGCGTGTTTCACAAGGCAGCTAAAGATCTTTTTCGAATATCACCAACACAGTCTCAGTTTTTTTGTAAAACACTTCAATCGACGTCATCGCATCTGGATACTGTAGCAGGTTAAACTCCTACCTATCCAGAATCGACCCCGACATACTAAACATATGTCCAGCATGTGAAGGCACCCCCCACGACACTAACCACCTTTTCACATGCCCCATCAAATCCAATCATCTAACACCTCTCTCCCTCTGGACCCAACCCGTCGAAACAGCCAGTTTCCTGGGCCTGCCGTTAGATGAGCTAGACGAAGACGACCGGTGATTACACTACACTGACAGGGCAAAGATACTGCTACAACAACAACAACAACGTCATCCCATCAGCTGATTCTGTCAAATTCGCTCAGAGTCGAAAAACGGCCTGTTAAAGAGCTCACCTTTGAACAATTTTCACCATGGAGCACCGCTCAAAATTCCAGGCTTTCATCCCATAGGGAATTCTCTATACCATTAACGTTCTCTGATGTGTGAGTGTGTATAATTCATTGTGTTTGGCGATTTCCATGGTTTTCCATAGCTTACTTCTCCTCTTTTTTTTTATTTATTCATAGCACTGACCTCACGGTGAATTGGGAAGGCGCAATCTTGCATTGTATCGTTCTTGATAGTGGGGTAATGGAGTGGAAGCACTCAAGTAGAATCTATACAAATTGCGTCAACAGCTGAATGGTGACTGATTGTCAAAGTGAGAGTATTTATATTTTCTTTCCTTTTTCTTCCTTCGATGCGAAACTCGATTAATTAAAACAAAATGCTTAAAAAATCACATGAAAAAATTGTATTATTTAAAATTAATAGGAGCCCGAGCGATTAAATTTCATAGCATTTTGTATTTAAGTCATGGCAGTGGCCTTCGTTTTCTTTATGTAAGAGTGGTTTTCTTTTTTCCATGATGACTTTTTGTAAGAATTTAAGCCATATATGTATGTATGAATAATTAATAACTAAATATACTCAAAACTTTAAAGTTGTGCGTGAGTTTAATGGACTTTTACCTAATTGACTCCTATGAAGAAACAAAAACGATTGCCTTTAATTTAATTTCGATTGTTAATTCGTTCCTACTGAATGTCTTCAGTTAGACCCACGTTGCATAGAATACAGAAGGTGGCACCTCCAAAAACCGCTACTTTATTTTTCATGATTTTGAAAAGCGAATGACGTCAGCGCTGCAGATATACAAACAAAAGGAAAAGAAGCTACTTGTTGACTTGTAATTTAAGTTAAACAAACTAATAAAAATTAAATGCCGTGTGGTAAATTGTAAAAGCTCAAATTAAAACTTCCAAATGCAGAGAAGCCCATAACAATTTGTATTGACGTTATTTATTTCATCTCAGTTAATTAAGAAGATCTGGCAACCTAGCCCCGCTTAACCGGTGAATGCTGAAAAAAATAAGAAATGAAAGTAGACAAAGAGAAACGATCACTTTGGCGCAGTTTGCAGTTGTAAAGAAGAAGAGTGGACAAAGTAGGCTTAGAATTTCATTGCGTTATGGTTTCCGCGAATTCCTGTGAAAATAAAGACGAAAAATAAATAATTAAAAATAATACCCAGGTGAATGAAAAAACAAAACTTAATTAAATAAAGACGCTTAATTAAGTAGCAGAATTTTAAAATATTCGACATGCGAACTTGATGTTTTTGTGAAGTGTTATAGGTGTAGCGACATGAAGGCACAAACTATTTGTATTTGCCGAAAAATATGTATGTAGATCGGAATGTAATGTCCGGGGAAAGGGCGGATGTGAATGAGTGTGAAATTCCTAGAATTTGAGACTTCGCAAGTTGGAGAATATTTCTTTCAAACATTTTCCTATATAAAATAAGGCTCTATTATTTTACTACGAAAGAGTGAGAGAAAAGGTTAAAACGATAAGAGTTAAACTTAAGCAGCAGTCCGATAAGACATATTTGTTGATATCAACAAATGCCTGTTAGTGCCCTAAATTAAATGGGCACTGGATTTTAGAAGGGAATTTTGAAAGAATACGGAGAAATATTTAAAGAATAATTATACACATTTGAAAATAACATTTACGTACCGATGGCATAGAAATGTGTAATTGAAATGAAAGTATCAAATTTATGTCCTAATTCAAGTATAGAATTCAATATAACCCCGTATTTTCTTTTCAAATCTACACAAGTTAACACAAAAAATAATTTGAGTAAAGTATCGATTGCCACCAAAGTATCGGAGAGAAGTACTCGGTACTTACTCGCATCGGTGCCGCTGCACATCTCGAAAATACGTCACAATCCGTTTTTGGCTTCCCCAATTACAAGGTTTCGGACTGTCACACCAGCAGCACTCTCCTACCACAACAAGAAAAATAACCCACGACTGCGTCAGCCTTGACATGCATATTTTGGACTGCTTTAGAATAAGCAACAGGTTCCCTGAAGTGAATATGTATCTAGGAACCAAAGCTGTAGCTATAGTAATGGAATTGCTATGGAACTCTACTTGGCCGAATCCTTTTTTATAGCTCCGATGTAAAAGTATTGCCAATCAGCACTTGAAAGAAAAGTAAAAAGTAAATATTTTAACCGCGCACTCAATTCCCATTTGAACGACTCGATTACAAAAAGTACTCAGTATTTTAATTAAGTATACTTACTCGTATCTGAGGAACCCTAATCTTGACAGATTTAACCCGAATTTATCTTCCAATTTATGGAGCCCGATTACATTTGTTTTACCAACCACCAATGGATTAGGCGGCCGCCGTAGCCGAATGGGTTGGTGCGTGACAACCATTCAGAATTGAAAGAGAATGTAGATTCGAGTCTTGGTGAAACACCAAAATGAAGAAAAGGTTTTTTCTAATAGCGGTCGCCTCCCGGCAGGCAATGGCAAACTTCCGAATGCATTTCTACCTTGAAAAAGCTCCTCATAAAAAAGTATCTGCTGTTCGTAGTCAGCTTAAAACTGTAAGTGCCTCCATTTGTGGAACAACATGAAGACGCACACCACAAATAGGAGGAGAAGCTCGGCCAAACACCCGAAATTGGTGTAAGTGCCAATTATATATATATAATATATAGTTAATGGGTTCTATGTAAAGCTTAGTTCATGCTGTATGTCCGTAACCTGTTTTGCTACAATGGCATATATTTAAAAACGATCAGTTACGTACCTCTCAAGACTCTCGCTTATTGTGTATCCATCTCCATCTATGTATGTAAGACATTTCCTGACTGTTGAACTCCAAACCAGGGGTAGTATTTGGCTCGGAAACCCTTTCTGTGGAAGGAGAATCATTGAATTAAGTCAAAAGTGGAATTTTCCAAACGATAACAACTTTTAAAAACGCGATTGCTCATAAGGACGGAATCAGAGTGTGACGATTTCAATTAAGGCAGCTGCACACAAGTTCTTTTAATGTTTATTCTAAAAATACGAAGTTTCTATATGAAACTCGTGGTGTTATTTACTTTTACTTGCTAAAACAGGATAAGCGAGCTGGCAACAGCTGCCAATAAAAGATAAGAAAAAGCTGATTACAACATGATATAATCCTGTTGTTGTTGTAGCAGTATCTTCGCCCTGTCAGTGTAGTGTAATTACCGGTCGTCTTCGTCTAGCTCAAGTAACGGTAGGCCCAGGAAGCTGTTTCGACGGGTTGGGTCCAGAGGGAGAGAGGTGTTAGATGAGTGGGTTTGATGGGGCATGTGAAGAGGTGGTTAGTGTCGTGCGGGGTGCCTTCACATGCTGGACATATGTTTAGTATGTCGGGGTCGATTCTGGATAGGTAGGAGTTTAACCTGCTACAGTATCCAGAACGTAATTGTGCCAAGATTACGCGGGACTCTCAGGGAAGCTGGAGCTCTTCGTCTGCGATAGGTGGTGGTTGGACTCCGATAACGGCATTCGGGGGTCGGGAGCTTAAGAAGGTGGTAAGGGTCTCCCGATGAATGTCGTTAATGGCCTGTCTGTACACTGTCTGATCCTGGAGTTGTCTGTCCGTTTTGTCCTGGATCTCGTCCACGTAGTTGAGGAAGTGTCTCCTGATGTGCCTGGGAGGTGGCTCAGGCTCGAGCAGGTGTCTGCATGGGTGAGGCCTACGGGATATCAGGAGACATCCTGTCGCGGTCCTGATGGCAGTATTCTGGCAGGTCTGAAGCTTCGTCCACTGCGTATCACTGGTTCCAGGCGACCAGACAGGTGTGGCATAGTTAAGAACCGGTCTGCCTATTGCTTTGAAAGTCGACAGAAACATTTCTTTGTCTTTGCCCCAAGTGCTGCCGGCGAGCGACTTGAGGACCTTGTTACGATTCTGTACTCTCGTTGCAATAGCGGTTGTGTGCGCTGAGAAGGAGAGCAAGCTGTCAAAGGTGACTCCCAAAATTCTGGGGTTATTAACCGTCGGTATTGGGGTATCATCGACGTGCACGTGAAGTGGCAGCTTGACCTCCTTTGTCCAGGTGGTAAAAAGGGTCGCCGTGGATTTAGTGGGAGAAAGTTTTAAGTTTCTCGCAGTGAAGAAGCGAGAAAGGCGGGCGAGGTAGTTGTTGTTGTTGTTGTTGTAGCAGTATCTTCGCCCTGTCAGTGTAGTGTAAATTACCGGTCGTCTTCGTCTAGCTCATCTAACGGTAGGCCCAGGAAACTGGCAGTTTCGACGGGTTGGGTCCAGAGGGAGAGAGGTGTTAGATGAGTGGGTTTGATGGGGCATGTGAAGAGGTGGTTAGTGTCGTGCGGGGTACCTTCACATGCAGGACATATGTTTAGTATGTCGGGGTCGATTCTGGATAGGTAGGAGTTTAACCTGCTACAATATCCAGAACGTAGTTGTGCCAAGATTACGCGGGACTCTCGAGGAAGCTGGAGCTCTTCGTCTGCGATAGGTGGTGGTTGGACTCCGATAACGGCATTCGGGGGTCGGAAGCTTAGGAAGGTGGTAAGTGTCTCCCGATGAATGTCGTTAATAGCCTGTCTGTATACTGTCTGATCCTGGAGAGGTCTGTCCGTTTTGTCCTGGATCTCGTCCACGTAATTGAGGAAGTGTCTCCTGATGTGCCTGGGAGGTGGCTCAGGCTCGAGCAGGTGTCTGCATGGGTGAGGCCTACGGTGACACCCAAGCAGAAACTGCTTGCCGAGCATTTTGTTATGCTCCTTAACCGGGAGCATGTGCGCCTCGTCATGTAGGTGGTGAATAGGGGACATCAGGAGACATCCTGTCGCGATCCTGATGGCAGTATTCTGGCAGGTCTGAAGCTTCGTCCACTGCGTATCACTGGTTCCAGGCGACCAGACAGGCGCGGCATAGTTCAGAACCGGTCGGCCTATTGCTTTGAAAGTCGACAGCAACATTTCTTTGTCTTTGCCCCAAATGCTGCCGGCAAGCGACTTAAGGACCTTGTTGCGATTCTGTACTTTCGTTGCAATAGCGGTTGTGTGCGCCGAGAAGGAGAGCAAGCTGTCAAAGGTGACTCCCAGAATTCTGGGGTTGTTTATCGTCGGAATTGGGGTATCATCGACGTGAACCTGAAGTGGCAGCTTGACCTCCTTTGTCCAGGTGGTAAATAGGGTCGCCGTGGATTTAGTGGGAGAAAGTTTTAAGTTTCTCGCAGTGAAGAAGCGAGAAAGGCTGGCGAGGTAGTCGTTTACTTTTGAGCATAGGCCATCAATGTCATTGCCCGACGCCATTATCGTGCAGTCGTCGGCATATGAGACCAGTGAGACTCCCTCTGGTGGCTGGGGGAGTTTCGAAATATAGAAATTAAAAAGCAAGGGTGAAAGGACACCACCCTGCGGTACTCCTTGCTTTATTTTTCTTTGTTTTGAGGTTTGGTCTCGAAATACTACCGACGAGTGACGACCACTCAGGTAGTTCGCGGTCCACCTCTTCAGCCCTGGCGGGAGTGTCGACTGTAAAATGTCATCTAGTAGCGTGGCGTGGCTGACTGTGTCGAAAGCCTTTTGTAGGTCCAACGCTACTAGGACAGTCCTCTCGCAGGGGCGGTTTTGGTTGAGGCCGCGGTTTACCTGGGTGTTTATGACGGTGAGTGCCGTGGTGGTACTGTGCACTCTACGGAAACCATGCTGGTGTGGGGCTGGAGTCAGGTGTTGAGTGAGGAGTGGGAGTAGAAGGGCCTCAAGTGTCTTCACTACTGGGGAAAGGAGAGTTATCGGACGATAAGACTCCCCTTGGTTGGCGGGTTTCCCAGGCTTCAGCAGTGGGACCACTCTCCCTAATTTCCACTTATCAGGAATGATGAGAGTGGCCATAGACAGGTTGAAGACCTTTGTGAGATATTCTACTCCCAATGGACCCAGCTTTTTCAGCATCAGCATGTTTAGTCCGTCGGGGCCAATGGCTTTTGATGGTTTCATGTGTTTGATGGCCCCCTGAACCTCGTCGCTGGTGAAAGTAAGCGGTGCACTGTTGTAGGGCAGTTTGTGCAGCCGTCTGGTGGCACAACGCTTGGATCTGTCGACCGGAGGATGCAATATAAATTGCCGGCTAAAGTAGCTCGCGCATCTCTTCGGGTCCGACGAAGTACGACCGTTGAAGGTGATGTCCACCTTGTCGTTGTGCTTCGTCGGGTTCGACAGGGACCTTACGGTGGACCAGAGCTTGCTCACACCAGAGGTGAAGTTGCAGGACTTCAGATGCTCTACCCATTTGGTCCGCTTATGTTGAGTGACCAGTTGCCGGATCTCCAAATTGAGATCCTTTATACGAGGATCCCCGGGATCGGCCTGGCGTAGACGGTCACGCTCGTTTGCCATAACGGCTGCTTCGGCTGGGAAATTGGGACGTAATTCCCGGATCCGTCCAGCAGGTATGAAGCGAGCCGCGGCGGCTGTAATCGCCTTGCGGAATGCGCGTTCGCCTGCGCGCACATCGGTGGGAGTGGGTAGGGCTGCGAAGATGTTCTCGGTAAATTCCGCGAATCTGGTCCAATCAGCTTTGTTAAAGTTGATATATGACCGGTGATCCGCGGAAACAAAATCGGCGGGTCTCTCGATCGAGATGATAATGGGCAAGTGGTCTGATGCAAGCGATAGCATAGGTCGCCAGGTTATGCTATTTATCAGACCAGCGCTAGCAATTGTTATGTCAGGCGAGCTGCTACAATTGCCCACTACCCTAGTGGGGGCGTCGTCGTTTACAGTGCTGAACGTCGAATCGTCTATCTGCTCTGCCAATAGCTGTCCCCTACGATCATTTGGCAGGCTTGAATGCCAAAGATCGTGATGCGCGTTAAAGTCACCTACTACCAATCGGTTTTCTCCCCTGATGAGCGCACCAATATCGGGGAGATATCCTGCCGGGCAGCAGGTGACAGGGGGTATATAAATATTATAAATTTCGAGCTCGGCATCGCCTGACCGGACAGCTATACCTTGACGTTCTAAGGTGCTGTCCCTGCGGTCGATGCCTTCATCAATAAGACGATACTGCACTGAATGGTGTACTATGAACGCTAGGCCACCACCGTTGTCTCGCTCGCGGTCCTTTCGGTGCACGTTATAGCCGTCCCTGGTAATCAGGGGGGAGCTAGCGTGCAGTTTTGTCTCTTGGACCGCAGCTATCTTAATTCCGAACCGATTCATGAAGTCGACTATTTCGTCAATCTTGCTCGTTAGTCCGTTGCAGTTCAGTTGCAAAAGCTTGAAGCTTCGCGGGAGGGGGGTGAGGGGGGTGAGGGATGCGTGATGTTGTCTGCGTTGGACCTGCTGTGCGTTCCGCAAAATGGGGAGTGGCCTGATGTTGTCGGGAGGCCGCGCCACAGGGGGCGGTTGCGGGTGCAGAGCTCTGCAGCAGGGGGCAACGTAGTCGCGCGTCCACTCACGGGTGGTGTGCAGGCCGGAGCACCTCCGAAAGTGACACCAGCCACTGCAAGAACTGCATTGGACAGTTGTCAAGTTCCGAGGTACTACGGTCTGGCACACGGAGCAGACTGTGCGGGGGACCAAGAGCTGCTGGTTTGTCCCCGCACTGCGGTAGGAGCAGGAGGGTTGTGGGTTGGAAAGGGAGTCGTGTTGCTCTTGGGGGCTCCTGGCCGTTGAGGTGTTGTTAGTGGCGGCAGTATGGTGTGCCGGCACTGAGGGCAGTGTCGCCGTAGAGGCGGTGACCGCCTGTGGGCGGGAGCAACACGTGGCCACATACCTTGTGGACCACTCCCTGTGGGTCTTAAGGCCTGAACAGGTCTTAAGATGGCACCACCCGTTGCACTGGTTACACCTAACCGAGGTGGAGTTCGGGTGGAGCCGTTTGTGGCAAATGCAGCAGTAAAATACTTCAGGTCCGGGGTTGGGTTCGACGCCAGCCCGGAAGAGAAGTATTTGGAGCAAACTGGCTGCAATGAGTTGCTCCTGTGACGAAAGGTTTAGGGTAAAATACGGTGCACTAGACAGGGCTAGTGTACTGGGGCGGCAGCCCTTGGTCGGGAGTAAAAACCCGAGTCATTCCGGTAACGTAGAACCGGCTGCCATGGGAATGGGGCGAGGTAGTCGTTTACTTTGGTGTGCAGTCTATATACTATTATCGTGCAGTCGTCGGCATATGAGACCAGTGAGACTCCCTCTGGTGGCTGGGGGAGTTTCGAAATATAGAAATTACAAAGCAAGGGTGAAAGGACACCACCCTGCGGTACTCCTTGCTTTATTTTTCTCTGTTTTGAGGTTTGGTCTCGAAATATTACCGACGAGTGACGACCACTCAGGTAGTTCGCGGTCCACCTCTTCAGCCCTAGCGGGAGTGTCGACTGTAAAATGTCATCTAGTAGCGTGGCGTGGCTGACTGTATCAAAAGCCTTTTGTAGGTCCAACGCTACTAGGACAGTCCTCTCGCAGGGGCGGTTTTGGTTTAGTCCGCGGTTTACCTGGGTGTTTATGACGGTGAGTGCCGTGGTGGTGCTGTGCACTCTACGGAAACCATGCTGGTGTGGGGCTGGAGTCAGGTGTTCAGTGAGGAGTGGGAGTAGAAGGGCTTCAAGCGTCTTCACTACTGGGGAAAGGAGAGTTATCGGACGATAAGACTCCCCTTGGTTGGCGGGTTTCCCAGGCTTCAGTAGTGGGACTACTCTCCCTAATTTCCACTTATCAGGAATGATGAGAGTAGCCATAGACAGGTTGAAGACCTTAGTGAGGAATTCTACTCCCAATGGACCCAGCTTTTTCAACATCAGCATGTTTAGTCCGTCGGGGCCAATGGCTTTTGATGGATTCATGTGTTTGATGGCCCCCTGAACCTCGTCGCTGGTGAAAGCAAGCGGTGCACTGTTGTATGGCAGTTTGTGCAACGGTCTGGTGGCACAACGTTTAGATCTGTCGACCGGAGGATGCAGTATAAATTGTCCGGAGGATGCAGTATAAATTGTCAAGGTGATATCCACCTTGTCGTTGTGCTTCGTCGGGTTCGACAGGGACCTTACGGTGGACCAGAGCTTGCTCACACCAGAGGTGAAGTTACAGGACTTCAGATGCTCTACCCATTTGGTCCGCTTATATTGGGTGACCAGTTGCCGGATCTCCGAATTGAGATCCTTTATACGAGGATCCCCGGGATCGGCCTGGCGTAGGCGGTCACGCTCGTTTGCCATAACGGCTGCTTCGGTTGGGAAGTTGGGACGTAATTCCCGGATCCGTCCAGCAGGTATGAAGCGAGCCGCGGCGGCTGTAATCGCCTTGCGGAATGCGCGTTCGCCTGCGCGCACATCGGTGGGAGTGGGTAGGGCTGCGAAGATGTCCTCAGTAAATTCCGCGAATCTGGTCCAATCAGCTTTGTTAAAGTTAATGTATGACCGGTGATCCGCGGAAACAAAGTCGGCAGGTCTCTCGATCGAGATGATAATGGGCAAGTGGTCTGATGCAAGCGATAGCATAGGTCGCCAAGTTATGCTATTTATCAGGCCAGAGCTAGCAATTGTTATATCAGGCGAGCTGCTACAATTGCCCACTACCCTAGTGGGGGCGTCGTCGTTTACAGTGCAGAACGTCGAATCGTCTATCTGCTCTGCCAATAGCTGCCCCCTACGATCATTTGGCAGGCTTGAATGCCAAAGATCATGATGCGCGTTAAAGTCACCTACTACCAATCGGTTTTCTCCCCTGATGAGTGCACCAATATCAGGGAGATATCCTGCCGGGCAGCAGGTGACAGGGTGTATGTAAATATTATATATATATTTCGAGCTCGGCATCGCCTGACCGGACAGCTATACCTTGACGTTCTAAGGTGCTGTCCCTGCGGTCGATGCCTTCATCAATAAGACGATACTGCACTGAATGGTGTACTATGAACGCTAGGCCACCACCGTTGTCTCGCTCGGGGCCTTTCGGTGCACATTGTAGCCGTCCCTGGTAACCAGGGGGGAGCTAGCGTGCAGTTTTGTCTCCTGGACCGCAGCTATCTTAATTCCGAACCAACTCATGAAGTCGACTATCTCGTCAATCTTGCTCGTGAGTCCGTTGCAGTTCAGTTGCCGAAGCTTGAAGCTTCGCGGGAGTGTCGTCGTAATTCGGGGGGTGAGGGATGCGTGATGTTGTCTGCGTTGGTTCTGCTGTGCGTTCCGCAAAATGGGTAGTGGCCTGATGTTGTCTGATGGCCGCGCCACGGGGGGCGGTTGCGGGTGCAGAGCTCTGCAGCAGGGGGCAACGTAGTCGCTCGTCCACTCACGGGTGGTGTGCAGGCCGGAGCACCTCCGAAAATGACACCAGCCACTGCAAGAATTGCATTGAACAGTTGTCAAGTTCCGAGAAACTACGGTCTGACACACGGAGCAGACTGTGCGGGGGACCAAGAGCTGCTGGTTTGTCCCCGCACTTGGGTAGGAGCAGAAGGGTTGTGGGTTGGAGAGGGAGTTGTGTTGCTCTTGGGGGCTCCTGACCGTTGAGGTGTTGTTAGTGGCGGCAGTGTGATGTGCCGTTTGTGGCAAATGCAGCAGTAGAAAACTTCAGGTCCGGGGTTGGGTTCGACGCCAGCCCGGAAGAGAAGTATTTGGAGCAAACTGACTGCAATGAGTTGCCCCTGTGACGAAAGATTTGGGGTAAAATACGGTACACTAGACAGGGCTAGTAACTGGGGCGGCAGCCCTTGGTCGGGAATAAAAACCCGAGTCATTCCGGTAACGTAGAACCGGCTGCCATGGGAATGACATGATGTGATCTTCTTCCTTTATACTTGATTACGTCATACTATTTACGATAGAATGAACAGCGGCTTCAAATAATTTTGCTTTAATTTATTTTGCAGATCGTTGTACCACTAAAAAATGTAACCGATGAAAACCAGACTAAAAACAAATAATAGTGCTTCACTCAAGATAAAATAAAATTCCCTATTTTTGACTTCTGAAATCTAACGGTTGTAGCAGACATGAATCGATCTACCCATGGCAGCATTCGGTCCTCGGTTTCAACGGTATGCAGTAGCAAATCATTCCAAAGCAGAATGGATAAAGTTTCGGAAAGACTATATGACATTGTGAAAAGCGGATCGATGGTGAAACGAGCACAGAATAAGAAACGCTTTACCCCCGTCAACTACAAACAACGCTGGTTCGAGCTCACCAAGAAGTCATTATCATATTTCGATATGGAAAACGTTGAAGTAAGTTAAATCTCATTTGATTTTGCAGGTTCGATAGTTGGCACAGCGGTGTTCTTTGAATGATATATTCGAAAACAAAACAAAAAAAAATATATTTATTTGTGAAGGCTTTGAAATAAATGCAATGGAGGTTGTGATGTTCATGTGTATAAATATATACAGGGGCTCAACCGTTTAAATATTATACGACTATTCAAACTTTTTTCGCCACGCAGAAATTCACACAAAATATGACTAGAATACGTGAAGCCATTATTTATTTAATAAATACGGTTGCGAATACGAAAATAGCAGTACCAAAAAAATAGATTTAGATAAAAAAAAAAATATAATCTATGATTAGATAGAAAGTTTTTATTATTAGTATGAAATATTCTATTCTTTAACTGAACTGAATTTAAATCAATTTTGTTTAAAGGGTCTGCGCCATAACATGAGAAACATTCCATTGCCATTATTTTTAAGTCCCCATGTTTCATGGTTTCTAGAGTGTATTTTGATTTTCGGTGCCATGTGAACATCTAACATATATTCGTGAGCCATAAAAAACTATTTGTCTGAAACATTTAATTTTACCTCTTTTTTAATTTGTATGGCTGACTTCATGGGATTCTCTTTGGTGCAGCTTACAATTCTGCCATCGTCTTGCAGGGAAGTTTTTCGTTTTCCTCCTTTTTTTCTTATTTGATTGCATTTCAGCCCGATTGATTTGTCTCGAATCCGATCCCTACCGAATGGTAGTCACACAAAAATACTGTCGGCTGCGGTTGCCATAGCCGACGTTTAAAAAACAGGAAAATTTTTGAAAATGAAATGAATGAGAGTCAAAATCGAAAAAATAGACTATCTTCCTTACCCTAATTCAAAACTTTAATTTAATATGCTTCTATTTTTATTTTCTGAGGAGTTGATTTATAGTAATAGAAGAATGCTAAATTATCGTAGATTTAATTCAGCCTTATAGTCATTCGGTTGCCCAAGTGGCACTGTTTTATCAGCCACTGCAATTGCCGGACGCTTGTTTGTTTGTCCTAAAAGTGATGCAACACGTTGGAAATTACCGGTCTGCTTGTACTCAGCCCTTATCTCCAGCTAAAGTATACACATTTACACAAATAACAATAAAAATTCGAATAAGGAAGCATTCCATTCTCCAATGAAGTCCTTTTAGGTAATGGTTGGAGGTTATGTTGTGTGTGTGTGTAAAGTTACACAGAAACATTCATGCATTTGCATAGGTATATGTTTTATGGCAATGCATAAGTACGTAACTGGTTAGCTTTAGCTGAAGTCGACAAAATTTCCGAAGTTTGAAATTTCGTATCAAGAGGAAGTAAAATGAGTTCTCTCCATTGAAGGACGAGCGAACTTTGTTTTTATTTTTTTATGCTATTATATAAAAAAATATTGATATTATGTTTGAAATTATTTTGCATATTTTCTTTTTATATTCTTTGAATATGTGGAGTACATTTTTATTTGTAGACTGTATTTCCAATCTGTGTATGTGTAGTTAAAAGTGCAACTTTTGTTTCTTTTGGCAACCATTGTCCGTGAATAAAAATTGTCATATACATCTGGCAATGGCATATCATTCTCTCTGCACGGTTGTCCTTTTTCATAAAGTTTTTCCAAGTAAATCAAAAATCTCTACACAAGGAAAACCATCCCCTTTTCGTGCTTACAATTGTAGGTGTTCAGCACTCAGCACGTCTGGCGAATTTGTCTATTCCACTTGGTACATATGCGCATATGTATGCATGTATGTGCATAGGAACATTCGTCCAAAAACAACCCGAATCTGGCAAAGTGAGCAGGAATAAACTTCGGCTTTCTGCTGACCGTTGAGGATATCGAGTTCACTCCCTGTAGTCGACGCGTATACATTACGGACAAGAGTCAACCGGACCATGGATTTATTCCATTTTAATTACAACATTAAAATAACTTAAAAGAAAAACTACTAAATTACAACATAATAAATTACTTTACGCAATTTCTCGCCGCTTTCTACGTTTTTTTGGCTGAGTCGTTTAAGCCTTTTTTCATTGAAGAGTAACTTCATTTGGTTGTTATTGCTATTTACTTTACAAAGAAGGTTCAATTATTAATAACCAGCATTAAAGTTAAAATGTTACTACTGCGTTAAAATAAACACAGAAAAGTTCAGACTATTGCGCAGATAAATTCTATTTCGTGTGTTTAAAATACACGTATGTATACACACATACAAACACGGTGGGGACAAACACGCCCAAATGCTTACAACAACGTGGTGGAAAAAGCACAAAATATGAATTAAAAAACTATCTGCTCAAGATTTGGCAATCTATATCCGGAAATATAACAAATTTCTAAGCTGTCAAAGCTGAAACGCAGATGCTGTGAAAGGAATGAACAATACATCTACTTGAAGCCCCACCCAAGGAAACTTTTGTATAAGGGAGCAAAAAGACGGGTTGGTTTAGTATACAACACCGGCTACTGTGCCTCTTTATGTAAGCAATAAAAACAAACGCCAGGAAATATTTTTTATATGCGTGGATTAAGTACAAAAAAAGATTTTTACAAGGCATTCGAAATCCTGAAAAATTTTCAGTCTAAACGCATTGTAACAAGTGAGTCAATATGCTCGTTTCTGATAATTAAAAAAATTAAATAATTTTGGAGCTACATATGTAATAATTTTCGGAAGGCAAGCCTAGCCATAGTCATTCAGCCGTAAAATCAAAAATAAAAGGGTGTTTTTACCTAGTGGACTTCATTGACATTTTGCTACTAGGATAGTGGCAAGTTGCAACGCCTGAGCATTTCCGCTTTGTTTACCCGTTTGCGAGCCACATCTCTCCCAGTTTAGCTATCAGGGTGTCTATTCGGTATCAAAGGCAAGCAAAGCGCAAACGAGAATATGCGTAATAAGTTAGAAGGGGGTTCAGTGAACTCAAAAATAAAAATATTTTGCAGGTCTATTACAACTATTAAGCCATTAGCTGTTTATTAGGTGCATACAAGTTTCATATTAATTATTATTATACATATGTACATATTATGTAGGTTTCTGCATATTTATGAACTGCACTACAAACCAAATGTTCTAAACATACATACCCACATACATACATACATATATGATATTAGTTGAGGTAGCCTAGATACATAAATGATTATGTTGTGCTGTGAAAAGGATGTGGTTCTAAAATGTGGGTAACAACGCATGAACATATTTAGTTTTGTTGGTGATTGGCATTGCAATTGAAGCCGATGAATATTAAGTCGTAATTTAATATTTCTTATTACATCTTGTTTTCTTCACAGCGACGTCGTGAACGTGGACGAGTTCCTGTTAAAGGTGTGCGCTTGGTTGAAACTGCTGTTGTTAGTGGTGAGGGTGGGGATCCATTTGCTCCAAGTGTGAGTACAAACCTATAAAAAATGTTTTTTTTTGCGTAATTTATTGTTGCTCTGACTTATATACATAAATATTGCAGGGATATCCGTTTCAAGTTGGATACTGTGAATCCTCCAATGATCAATCGCATTCTGGGCGTTCTGTGCCGCAATATATTCTATATTTATTGGCGAACAGTGAGAAGGAGCGTGATGATTGGATACGTGCCATAAGACAAGGTTAGTGGGGCGTTCACTTTAAGTAATTTATTGTACGATGCTTGAACTTTTCATTTTATCTGCTGTTTAGTTTGCGAAGAAACGAACACACCAAAGTCATATCGCTTCCATCCTGGCCTGTGGACCGGAAAACGGTGGTCCTGCTGTAAAGGCATCAGTCGAGCAACGTTCGGCTGTCAGGCCGCGACGCACTGGCTTGAAGCAAATAATAATCCAAGTGAGTATCATTTGTGTGTATTTTCTGAACGGAGTAACGAGGTTTTCTGGGAGAGACTTCGTTTGAACTGTTTGTTTTTGGAGTTAAAAAAGAGACACAGTTTACACTTTTTCTAATACGTCCAGCTCTGCTTGCAATCATTACAAGCATATAATTATAAATAATTTGAATTAATTTGAATTTCGGATCATTCCCATGGCTTTTAAACGTTTAGAAATGGTTGATTGATCAACTCCCAAAGTTTTTGCAACCTCTTCTTGCGTTTGAGCCGGATCTTGATCGAGCAATTCCTCCAATTCGGTATCCATGAACTTTGGCGGCGCGGCCAAAATCACCACTTTTAAAGCGTGCAAACCACTTCTGGCACGTTCGCTCAGCTAGAGCATGCTCACCATAAACTTCCACCAAGATACGATGACTTTCGGCTGCTTTTTTCTTCATATTAAAGAATTCCCCGCAAAAACACATTATTTGGCACGAAATTCGACATTTTCAAGTGTGGTAAAAATATTGTTGTTTACGCTTCAAATAAAAAACTTATACTGACGTTTGTGCCTTACGACAGTAGCTCTCCAATGAATGTTTGGAAATGTGGATCGATGGAATAATAATCAGGTACGCCATCTGTTGTAAAACCGCACGAACTTATCCATAGACCTATTAATTTTTTGTTTTTGCTATTCTGCTATTTGCTATTGCCCACAAAAATAGATTGGCTTTTCGATTACGTTCATTTTTAGCAAGATGATCATAACTCGAGAAAAAAAATCAAAATTGAATTGCGTTGGCATTTGTATATTTGAGTTATTAAAAAGTTTTCAGATGTCATGTACAGTTAACCCTCCGTTGGACACCTTCGGTTGGGCACACAGATCTGGCTTTTTTTTGCCCTGTTCGAGGATCCTTTTTAAAGGCTATACCCATAAATCGATAGAAAATTAAATTTTAGGAAGCTACCTTCAAAGCTCAAGTCGTTAGCTATAATAGAAATATGTTAAATTCACGTCCAAAGTCTGACGAGACCGAGGTGTCCAACGGAGGGTTAAATAAACTTGTAAGTAAGATTTAGTCAGTGGCTTAAAGCTCATTTCATAAAATTAGTCGGGGATTGCTGCTGAAGTAACAGTCCTTGGCCGGATATAAATCCGAGCCGTTCCGGTTTCGCAGAACCGACTGTCATGGGAACGTAAAATTAACCATTATTTGTTTTATATTCGTTACGGAATATCACTGCATCACATTTAGCGATTTCCAAACTCAGAATCCATGCAAAATATATACATACAGCATGTGTTATGTGTAATAATGTAATCGCTACCTCATAGCATAATCAATATAATCATAATATTTGTTCTAACAAATTATCCATTCGCACATTACGATTTCTTTTGATATACATACTCCCGTTTCCAAATGTTAACCCTTAACTGGTATCGTGGGGGCCGCGCAGCCCCCACGCGTTTTATTTTTTTGAATTATGATTATTATAAATTTTATTTTATTGAAGTATATGAATAAAAACTTATTAATTTCATAAAACAAGCTTGTTATTTGTCCTATCAAAATAATTCTTGAAAAAAATTGTAGACATTTGTATCCTAGAATCTAATTTTAATAGTTCACTAGTTTCGTTAGTCAAATTTACGATACCAGTTAAGGGTTAAGCACAGCAATCTTTTTTTTATAAAAATATAGTTCATACTACAAAAAATACTTCAAGACTTTCAACCTTTAAACCAGAATTTTCAGAATTAGAGCAAAGTTCAATTTTGAAGTTATAACAAAATGACATTGATTTCAGGTGTCACGCCCTTCTAAATACATAGTCGACATTTTTCTTATATGGAAGAAAAAACCCAGCGTAGTCAAAAAACGAAGAAAAAGAATTGTCAAATAAGTCATATAAAACACATTTTTATGTTGAAAAAACTTCAACACCGTAACCGAAATTTTTTTCCCAAAATCCACACAATTTTGGAAGGCTTCAAACCTGCACTCACAAACTAAAATGGCATGAGCTATGAAGCTTGAAATGTGGGAAATTTTGCGTTGATTTTTTGGACGGTTGTAAGCAAGGCGGCCGCCGCAGCTGAATGGGTTGGTGCGTGACTACCATTCAGAAGTACGTAGGTTCAAATTTCCGTGTATGAAAAATAAAAATTATAGAAAAAGGTTTTTCTCATAGCGTTCGACCCTCGGCAGGCAATGGCAAGCCACCAGTGTATTTCTGCCATGAAAAAGCTCCTCATAAAAAATATCTGCCGTTCGAAGTCGGCTTGAAACTGTCGGGCCTTCTATTTGTGGAACAACATCAAGACGCACGCCACAAATAGGAGGAGCAGCTCGGCCAAACACCCAAAAAGGGTGTAAGCGCCAAATAAATTATATTTAGAAATATAAGCAAAGAAAGTGAATAAGATTAGTATGTATTTTTTTTTATTTTATCACTATGATTTATTACTCATTAGGTAACTCAATTAGATTTACAATATTACGCAGGTGTTTTTGTTTTTTGTTTTTTTTGCTTACATAAAACATTTTATAGAAAATTTGGCATAAGTTTCCCATCATCTTTATTTATTCAAATCAGTTTTAGTAATAATACTTTTCCGTATGTGAAAACAAAAGAGAATATTTGCCTATGTGTATTTCATGAATATTAACAAGGAAATTTGAAAACAAAAAAATGTCTTAGGCTTGCAATGAATCATATCTCTTACCCTAATTAACTTCATACTGTATCTAAATTGAGTAGAAAATAAAATAGAGATATCGACCGATAATATCGTACCAATACATACACTAATGTATATGCATGCATATGTTTGTATACATATAGTACATATATGTATGAACATATGTCTGTATTTATTTGAGCATTTCTTCAAAAACAAAAAGAAGTTCTTACGGCAAGAAAGTCACTCAAACTACAAAAACCGGTTAAAAACTTAACCAAAAACATTCAAAAAATAGAAACTTCAAAACAAAAAAAAAATGGTGAAAACCGTAGTCAAGGCAAGAGTAGTGATAATTGAGTGAAATAACAAATATCGTGAAAAATTTTCCTCAAATCCAAAGCCTGAAGAGCAGCTTGGTGCTAGCGCTAGCGCAGCAGGCTGTAGGGCAAAAGCCAAACGGGTTTTGGTTGCTTATTTTGTTCTTTTTGTGTTTTTTTTTGGGATTTTTGTTTTTGTTGTTTTTATATTCATCGTCTTGTACAATATATGAATAGACGAATTGGGTACTGCCATTATTTGAACCATTAGCATGGGCACGTGCAATGAACTTGATAATTTTCAACCGTCGCTCATTTGTTGACTTTTTAGTGATTGTTATGCGCTCATTTATCAAATTTGTTTTGTTATTTCCTAGTTTAGTAGCTGTCAATAATAACGCTGGCTTGCTTTAACTGAAATAATAAGTACTTAGGCAGTCTGCAACTCTTCAGTTTTGGTTGAGTCAGATCGTAAGTGAAAAAATGCCTATGCATAGAACATTCACACTTACAAACTATTCCTTGATGAATACAATATTTTGCGATATAATGCAGGTAAATTTAGTATTATTAGAAAATCGTTTAAAAATATGTAAAGGGTAACGCAGTAATAAAAACTTTTTAGAACTTTTCATACCAAATGCAAGATTTATTGCATTTCGTTTGCCAAGCTTCATAAAAGCCCTTTCAGAGATTTTAGTATAGCATTCGAGTATGTTTAAGACTTTCGTTGACCAAAAGAGGTTTAACCCTCGTAACCCTCCCCAAGGATAAAATGAGAATGCTCACGGCATCATCATAGTCATCTACACATGATTAGGATACAGTCCACTGATTTTTGTCGTTTTTGCGACCAATCCCAGAAGACTCCAATGCACCTTCTCCTTGAATGGGACGCTATGACGCGTAGAAGGGTGAGACATCTCGGCCAACTGCAGCCGAAGGAGAGGCACATACCCAGTCCAACCCAGCTTTATCCGGAATTTAATAAGGGAACTGGGTTTGGATGAGGTACTGTGAGGAGTAGAGGGCACAAAAGACCAAGAAGTCGTAACTACATAGCACTGACATGGTTTAGTAAGCTACTACAACAACAAAAACAACGAAGAGGTCGAAGTGCAAGTGTTTAACTCATCTAAATTATTTCGTGCTGATAGTAATAAAATATAGCACAATAATTTGTTAGCTGTATTCGTTCCCACGACAGTCGGTTCTCCGTAACCGAACGACCCGGGCTTATATCCGGCCAAGGACTCACTTCAGCAGCATTCCCCGTATATGTATGGAGAGTGGATATGCTGCTACAACAACAGCAACTAACCTGATAGTAACAGTATATGGTACAATAATTTGTTAGCTGTATTTATTAAAAACTTTTTTCTTGTAAATTTTTGCAACGTTGCTTACTAAGTTTGGTTGAATTATTTCAGTATCTGATCGTTGGCGACATGTACAAGTAGCACTCCCCTCTTCTCACAATAATTATTAGTTACGTATAAAATCCTCCTCTTATGTGGTAGCAACGAATTTTGAGTTTACGGCTGCCGTAAAAACATAAATAAATGCGAAAACATAAGCAGTTTAAAAGCACAGAAAACAATTTGTTCACTAATTTCCTGGCGACTCACACTGTAACTAAGAAAATGTTTTCTACCAAACGAATGTTGCTGTAATTTCCTAAATTATATTTGGAAAAGTTTTTTTCGTGCGCAGAGCCCATGCATGATCCATGATGGATTAGCTCCGAAGTACGCTGGCATAAATTTATCCATGCATGCGTGTGTGCGTGTGTGAGTGCCTATATGTATGCGTACATCTCCTCTGTTCGCATTTGTAAAACATATTGTTCGCTTTGTGATTAATGATTGGTTATTTTGTGATTCTAAACGTGGGAAATTGGCTGAGGTAATAAAGCTCAAGACATTTCTCTTGTCGCTGACCACGCATTTTTCGTCGCAACATACAAAGGCACTTAAACATGGATGGCTTGGCTTAAAGGCAAGCATGTCGGTGGTCATTTTATGGAGTTGGGTATAGTTGGGTTTCCAAAGGTCGTATTTTTTACATGCATACATACATATTTACATAAAACCATAGTATGCTTGTGTTGGGTGAGCAGCTAGAAAAAGATAAGAGAACTTCCCCCTTTTCAGCCTTAAGTGCAAACACATGTGGATGATGAAAATATGTATCTATGTATGTATATACATATGTGCGTATATGTATATGCACACTTTTATGTATGCACTTATCTGGATACATTCAACAATTAGGGTCTACAGTTTTAAATTTTTGACTGTCGCAGTTCGTTAATGCAATTTTTTAGATCTAGAAACCTGCATATTTTTTTAATAGACTTTAGTTTATTGTGATTGATGTCAAGACAATATTGTAAATATTGACAATACATATGTATATGTCTATATATATAATATATATATAACTCGCATTTGGGCTTCGGAAACGTCCGCCTTTACTTACTTTAAATGCCTCAAAGTTATATGTAACTTCAAAAATACAAACATGCAAATATTTACATTCATGCATGCAGATATCTATAAAAGACGTGCATGTACACGCACGTACATGCATATAGTACATATCTTAAATTTAGAAATGCAAAGTAAAAACAGGAGTATCGGAATTGCTTGCAATGGGCGCATCAAGTTAGCAATTTGGTGCGTTCAAAATCGTGTGCTATTTAAAGTTTACACAAATGTGCCTTTCATGCATAGATGAATGGGTGTGCAACTATAGCTGCATTTGTGCAGCAGTCTGACTTTTAGTAAAGATTCCCCCTTTTGAGATTTCTTCAAAAATTCTCTGCCCAACCCAATTTGTGTTTTGTACTCCCTTCTTAAAAAGTGCTGGGGCTACCCAACTAGTTGAGCAAGTTGGATTGAGCGGAAATTGCTTTGAGAGGAAAGCAGTAGGCACTATCACTCGGACCGCACCAATTCGGTTTCAGTTTGCGTCGAGACTCAAGCGAACGTGATCGTGCTGCGAGACACCTCTTCGTTGCCTGAAGTGTGTGTGGCATTGTCTGTGGCTCCGGTAAATTCGTTGTGCTAATAAAGTAGAAATTAACATATACATACATGCATGCACACACAAATGGATAAACTTGTATGTATGTATGCAAAACGTGTACATAAGTTTGAAACGTGTTTAAAAATTGATTATTAATTTTATTTGTTTTGTTGTTTCGTTGTTCCGTCGAGCTAATGTGAATTGTATTATCTGCTGGAATTCAATAAATATATGCAATAGTTAATGAAGTGAGAACTTTAAAAACATACTGAGGGAATTGACGCAAAAACAGTTACGTAGATACAAAAAACAATAACAGCAACCAATTTGCGATCTTTGGCGAGCACAACACAAATAACTTCAACAAAAAGTAAAGAAGTCATTTCATTAATTTGAAAAATTTGCAAAAATGACTAATAGAACAAAAAAAAATTTGTTTTGTTCGATTCGGCAAAGTATTTATGCTAAAATGTATGCATTTTTGTAGAAGAAATTAAAAAATGTAGTTGAGGAAAAACGGCGTACATATGTATGTGTGTGTATGTGCGCTAGTATATGTGGCCTTCAAACAAAACCAACCTATTTCGACTTGACGCTCTCTTCGACTTTGCATTTAAGCCCATTTAAATCGTTATTTAAGTTTTAATCAGCAACTGTTTTACATAGAAGATAAATTTTAAGCAAACATTACAAAACAAATGAATTACATACATACATAAGGGTGGTTGTGCGCTGCATGCGCCTTCAAAGCAAATTCTGCCAAAATTAGATAAGTTGCTTTGTAAAAAGTCAGCAATTGCCTGCCTACACATACAGACATACATACATACTTATGTATGTACATCCGAATTACTATTTGGGTTACTTCAAATACTGAAATTTCAATGACTCGAAAACTATATCATTAAAAATTGATTATAATTTTACTTACGGCACTGTCTCTGATAAATCGTAGTATATTGTTAGTATGCACGCATACGTGAACATGAAATTGTTTAAAATTTCTGTTTACATACATACATTATAACAGTTTGCTACTCGTTTGCTCATTTTTTCTATAGTCTAAGCGCATTTCGATAATTTGCACGAAATTATAAATTTCCCTAAACCGGTTCTTAGTTTCTTACCTGCTGACTTGGACGCCCGATCCTGCTTGCGTTTGTGCATGCAGTTGTGCTTGCGCATGAACGACGCGTACACAAGTCGAGATGGTCACGCCGATAAAAGGCTGACAATCTTTCTAGTAAGAAAATGCATTCAATTTCCCAGAAAAGTAGATACAATTTTAAGTCGAGTGTTCTAAGAAAATAAATAAAAAAATTGAATTCATGCGCACAAGAATTTTTTAACACTTGTTGTGTGTGTTATCTGGAGATCAGTCAGTAAACAGTTTTTTCATTTTACGATGCTTTTTTGAGATTTGAGATATTGCGTGCACACAAATATGCACACGGGAGGAGCTATGCTTCTGCGAGTACTTTGCTGCATGCAGGTACTCGCGTAAACAGGAAATAATAAAACGATTGTACACTTGTAGAACCCGTGAGTAGGCCCTAAGCTAAAAAAACCTCTCAGTAAAGCACACCAGGCCACTCCTTTAACCACTTTCTTATTTTTTCGCTTTCCTTCGCTTCCTTCCTTCTTTTATTGTTTGTTTTGTTTTTAATTTCTCGCTAATTCGCGTTAGTAATTTGAACTTTCTTTATTCAGGTTGTTTTTGGGTATATCAATTTGGCCACACACACACATGATTACATAGCTGCATGCATGCATCCATACATGCTTGCCTTTTCTTTTCTGTAAACATTGTGGCAACAGTCTGCTACCTTTAAAGAACCTTTTAACTGTGCTGAAGTTCGCTGTCAAAAGTGAGCAGTGCCTACATCTCAAGCATAGTAAATTTGTTTAGGACGTCGCGCATAGCACACACATACATACATCCATGATGGAGTGTAGTGATAAATTACAACTGTTAAGAATTTATTTATTAGTCATGGATCGCAAAACAACTTACCAAATTTCTCTAAAAAAATTTTAATTTGCTGCTCTAGTAAACAGATTTGAAAATTAAAGAAAGTTAAAGAACTGCCGGCCACTCAGTGAGTCCGTGGTAATGGTAGCCGAATTTATGAACCAAATCGGCTAATCAATTAAAGTACATCGCTTGCGGTTCACAAATGCTTCCGTGTGTTAGTTTCGCGGAAACCAGTGTGCTGGGCAATATGAAAGAACGTGTAAAAGAAATGAAAGTCTTTGGCTGTCGGTTAAATTTCTGGAATAATGTCGGACAATGTCTGCCAAGTTCAAAAGGTACGTACCCCTACACATCTCGCAATCCAATAGCAGTTAAGTGGACTTTTTTTTTTCATTTAAACTCAAGTAAGTGAACACCTTTTTCAAAGTAAAGTTTTGAATTGTAGAGGGATTTTACGCAGAATTTCGTTAAATGCAGAAAAAACCAATGGACAATCGAACTACTAGATCGTTTCATAAAATTCGTTCATTTATACAAATAACATCAAATAATGTGGACGATTCACGTGAACATATAGTCCCGAGAACACTAAAATCGATGCTTTTAGACAGAATGGGCCGGCAGATATGGAAGAAACGTGTTCTAACCCTTTGCGATCAACAGATTTCGTCTCGAAGATATGTTCACGGTTTTATGAATATGGCATATTTAGTTTGTTTGTGAGAGGCATAAATAAGGCAAGTGTTTACATGTTTGGCAATTTTCTACTATCGCAAAAAATGGAACAAAGAAGTTACATCAAATTTTGGGTAAAAAACTGAATTAAGTGTTCAAAAACACTTGAAATTTTGACATTGCCATACGGTGGGAGCACTCTGAGTCAAAAAGGTCACAGAAGGTCGAGAAGATGTGAATGACGAGTCTCGCTCTGGACGCCCCAGCACATCAACAACTGATGAAAATGTTGAGAAAGTGAAGAAAATTGTTATGAAGAATCGTCGAATCACAATTAGAGAAGTTGCTGAGGATGTCGGCATATCGGTTGGCTCATGCCATACAATCTTTTCGAAAATTTGGGCATGAAGCCTCTGGCAGCGAAGTTCGTTCCAAAATCGACGAAAAAAAACAACGTCGCATGAGCATCGTTCAGAAATTGTTGTATGACGTCAACGATGATCCAGATTTGCTTATAAAGGTCATAACTGGTGACGAATCATGGGTATATGGTTATGGCATCGAAACCAAATCACAATCGTCCGAATGGAAGAGTCCTAAAACACTTGTCTTATTTATGCCTCTCACAAACAAACTAAATACTCTATATTGCTAAATCCATGAACATACATATCTTCGAGACGAGTGTATTAACATAAAAAAATAATAATCAAAAGTGGAATGTACGTAGCCCGCGAAATTTGAAAATTCACAAACCTCGTATATGGATATTAGAAAACACTGAATTCGTTGTAACTGATTTATTGTGTTTAGTTTCATAACAAAATTACTTATCCCAACTCGACTGATTCCGGAAAACTTTCCTTTCTTCTTATTGACATCTTGCCACAAAACTGGGGGTACCGACTTTTACGACGACTTGCGAATGTGGCTGCATCGACTGCAAAGGGTTAAACATCAAATGAGAGAAAAAGTTTTTTCTAATAGCGGTCGACTTTCGACAGGCAATGGCAAACCCCCGAGTGCATTTCTGCCATGATAACCTCTTCATTCAAGCGAAATTTCTTACCGGCGAGCATTTTTTTAGATCTGCAAACAGCCAGTAGTCGCTGGGAGCCAAATCTGGCGAATACGGAGCAATTCGAAGTTCAATTCATGTAGTTTTGCCATTGTTTTGATTGACTTGTGACACGGTGCGTTGTTTTGATGAAACAAAACAGAGAGCAAATGCGAGACCCCCTTTGAACAGAGCTTTCTCATAATCAAACGCTCATGATATAAAGCCAAGCCCGTCCTTTGACATCTTTACGATGCAGCTAACTCACCCAACTTGACTTTTCGATCATTAAAAACCATTTTGTGGATTTTTTTATGTTTTCTGGTGTAACTGCATCATCGGTGTCTCCAAGACCATCGTTTCATTGTTGTTTCTGAGGAGCGAAGTCTCATCTTCAGCCCTTCGAAGGGAGAGACAATTTAAGCTGCTGTAGTTTTCTTTTAAGTTCTTTGCGCATGTGTTGTGGGTGTGTGTGTGTGTAGGTATGCATGACAATGCTTGCCATATAGTTGTGTGTATGGCAGAAGACATTTTGCTAATATATTTCTTACACTTCCAGCTTTGCATTCATTCTCTTTGAGATTTTGGACAGTTCGTTCTCGAAAGGCACAGCAAAAAATTCAATTTCGCCACTAACTTCTCATGAGATATAAAAACTTCATAAGGCTGTCATAGTGACGCCAAATTCGCTTTAACGCTTCGAAATAATATTAGATTCTTTATTTCGAAAAATTTTGTCATTGCATTTATTACGAGTTTAGGAGTATCTGTTCCTAAAGTTAAGCAAATATTGTTCACTGTCTGCAGCTGTTGCTGACGCCTTTAATTTTAGTTTGTGTGCTTATACAGTGGCGGGCATAAACATGCGAGCATGGGAAAATTGCAGCTGTTGCCGCATTTAGTTTTAATATGCGAATATTTTGAAATTTAAATTTTTTTTAAATTCTATGTAAAATAACTTATGAGAAACTATTGCAATTTGTTTTTTGTTGAATATGGAAATGTGCCAATTTTGTGTTTCGAATTATAAATTGATGGTATGATTAGTATTAGATATTAATTATTGTTAAGGCTAGTACTAATTTCAGAGCCGTTGAATTTCGCCAGCCACATTTGTCAGTAAATGCTGCTAGAAACACTGATTGACAAATGAGAAGAAACGTCAGAATGCAAATTGAAGAAATGTGAACAAACAAATTTATGAGCACCTTTCCAGAAGCAATTAGCAAATTTTGGTAAGAAAAGTGTTCTTAAACAAATAAACACACATACATAATAGCACAAAAAATATATAAAGTTCATTTACTTACAGTCTTTACACAGACGTTTCGTTTAAAAATGTCAGATCTTTGGAGTATTCAAACTCAGGCACTTCACTCGCAAACAAACTGTCAGTGTTCACTCAATTTTAAATTATTATTTCCTATGGTTCCAGGGCGGAACAGAGGGCCACAGTTTAAACACACATTTAAAATAGGTGTGAAAAAACGTAACTGGCATGTCGCGTGGTGTTTTCACGACGTGAACTGAGTACTACTATGCCGTGAAATACATATGAAATTTCACGCATATTTCACGGCAATGCAATTTGTATAGATTTTGACAGCCATTTCATGTGAAACGGGAACTTAGTACTATGCTTTAGATATTTAAAAAAAATTATTAGGCCAAGTATTTCAGAAATTTCAATAGAGATTATGGCAAATGGACTGCTTAGGATCCGAATGCCATAGATATCCTTTGAAGCTTTGTTAAAGTAATTCGTCCGTGAATAGTGTTCTTCAATCAACTTTCTCCAATAAGCTTTCGGTACATAATGGCGCTTACTATCCCCTCTAATAGTTATAACTTCCGAACTCCTTGGTGGTGGAGGTAGAGGTGATTTTATACACCACTCCTTTTTATTAGTCGAACCGTCTTGATTTGACTATGAATCTGGCTATGTCGTCTATTTTCTTTTCAGCAACTTCTTTCAAGTTGACCATCGAGAATCCCCCCAGCATTCTTTGTTGTAGAGCACTCAGACTTGGGCACTCACACATATAGTGAAATACTGTTCCCTTGGACTCTTCTTGATTGCAGTTTCTACATATATCGTTATACGGCCATACCATCTTACTGGGGTGTTTTCGCAAAGGCCAATGGCCGGTTATTGTTGACGTAATTCTGAATATTTCTGCTCGTGTCTTTCTTAACAACTCGTCAGTTCTGGATTTGTGGAAATTGTGCCACGTTTGTTTAGTTATTTTGCAGGTATCCGTGTTAGTTCATCTATCAACGGCCTGCTTCTGGCATAGCGAGAAGATCTCTTTTTTGAGCACGCCTTGAGGACAGCCTATTTCTACCACTTCGGATTCGTTATAGGATACCCCTGTCTTACCAGTTCATCAGATTTCTTATTTCCTTCCATGTTCCTATGTCAAGTACCCAGATGAGAGTGATGTCTGTCAACTTCGAACTCCAAATAGCAAAACATCATCAGCCAATTCAGTTAAAACCTTGACTAACGCTACGTTGGGCACACTTGACGCCGTAGTGTTACCAAGTTCTCCATGGATTTTAACCCACATCTTCAGGTTTTCAATGGATACTCAGTAATAATTTCTTAGGCAATTTGAATCCATCCAAACTCATGCGTTTTCGGCATCCATCCTCCTTCGCGCATACAAGCTTGACATCTGTCTACATATCTATGTTCGCAACTGTATATTCATGTGCCTTTGTTTATGCATATGTGTACTCCCATATGCGTACCATTAAACCACAAAACCAGAAGCGACTTCACCAAGTTTTGCTTGGCTCGTCATTGTCGCTATTAGATGTTTGCCATCGCTGTTGCCGTTCCCGTCGCCGCATTGCCGGATACACACAGCTGTGCCTTTGTATATTTGTATATAAATGCACACATGCATACATACGTACATATATTTTGTTAAAGTTGTTTATTTATGTGTGTTCACTTGTGCTTGCTAGTTGAGATATAGCCCCTGGTGACAGTCCAGCATTGCTTGTCAAGCACTTTATATGTGTGCGTGTCGGGTGCTTGTCGTTTGCCCGGTGACGTTCAAAACAAAAAGCTATCAATCCACCGTTGTATTTAGAAGTAAATATGTCGTCATCGGATGATGAATTTTTATTTATGTAAATTTGTATTATATATGTATACGTAATTATTCTATGGCTGAAAAGCGTAAGTAAGGGAATTAAATTTGAGTTTGGAATATTTTACAAAAATTAAAGGTAATCTGCTTTAACTTATTCTGTTCGTTGTTTGAGAATTTTTTTGTTACCCACTTTCTGTGTTATATTAAAAAATTGCAATAAGTCATGTTTTTAATTATAACTTATGTTTTTCGGGTTCATAACTTCATTATTATTAAATTACTTATGTATATCAGTTTTAAATAATTTCATTTACATATAATTTTTTTAATTTTTTGCTTATTTATGTACATATTTCATACGGATTGTGCTTATTTTTAGTATATGTATGTGTTTACGAGTAATATACTATTGGGCAACCGCACACTAAATACTAACCTCAATGCTAAATACAACACTGCTGTTTTGTCCATCAGACTCAGACACGATCAAAAAAGTAAGTGCCCATTTACACGATGTCTCCACTGGAAGGGAAACATTTTGTTCGGGGGTGAAGGACGGCCGGGGAAGAGAGAAGGGAATTTGTCTCCTGTACTGGCGACACGCTTTGTGCTTCTTATTCGTATTTCCAATCTTAAAGCAATTTTTGACAGTTGCTTCATTCGTTTTCTTCTTTCGTGGAAGAAAGTTCTAAGTTATGTGTTGGTTTTCAAGCAAACGGAAGATAACAACGATGACAAACATACGAACGCTGCTTGGGAAATGCACAATTATTTTTGATAGTAAAGTAGTATAATTTAAAATAGTTATGGGACATGTTTATGTTGATTTCTAATTTTTCCCTGCATTTCTAGATACTCAGTTTAATTTTAAGTTAATTATTTACATATGAAGTATTTTTAATTTAATTTTTTTTATTCAAGTATAAGAATTTATATATATATATTTGAATAAAAAAAACAACAAATTATTTATTATTTAACCAGTTTGCATTTTTAATTCATATATTTAAGAAACTGTTGTCGAACGCTCTCTGCTTTACATGTAAGCGCGTGCTACAATACATCCGAACCAGACGATGCTAAAGTATTAAATGTCAAAATGTCGCCGAAAACAGTTTTGCCCGTGTGTCCGCGAATGAGACATGAAAAGAGAATTTCCAGTGTCTCCATTCCAGATGTCTCCGTGTGTAAATGGGGTGTAAGCGTCAAACGAAAATATCAAAAATTTTTGATTTTCATCAAGCATCGTAGGTGTAGCCGACAACAAATACGTGTGTCACGACGCCACCCGACTGCACTAACACATACAAAGCGCAGTCAAGCATGCTGGACTGTCACCAAGCCCTAATGGCCTCGGGAGACGTTCCAGCATGCTTGACTGAGCTTTGTGTGTGTTAGTGCAGTCGGGTGTCGTCGTGTCACACATACTTGTTGTCGGCTTTTGAATGATGAAAATCAAAAATTTTTGATATTAGCGTCAATCAGCCGACACGCACACATATAAAGTTCTTGTCAAACAATGTTGACCGTCACCAAAGGCCATAATACTTCAACTTAAAGTTTGTTTGCTTGTGTGTAGTTGTTTTTCCACTTTTTTACCGTTGCTGCTACTGGCGTCTCAACTGGCTGTGCCGTTGACTATTGTCTCCTGCAGTAACTCAATTATAAACACAACTAAATGCGAAACTGACTTTGCTCAGAGTTGGCTCTCTTGTGACTCTTCTGAAGTGGGCTGGGAACAGCTTTAATAAATACAATAATAACAATAACCACAACAGCAACAGCTCAACCGCAATAGTTGCAGTGGTAGCAGTAACAGGTAGGCAGGTTGTGTACTTTTTGTGTTTCTTCTTGCACAGTCGAGTTTTAGCTTTTATCATTAGAAGATCGTCGTCGCGTACTCGCAATGCCATCTGAGACATACATACATAGATAGTATTTTGCATGGCTTAATAAAAACATAAATATTTCACAGCGCAATAAGAACAATTTTAATAATAAAAATTCAATATTCGATATTGATTTGTTGAAGCATTTGAAGCAGAAGAGTTGAAAATCCATCTTTTGGTTGTAGCAAGAAGCAGCATTTCTCTTTGCATCAATTGGATATTTGCTTACCAAGTGGAAAAGTGGCAGAAGTGCACATAGTACATATGTATGTGCAAGTGTATGTGTGGAAGACTGAGGAAATTTCAAAATATATTTGCAGCAGTGAAGTAAAAACCTCGTAGATGGTTAGCCATTTTGTTAACTTTAACGAAAACCGTTTTTGCGCTAGTGTATGTGTGTGTATGCACAGAGTTAAAACCGAAATTAATAAGAATACTAAAATAGTCAAAGAGTGAAAAAAACGCAAAACACAAAATATGCCTGTGGCTTTAAAACGCTTAAATAGACAACCTAAAACACAAGGCAAAAAAGTGGAACAGTAAAGCTAATTATTAGGCATCCAGTCGTGATTACACAAACGCGGAATCGAGTGGAAGTTTTTTGCGAAGCTAGCAGAAGAGCAACGCAGTTTGTATGGATTCGGTTTAATGTTTTAGCAGCTTTCATTGTAGCTAAAAAATGTATATTCTTTAGCTTTATTTAATCTTCAAAGTAAAAATAATAATAAATGTATTTCTTTTCGTGGCTCGAATACTCGATTACCCCATCCATACATAATTCCTAATAAGCAATGAATTTTGTAAAACGGCCTCAGTCAAAATGGGTACCAAAAATTGCCTTGATAAACTGTGCTCCAACTGTTTTTATTTTACTTAATTTTATTTTATCCAAAAAATACGAACGAGTGCAGACATATCCACACGTAGTTACATATTTATACATATACACATACATGCATATGTAGTGCTGAAGTGTGTGTGTGCGCGCATAACGACTTTTTATGGCGTTTGGCTCATTGGTGGTGAATTGCGTTTGAAGGTGATCACAAGTATAGCCATTACAAATATATGTACACACATGCGTGTGTGTGTGCGAACGTGTAAGCGTGTGTTTTAAAAGGCCTATACACCTGAGCTTGTTAAACCCAGCACTCAAGTTGGCTGAATGCAAACTAATTCAAAAAGTTGAATTTACGCTAAGAACGATTTTATATCTGGTCCTAAGCTTTCTCGATATTGGTTTTGCCATTTTGGAATGCAAACAAATACATACAGACTTGTAAGAGGTGGATATTAGAATAAACTTTTGCATCAACATTTGTTGGAACATGTGGGAGAGCCATCGGCAAGAGAGAGACCCTTCAATTTTCATTTTTGTCAAACTCGTTTGAGATATAACGGAATTATGCGAAATTAACATTTAATAGAGAAGAATTAATTTTTGAAGTCGCTCCTTTACTTTTCTTCTAAATTATTAAAAAAATTAAGGTTTCTGTCTTTCTTCTGTATAGGTGGAAAATCCCGCAAAGCTTTTAGTTTGAGGCTTCAAAACCCTAGTAGTTTATCAATTATGAAAAAGATCTTCTTTTTGGAATGTATGGGTATCATCCTTTCATATGTAAACAATAATAAAAACAACTAAGTATTCTCACCTCTCTATCACTTGGTGAAGTATGGGTCCGATACCTGTTCGTCTCGACAAATCCGAAAGATGAAATACTTTTTTGATTTACAAAATAATTGCTTATTAATATATGTATGTATGGAGATTATGTATGTGTACGTGCCTTAAAATTGTATGTCTAAAAAATTCAAGCATTTCAACTTGACTTATGTTTTCTAAAAATGAGTTGCCATATTTGAATTGTAGTCAAAATTTTATAAGAACCTATGTGCGCAGTGTAAACATTGACTAAATAAGAAAAAAAAGTATGTATATATGTATGTATGAATATGTGCGCATTATGTTCGTAAGTAAAAACGTTGATATTTTCCGTTTATTTCGAATTTCCATGTGAAAGTGAATTGTTTAACACAGTTTTTTTCTGATTTATTGGCGCAAACACGAGTGTACATGTATCGTACGTATGTACACACACACATATATGTACATACATGCATGCATGCATGCATACAAATATACATACATACGTACGTTCATTTGTTTGCATTTTCGCGTAAAATCTTAAAAAAGGCAAATATAATTAACGCGTCACGAAACATATACACACACACACATCCACTCACGTGCATTTCACTTGCTGTTAGCAGCCGCCGCCGTTCATGCCAGTCCCAGCCAGTGAATTGAGGAAAAGCAAAGCCGCTACCGACTGATTTCTTGTTTTTAACTACAGGCAATTCCATGCGAAGTCATCTTTCATTCGCCAAACACAAATTAAAAGCGAAATCTCTTGTGTTACATCTGTCTGTGTTGTTTTTTTTTTATCTGCGCAACGTCCAACACCTAGCGTCCGGCTCCAAGTGTGGCTCTTCGGCTCAACTGGTGCAAATATGATGCTTTTATCCGCTTTGAAGTTGGGTATGTTGCTAGGTATAGTATAAAATGTGTCTTTATTGTAATTTTATTTTATTTCATTTGTTTATTTTTGATTTGCTAATATTAAATGTACAGTTACGTTCATAAGAAATATACACGCGCAAATGGTTTGTAAAGCAATGAGGGTATAAGCGTAAAATTCGAAAGCAACAAGGAGAGTAGCTGAGTATATTGGCCGGCATATTACAATGGTGAAGAAGGGCACTTAATCCTTTCAACGTTTTCTTTTTAGAGTACCATGTCTTAGATTCGCCAAGAAGGATTCTTATTAAGAACTACGTTTGAAGAAGCACACGATTCGCAAGAAGCCACACCATCGGGCATATGCTTACCTACTTATTTGTTTAGTTGAATTGAGTAAAATATTTCTTCAAACCTTTAGATACACTTTCTCAGTTCTCAAATGCAGCCTTATATTAACACATTGTGTGCGGGACACGTAAAAATACGTTTTTCGCAAACTGTGGGTAGAGCGCGGGTTACGTAGTTATACGTTTTTATAGATGGGTGGTAGAATAAGGGAAATAAAGATATACGGGTTATTAATGTTTGTTGTTACCCTTTCTCATACCTAGTATTACCATGTACAAACATATACAAATCAAAATAATAACGGTAAATTGTGTTTAACAGTAAACATCATACGAGCAAATTTAAAAGCAATTAATTTCAAAACAACTCTTATTTCAGTTTTAGTTAAGTGGCGTAATTCACAGTATACAGAAAGTAGCTTTATTTATTATAATAACGATAGAGAATACATTCTAAGATAAGAAAATAAAAGTTAAAAAAAGAAATCAGAGCCTTTTTAAATTTATACTGATTTTTAATAACAATAAAATTCGCGCACACTTTTCAATAAATTACCCGCTCCAGCCGTAATGCACTGGCACAAAACGCCCGACCACAATGTGTTAACATAAAATAAATCTTGAACGCATCTGTGCTTTCGAAATTCGTAAAAATGTTTCCATGTTCACGTGCTATTAATATGGACGCAACTGTATGCAATGAGTGTACATACGTTCATATTGTAGGAACGTTAAAAAAATTAGCTTAAATGAGGGTAATAGAAGCAAAAGCCGGATCCAGTGCCTCTCAAATTTCATTATGTCGTGGTTCGACACTGTTTCAGTCAGCCGCTTGAATCTTGCATCGCCTGTTTTGGCAACTTGCTTTGTTTTAATACAGATTTTGAATACTTTCGGCTAATACTTGTCTATATGCAAATAACGGGTGTCGACAAAAGCTTGCAGAATTTGTTGTTTTTTTTTTTGTATACATGTGGTATTGGTATTATATTTCGTGCATAAGCCCCTTTATGAATTAGGAGAAAATACTTTTTCTCGTTTTTTTTATATTTCCTGTGGGCAAGTAAATGTTTGTCCTTGTGGCGAAGCTAATCTTAGAAAAAACGCCATAACTACTGATGTTTCACTAGATTGTCTGATTGGTAAAGCGTACTTTTAGGGGCTTAATAAAAATAATGGATAGCAGCTATATTTCTGAAACGTGTTTAGTCCCAATTTTCACGCCTGTTCGTGGTCTACCTCCGTCTTGATGTTGTCCCGCAATTGGGGGTTTAATACAGCAGTAAAATTTTACCAAGGGAGAATAATAATTAAGCTGTAACAAGTTAGAAAAATATTCGCCACAATATTATTGTAGGAAAATTTAAAAAACTATGCCTATGGCGGGATGTGTATGTGCAGAAAATCTGAACTATTCAAAAAAATCCGTTCCCAACACTTCTATTTCAACAATTTCAAACGAGGTTGCTAGCGATAAAATACTCACTCGTTCAAAAGCGAACTGCAGCTATAAACACTTATTTTTATATTATTTTTTTTTTTGGGTATTTACATGTACAGTATTTTGTTTACTTTTGTGCAAATTGGTTTGGTTTCCATTTCTTTAGAAATATAATTTTGAGAAATTTGCAAAAACGTTAAAATTGTCCAAGCGTTGTTAGCTTTGTACAAATTTCAAAGATTTGTACAAGATTTCTTGGCAGAGTAGTTATGCCCAACAGGTGCTATTATAAATTTGTGTAAAACTGCGAACCATCAATATTATGTTTTAGTGTAATACAGAAGGTTTGTTCATGTAAAAATTATCCAGTAACTTAATTTTCCAGAACTCGCGCTCAAAGAGAAAAATATAAAAAAAAGTGCATGAGCACAAAACCAGTAACAATTTGCGAGTTTTACGAACAGCTGATTCAATTTTTGGCTGCAAAAATCAAAAGTTGAGCTACCTCGTATTAAATTTAAAAAAATATAAAGCAAATAAAATGCAAAATAACCAGCTTAGCATCGCATGATTTTATTTCGTCCGCAATAATTTGTTCCATATCATCATCGCTGTCTGATGCAGAACATTCCATTAGCAATTGTGTTGTTGTGGCAATCTCAGCTTTCTTCATATTTTCCTTGCTTCCGTCTATGCATGTATGTATGTATACTCGTAATAGCTAAGAAGTACAAGCATAAAGTACAAAAGATACCTTCAATGCTGTCGATTTGTATTACGGAAACTGCAGCAACGGTAACTGGAGGCTGTGGTTCAGAAGTGCATAATGTTTTATCATTGGCCGATTCCTATTTAATACGAGTATATGACTTCAAATAAACTTTAGAAATTTTATCTAAAATACATTTACTTACGGTCTCCTTATAATCACCTTTTTTTATTTAGAACTTTTACTCAATTCGTAAATTTGAACTCGTGTTTATTTTTACTTTGCAATCAACTGTTTTTCTCTTTTTCAAATTCTTACAAGTAAATATGTGTCCAGTAAAAAGTTGCAACTTCCCCTCAAAATGAAATGTCACTCTCACTTTCCCCTATTTTGCGAGCTTTTTGGATACATGAACACCAGACCGAATTTCATACAGACGACTTTATTAAACAAATACAATTTTTAATTACTCATATAATGTTTACTTTAAAGTTAATTATAGCACGTATCTAAAGTTAGTGAAAATATTGAAGTGCACGGCTCCTGCAGATGATTTCCGAAGCCTCCTCCAAAAAAAAGCGTTCGGCGGTGGAGATATTTGATAAAATGGCGGCTATAGGAAAACAAATCGAATTTTCTACAAAAAAAGAGGTTGTCTGTAAAGTCGGTTTACTGACGATAGTTTAACGTGATAACGTCATTAGAAAATACTGATTGAATGGTTGCATTTTTCAAAAGAAAATTTTAATTTTATTTGTTTGATAGATATTTTGTATGGGTATAGAGAATGAGGTAACATTAACATAACATAATATACTTTAACATAACATAACATAACATAACATGCTGTTCAAGCAAGGTAACGACGCAAATCGAATTTTCTACAAAAAAAGAGGTTGTCTGTAAAGTCGGTTTACTGACGATAGTTTAACGTGATAACGTCATTAGAAAATACTGATTGAATGGTTGCATTTTTCAAAAGAAAATTTTAATTTTATTTGTTTGATAGATATTTTGTATGGGTATAGAGAATGAGGTAACATTAACATAACATAATATACTTTAACATAACATAACATAACATAACATGCTGTTCAAGCAAGGTAACGACGCATTTTTTGGTGCGTGCAGCCGGCTACATAGAATTATAAGACGTTATCACGTCATAAAATAATAACATTAAAACAACAGGTATTATTAACAAACTTGGTTTTATTTTAAATTCTTCAAATAAATCAAATTAATAATAATCAATAAGAGGGCATATGCAAATACAAATTTATATATGTACATATGCGCATATACATACACATATACGCTCACTTAAGTAGGAGAGAGCAAGATGTCGAACGTTGCCGTTCGTTTTCTTTGTCGTTCGTTCCGCGCTTTCGCTTGCAGTTCATTCAAGGTAACGGCAATGAACAAGGTGACGACAAATGAGCAAGGTAACACTAATGAGCAAGGTAACGACACATTTTTTCGTGCGTGCAGCCTGTTAAATCGAATTATAAGACGTTATCACGTCAAAATTTCGCGAAAAATTGCCTAAAAAAATCGAAAAAATCATCATCTTATTCCTTCTATTAATACCTGGAGAATATATCTGAGAAGGTTGTGTTAAAATTTCAAGACGATCGGTTCAGAAATTGAGAGAGAGAGAGATTGAGAAATCGTGTCCACCGACTGCGAAAACACGGTTTTGAGAAAAACGCGTTTAAAGTTTTAAAAACTCTTTACATAGCACAATGGTCTGAAATTCAAATATTTTGGCATAAATCCAAAATTTGTTTTTTCTTAAATCAACAAAATAGGTACGCAGTATTAATTAAGAGATTTCAGTGGTCTAAAATATACAAAAAATTATTTGGATATGCAACTCTGTTCTAAATATGAGCTGTAAAACATGTTGCTTCTGAAGCAAGAACAAACTTGTAAACAGTTCAGTAAAATATTGTAAGAAAACAGCTGTTCGATAATAGTTAAAAAGGAGAAAAAAGAAATAAATTTATAATGGAAGAATATAAGAAAGGTATCTATTTTTTACCTTAATGAAAAAAATGCGGTTTATTGTGTCATATCTGTATAGTGTAGAGTTTTGTTTAATAGCTTTTTTAACCGAAAATTTCGTATTAACCTGTGTTCTGTGGAGTGAAAGTTGTGTGTATTGTCCCGTATTGTTCCAGATTTTTATGTTCGGTGGAAGTTTGGGGTATGTTCTTTAAAATCATGTATGTAACATTTGCCTGTTTTTGCCCCATTTAAGTATATCTGCAATTTTCAGCAACCTTTCAATTCCAACACGAAGAAATGCTTGGAGTTTGGATGGAAGGCAATCGCAAAACAAATGTTGTTTTGGATTGGGTTTTTAAAAAAAATAATACTAATGAGTTAAGTTTAAAGAAAAAAGAAAAAATACAAAATTTATTAGCATATCGCACCCTAAATACAAAAGGGTCACAACTCAAAATACTAAGATTTTCAGGAGAGACGAAAAACGTTTTATGTAAAAATTATTGTAATATTTAAAGAAAAAATTGTTCCATCATGAAAATATACAACATTGAAGAATGTTCTACTATATTTTTTTCAATTTTATATTATGTTTGCGAAAATAAAACAAAATTTTGATTTATGACTCTTTAACTGAAATTTTTTCGATTAACTAGTGATATTATCTTAAGTTGTGCCTTTTTAACTGATAAAATGTTTTAATTTTATAAGTTTCCTAACCTAATTGAACTCACTTTTCACAACTAAAGAGGCACAATGCAAAGTAATATACCACGAAATTTATCACTTTTTGCAGTTATAGAGGCAGAACTCAAAATAAAACTCTTTATGTGTAATAAAAGTAATCAGCTGTTCTTGAGCCCATTAACGCAACTCAAAATAATTCTCTTTAGTTGATCGTGCAAAAGCAACACACTTGACATAAAAATAGACATAACTGTATTTTTCCAGTTAAAGAAGATAGTTATGTGAACGAAATATTTGCAGCAGGTAGAAATGTGTACTCTGAATTAATTTATGCAAAAAACTCAGTTTTGGAAATTTTTGAGTTGTGACACTTTTGTATTTAGGGTGCGATATGTTAGCGAAAAATTATCAAAATGTAATCGTATAGTTAATAGATTTAAAGAGAATTACCCCCAGTAGGTTTCCGCAACAACTATTATTGAAATTTCTGAGAATGATTTTGAAAACCCTGTTCAAGTAGGTTAGCTACACAAATGCAAAAGATCGGCTTAAGAGGAAGCTGGCAAGTGATCTTTCTTGTGAAAACAATGACGATGTTGATTTTTTGATTCATGCAGCTACTGTTGTGGCAAAAAAATCAAAACAAAATGATTTAGCATTTATTTTAAAGAAAACTGCGCATCAAGCAGAACAAAGCGAAATAAGAAAAGCTGTTACCTCCAAAAAACCCGAAGGAGTTCCACTAACTCCGGAAGAAGCTCTCGCATTTTTACTTGAAAATGATTTAAGCAAAAGACAACATGAGGTTGTTAAATAAAGAAAGGAATTGCAATATATATCCAAGCTATGAGGAAGTAATGAAATGCAAGCTACTTTATGTATAAATATTTGGATAATAAAATTATTTGACCACTTTTGCCTATCATATGCAAATTTTTCATTTTATGAAACCAAATTTTTACTATAGGTCCAAGGGAGGCACTCCTAGGGACTGGCCGATTTCAACTATTTTTGGTATCGTCGATGCGTATTACGATAATAACATATTTACCAATTTTCGATAAGATATTGCAATTTTTGGAGCTGAAATTCAAAAATTTTTACTATAGGTCCAAGGGAGGTACCCCTGGGGAATGACCGATTTCATCCATTCTTGGAATTTTTCTTAACTAAGTCATATATAACATGTGTGCGAAATTTCAATGGCCTAGTACCACTCCTTCTAATTTATGCCAAAAAATTTGAATTTCAGACCATAGTGCATAGGGTAAAAATTCTCTGAAACGCCTTTTCAAATTTGCGTGTAACTTCGAAAATATTCACCGGAACGATATTAAAGTTTCTGTGTGCATTTTTAAATATGTATATGTACATTAAGAAAATAAAATAAAAGCAAAATTGATTTTTTGAAAATTCTAACTGTATATAACCCCTTAAACCACTTAGATCTTTTTAAGAAGGTGAGATATTTTGCAAATTTGCCAGGTCTTCGAAGAAATAATCGGCGGCATTAAAGTCTAAAAACTTGTTGCAAACCTGAAAATAAAATACATTTTATAATTAAAGTTCATGAAAATCTGGTAAAATGGCTTTTGATATCTACACCCATATAAACATATAACGGGAGTGTGTGCTGTTTTTATATGAATAAACGGATTTCCCTCCTTATAATCGATGCTGAGTTTCTTCACTTTAGCCTTCGATTTAGCTTTTATATGCAAACATTTACGTGCTTTTTATGTTAAAAACAAAATATTTTAATAAGTTCAATTATGATTGCGCCAGCATCAATGTGTTCGCGTACTCATAGAAGAATTCAATAACCTGTGAAAAGAACCTTGAATCTACGCAATTTTCTCATTTGTCTGACCATGACTTGAAAACGAAGCACACTTTCTTCGTCAGCTTGCGACCTCCATATGACGTTTCTACAATCGAATGCAAGCTAAAAATGCAAATAAAAAAGCAGGTCGGCTAAAAATTGAAAATCCCACACTCCTACAGTGATCGCATAACAAAAACAAATTATACCATTTTGGCAAAAGTTTGTAGTTGCGCACGATAACTCCTACACCGAACTGTATTTGATGTCGTAACGTTCAATGGGCATAAGAGACAATCAAACGTTTGGTTTTAGATCTGTTTGTTTGTATGTATGTATATGCCGGTGACTATACTCGTACGTAATCATAAGTGTCTTCACTTTTGTGTGCCTTGAGCTGATTCATTCCCGAAATAACAGTTATGTTTCTTAGCAACAAATTTTCAAACCTGAATGTGCGCGACAAGTTAGCGTTAGGGGACATTTCTACTTTGTTTTTTTCGGGGTTTTTATGACTGTCGAATCTTCAATCAGGCAGCGAATATCAAATCAAGATAATGGCCATTGCCTCATCTGCGTGTGATATACAATATTTTATTTATTATTTATATTATACGTATCTATACTAATATTATAAAGAGGAAAACTTTGTTTGTTTGTTTGTTTGTAACGAATAGGCTCAAAAACTACTGGACCGATTTTAAAAATTCTTTCACCATTCGAAAACTACATTATCCAGGAGTAACATGGATTACATTTTATTTTGGAAAAAAATAGGGTTCCGTAAGATATTTGGATTTTTCGGACACAAACTGAAAAAAATCTTATATATAAAATAAAGTCAAATTTTTGTGTGTGTTCGCTAACCGGCCGTGTCTGCACCGAATTAAACCAAACTTACACACATAGTTAAGAAGGTATTGAAGATGGTTTCCGTATAGTTTGGATACCTATTGGTGGATAGGGCTCGAGATATAGGTCAAAACGTGGACCCGGGTAACCTTCGGATGTGTATGTACAATATGGGTATCAAATGGAAGCTGTTGGTGAATGCTTTAGTTCAGAGTATTTTTCATGCCGCTCCGTGACTAGGGTCTCGAGATAGAGACCAAAACGTGGACCCTAGAATGTGTATGTACAATATGGGTATCAAATGGAAGCTGTTGGTGATTGCTTTAGTACAGAGTATTTTTCATGCCGCTCCGTGACTGGGGTCTCGAGATATAGGTCAAAACGTGGACCCGGGTAACCCTAGGATGTGTATGTAAAATATGGGTATCAAATGGAAGCTGTTGGTGAATGCTTTAGTTCAGAGTATTTCCATCCGCCCCATGACCAGGGTCTCGAGATAGAGACCAAAACGTGGACCCTAGAATGTGTTTGTACAATATGGATATCAAATGAAAGCTGTTGATAAGTGCTTTAATACGGGGTAATTTTCATACCTAGTGATTACTAGGGTCTGGAAATATATGCCAAAACGTGGACCCGCCGTGTCTTTGCACCGAATTAAACCAAACTTACACACATTCTTAAGGAGGTATTGAAGATGGTTTCCGTATAGTTTGGATACCTATTGGTACATAGGGTCTCGAGATATAGGTCAAAACGTGGACCCGGGTAACCCTAGGATGTGTATGTAAAATATGGGTATCAAATGGAAGCTGTTGGTGAATGCTTTAGTTCAGAGTATTTCCATCCGCTCCGTGACTAGGGTCTCGAGATAGAGACCAAAACGTGGACCCTAGAATGTGTTTGTACAATATGGATATCAAATGAAAGCTGTTGATAAGTGCTTTAATACGGGGTAATTTTCATACCTATTGATGACTGGGATCTGGAAATATATGCCAAAACGTGGACCCGCCGTGTCTTTGCACCGAATTAGACCAAACTTACACACATTGTTAAGGAGGTATTGAAGATGGTTTCCGTATAGTTTGGATACCTATTGGTAGAAAGGGTCTCGAGATATAGGTCAAAACGTGGACCCGGGTAACCTTTGGATGTCTATGTACAATATGGGTATCAAATGGAAGCTGTTGGTGAATGCTTTAGTTCAGAGTATTTCCATCCGCTCCGTGACTAGGGTCTCGAGATAGAGACCAAATTGTGGACCCTCGAATGTATTTGTACAATATGGGTATCAAATGAATGCTGTTGATAAGTGCTTTAATACGGGGTAATTTTCATACCTATTGATGACTAGGGTCTCGAGATATAGGTCAAAACGTGGACCCGGGTAACCTTCGGACGTGTATGTACAATATGGGTATCAAATGGAAGCTGTTGGTGAATGCTTTAGTTCAGAGTATTTTTCATGCCGCTCCGTGACTAGGATCTCGAGATAGAGACCAAAACGTGGAGCCTAGAATGTGTTTGTACAATATGGATATCAAATTGAAGCTGTTGGTGAATGCCTTAGTACAGAGTATTTTTCATGCCGCTACGTGACTGGGGTCTCGAGATATAGGTCAAAACGTGGACCCGGGTAACCTTTGGTTGTGTATGTACAATATAGGTATCAAATGAAAGCTGTTGATAAGTGCTTTAATACGGGGTAATTTTCATACCTATTGATGACTAGGGTCTCGAAATATATGCCAAAACGTGGACCCGCCGTGTCTTTGCACCGAATTAAACCAAACTTATGCACATTGTTAAGTAAGTATTGAAAATGGGTTTCGTAAAGTTTGGTTGTAATTCGGAGCAGTGGCAACGGGTACAGCGTTCTTTTGAGCCAGCCATAATGTCGCTTACTTTTTTAACGCTTGGGGCGGAACTGAACTGTCAAATTGACAGTGTTAGTTACAATGTGTCAATATTTCTTTCTGATTTGGATGTCATAAGGAAAAAACGTAAGTGCAACATGTAAAAATTGTTTGTGAATTTTTTTGGAGTGGATTTTGGAACAGTGAATTTGAGAATTTAATGTGAAATCCGAATGAAATTATGTGTTCGTGGAAAAAACAATTTTTTTCGTTTTTTTTTTTTTGAAAAATATAAATGGATAATGGTTAAAAATCTCCAATGCTTAATAAAACATATAAATTGAAACGAAAAATTCATGGATGATCAGGAAAAAAGACGATTGTTTATTCATATGCGTTGATTTGAAATTTAAAAACAATCTTCTTTTTTCCTGATTTTCATTTATATTTTATATTTACTCAAAAACAAATAGAAAAACAAAAAATATTGTTTATGCCAAAGCGCTTGAATAAAGAATAAAGAAATAAATAATATGAAAACCATATATTTTCTGTTCTAAACCATATCTATTCTATTTTAGTGTGCCCAGCGAAGGGGGCCGGGTTTGCTAGTTTTTTAGTAAAATTGTTATTTTTAGTGATAATTTGTTAGAACTTTCTTTACAATCTCTCGCACATGTTTTTAGGCACTGGAAGTTCTCCTGCCCAGAATTCGACTCGTAGCATCAGTCCAAACAACTCCACCTCAACCAGTCAATTCAACTTGCATCACAACAGCTCTGGAAGTTTGGGCAGCTCTACGCCCACATCTGCACCCATACAAGTGAGTATCATTTGGAGCAAGCGCAAACTCTGGCGTTCACGCCTAATCACATTTTAATTTCTTTATTTTTATTTTTTCTCTTTTTTGATCCCGTCTAGCCTTCTGTTACCACATTTAAGCAATCACCAAATATTTTGAACAGCAGCACTACATTGTTGGACAACACCATGCCGGGGGGTATTCCAACGCCGGGTACTCCAAATTCTAAGGCTAAGGTAAGCATATCCAGTGTCGAACGTTTCGCAGTTGTTTCGAGAATCGCAACAAAAAGTGATGAGTCAAAATTTGATGTCGCCATAACTACTTCAATTTCGGTACTTTGCGCCCCCGGCCGGCGCTCTATCAAATAATAAGAATAAAAACCACTTCAACTGACCTTAAAATGTTTACTTTTTATAGATGAAAACATTTTGTATATCTTTGCAGGATAACTCCCATTTCGTCAAGGTTGTTGTGGCTCTCTACCCATTCAAGGCCATTGAAGGTGGTGATTTATCACTTGAAAAGGTAAGGAAATTAGTTGGAAGATGTAATTGGTTTTCAATTATTGAATATATTTCGGCTATAGAATGCTGAATATGAAGTGATTGACGATTCGCAAGAGCACTGGTGGAAGGTGAAAGACGCCTTGGGCAATGTGGGTTACATACCTAGTAACTACGTCAAGCCCAAAGCTTTACTGGGCCTGGAGCGTTATGAGTGCGTTGTTATTTTCAAAAAGTGTATTTTAATTTCTTTGCCTCAAAACTAAACTAAATCTAATTCGCAGATGGTATGTTGGTGACATGTCACGCCAGCGCGCTGAATCTCTTTTGAAACAAGGTGACAAGGAGGGGTGCTTTGTTGTGCGAAAGTCCTCCACTAAAGGTTTATACACGTTGTCCTTACATACCAAAGTGTAAGCGCATAAAAATTAAATTGGCGAAAAACAACA
Source organism: Anastrepha obliqua (assembly GCF_027943255.1). NCBI lineage: Eukaryota > Metazoa > Arthropoda > Insecta > Diptera > Tephritidae > Anastrepha > Anastrepha obliqua. The sequence goes on along the minus strand of NC_072896.1, from coordinate 127,078,776 downwards.
AACAAAATAATATTTGATCTCTTTTCCGCTTCTTGCATTCGCAAATAGTCCGCAATCTCATGTAAAGCATTACCACATCAAGCAAAATGCGAGAGGGGAATACTACTTGAGTGAGAAGCATTGTTGCGAGACGATACCCGACCTAATCAACTACCATAGGCATAACTCGGGAGGACTAGCGTGCCGTTTAAAATCATCGCCTTGTGACAGACCAGTTCCACCAACGGCAGGATTGTCGCATGGTATATAACCTCAAATGTTTTTTTTTTTTTTGCATCTCAATATCCGTTTGATTGCTCTGTAGATAAATGGGAAATTCACCCAATGGAGTTGATGCTGATGGAGGAACTGGGTTCGGGCCAGTTTGGTGTGGTACGGCGCGGAAAATGGCGTGGTTCTATTGACACTGCCGTTAAGATGATGAAAGAGGGCACCATGTCCGAGGACGATTTCATTGAGGAAGCCAAAGTGATGACCAAATTGCAACATCCCAACCTTGTGCAGTTGTACGGTGTTTGCTCGAAGCATCGTCCGATATATATTGTCACCGAGTATATGAAACATGGATCGCTGTTGAATTATTTGCGCCGACATGAGACCACATTGATCGGCAACATGGGCTTGTTGTTGGATATGTGCATACAGGTACGTGTTGCCATTTTCGCCAAAACTAAATTATTCAACATTACGACGACATGTCGGGTTATAGGTCAGCAAAGGCATGGCTTACTTGGAACGCCACAACTACATTCATCGTGATCTGGCCGCACGCAACTGCCTGGTCGGCTCTGAAAATGTGGTGAAGGTAGCAGATTTCGGTTTGGCCCGCTATGTTTTGGACGATCAGTATACAAGCTCGGGCGGCACCAAGTTTCCTATCAAATGGGCACCTCCAGAAGTATTGAACTACACACGCTTTTCTTCCAAAAGTGATGTCTGGGCATACGGTAAAAGTTTGTTTCCTTTATGGTAGCGTCGTCCAAAATTATTTTTCATTCTATCTGTTTCAACAAACAGGGGTATTGATGTGGGAAGTGTTTACGTGTGGCAAAATGCCTTATGGCCGTCTCAAGAATACCGAAGTCGTGGAACGAGTCCAACGCGGTATTATACTAGAAAAACCAAAGTCATGTGCAAAGGAAATATACGATGTAAATATTGCGGAGCTCACTGCTTTTTGAATCCCATGGAAAATGTCTTATGGTTTTTATATTCTGTTCGTAGGTTATGAAGAAATGCTGGTCGCATGGTCCAGAAGAGCGTCCCTCATTCCGCATTCTCAAAGAGCAGCTGGCACTCGTCGCTCAAACACTAACCGACTAAATTGCAGCCGAGTTTCTCGACGCGGCATTCCGTGATTGCCGAATCACGTACTGAGTTAATTTATATGGATATTAGCAATGAAATCTATGAGTGAAACGCAACGCAAGATAGATAAATCATTAAGAAAACTAACCTAGAAATTAAATAGTTCAAGGAAAGCGATAAGTAAGAAGAATAAAGTACTGTGCAAGGGAAGTTTTTTTTCTTTAGAAAAAGGAAATGCGAACAAAGCCAACTGCAAATATGAACTCGAAATATCATTCAAATTTACCAAGTAGTCAATACTTTTGTTAGAAACTAAACTGTAAACGCGCGTAGAAAATATAAAACAAGTCAAATAAGCTAAATACTTTAAATGTATGTAAAAACGAAGCTTTTGCAAAGTGCGAAATGCAATCGTATTCAAAAAACAAACAAAAAACTACAACAAAGAAAAACAGAAACAAAAAGCTGTAAAAATGACTAAATCATAAATGCTTACATACATAAATGCATCCTAAACTGTTTGTAGTTGTCTCAACTAGCCAGCCACGTTAATTAAGAATAACAAACAGTTGATCGTAAGGAGTTTGTCAACTATTTTTTAATATGAAGTAATGTTTGTATGCTTTTTTATTGTGCTTTTTACTTTTATACATACAAAAAATGTACGAATGCATACAAAAACTGAATTTAGATATACAAATTCGAATATTGAAACTGATTAATTATAACACCTATGGATAATCTATATGTAAGTGAAGACGCCATGTAAATCGTGAAAGCTAAGTTCACATTAAAGAATTTAAGTAATGTTTCATATTTTTACATGCATAAGCTGCGGCGAGTTGCATAAGAAAAGCAAAAGTATGAGTAATAATTAGACTTAAATATCAAACTACATACATAAATACATAAGTAATGATTTTATAAATTTTTTGCTGATGCGAAATGTTGCTTGTTCCCTTCATTCAGAGAAACTCTCACCGCTCAAATATTTGAATTTCGGTTTACATATTTACATATAAACACGTATGTATGTATATAGAGCAAACATATTTACATACAATAGATCAAATGGCATTGAGTACGCATAGTAATTATGGATTAATATACATTTTTTTGTGATTTACGTTTAATTTATCCTGATAAAAGTGAGACATGGTTGCACTTTGTGCGTATGACCGACGCAACGCTTGTATTATTGACTTATACGTATACATATATAAGCAAATATTTATACATATATGTATGTAGGTGCACTTTGCGATTATTCAAGTTTTATTTGATAAATATATTAAAAGTAAAATTATTGTTTGCATCATTCTTTGGATTTACAATTACATACATACATACTTCGGTATTCATATACAAACAAACATGCATACAAAGTACATACATATACTTGTACGACACGCAATATCTATGCATTGGTTTTTTTTATTTTTATTATTATTCGTATTGTCAATGTTTTAGTTTTATTTAAATATTTTGTAAGTTGTATTGAAAAAACGAATAAAAATCTACATAAACGTTTTTTATCAGTACAGTTTTAATTATTATTTGAAGCTGCGGAGAGCCACATAAAGGTGCAACTTTACCGAAAAAAGTTTGCTTTTGCGCTGACGAAGACTTTAATTTTTAAACGATTTTTTTTTTGCTTTACGAACACTACGTTTTTTTCAGCAGTGATGCTAATAGACAAAAGCGTTTTCAACGAGTCGGTAATTTGCTATGTTATTTGGTAGCGCGTTACCTTAAAACTTGTTCTTTAAGCTTTTAAGCTAATTTTTTCCTATCGCAGCGCAGCAGCTGCGTACATTAGAAAGCTTCACCAAATCCGTATAAATATCTACATATATTTCCATGCAAAAGCTTTAAGCGTTCGGCTCTTTGGAGTGATTTATTTAAATTACCATGCAACTTGGGGGTTTTTATTCTACTATAAGCAACAAAATTTAGTTTCATGCTTCATGTGCCCAACGTGATGTGCCAAGGCGTGCTACCAATTGCACCCAGATGAGGAAATCACAAGTAGAGTATGGTTTTGTTCATAGCTTAGTAATCTTCAAGGAAAGTTACATATTTAGCATCTTTTTTTCTTTTTAATATTCAATGCACAAACGATTACTTTTGAAAGCTTCAATGAATGTTTCACTAAGCCCAAGATTTCACATTCAAATACAGCAGCTATACTTAAGAAAAAATAAAATAAAGAATATAAAACAATACAGTACCGCAAACAAGTCAATAGACTTAGAGTTGTGAGAAATGCATTTTGTAACTAAATTAAAAAAAAAAAAGAAACGGTGATATTCATAAATAAATGAGAAAAGAAATAAATAAACAATTACTACTAAAAACAAAAACAAAACAAAGTCAATTGAGCGCACTGATTAAAGAGATTTATATTATATCATAAATGGGGATTGCTGTTATATTAAGGACAATGGGCTTTGCATACCCTCACCATTTATATGTGCAACGTAGCGATTATGCTTTAACTATATTTAAGTTGACTGCGAAATTCTTTCATGCAAATATAGCCATTGGAAGGCTGTACTTTGACTGTTAAGCTGTTTTCGTGCATCAAGTGTGTATGTACGTATGTAAGTGTGCACCTATCAGTCAGATAATTGATCCATCGCGTGACTACGGTGGAAGTGAAGAGATGAAATAAAAATTGGAACAAAAAAGTTAAAATTGTGTCATTCTTCAAAGCGGTTGTGAAATGTTGCATTTAAAATCATATCACAGCCAGCTTTGAGGAGCGATACGATTTTCTCAACACCAATCAACCCCTGCGTAGGTATACTCCGTGGTACTAATAGCTTATATAAGTATGGTAATGATCTATTGTGCGCCCCAAATTACTTAATTATAATTATTTAGTATACCGAGGAATCGAACCAGCTCCTTAGGATGGAGCGATTGTAGGTCTCGCTCCTCAGTTGGGGACTAAGTGTTCCATTGACTCCTCTTCATCACAGCAGAACCTGCATGATCTTGTATCATACTAGATAACCCCATTGTGTTAAAGTATTTATTACAGGCAAAGTGATAGTGCCTGTAAGTGCTCCACAGAGTAATCTGAGGCACTTTTTATCTAGGGTTAGAGCAGATTTTGCTCTGTTGGCATTGAAGTTCAAAAACTGTTTGGAGTGTTGTAGCAGCATAAACATTCCCCATACTTACATACGGGAAATGCTGCTGGAGTGACAGTCCTTGGCCGGAAATAAATCCGGGTCGTTTCGGTAACGTAGAATCGACTGTTGTGGAGTGATTAAGGCCGCTTGTGCCATTACAGTATTCCCGTTTTATATTATTTTTGTTTTGGCATAAAAGTCTGCCCTCTCGTTTCCTTCGAGTCCCTCATATCCTGGTACCCAAATCTCTGAGACCAGATTATGAGTGGACAGTTTGTTTAGTGCACTGTTACACTCTATATAAGTATATATGTATGTATATATAGAATACAGAGCACAATTTTAGGTGTGTGGTCAACAGCGCTTTGAATTGACTTCGCGGAAAAAACTAAATTCGGTTGCAAAATAAGTGTATTTCCTCCTAAGCCAATGTGTGTGTCTGTATGTATTATGCCAGTACGTACATATTGTACATTTGTGGTCAAAATAGTGTGCCATAAAAATATAGCTCTAACTGCAACAAATATTATTTAAAGCAAAATTTCAAACTCAGATTAAAAAAATGGGTACGCAGGTTTAAATTTTAGTTTAATAAAGTGCAAGTACTAAATATTCAAAATTCTTGTTGCTTTTTGATAATTTTTCTCTATGGCGGTGTTCCGTATTTTCTTTTCCTCATACAAATTTTTTTTTTTTTGAATCCATTTATTTACTGCAATCTGTTTTCTAACATTCAGCAATATTTGTACTTAGAGCTAAGACATTTTATGAGACTTGTATGGAAAGCACGCAGTGGGGCAACCATTCCTAAAATGTTTGCTTATTAGCTTAATAAGTCCAATGTTGACTTCCTCTTCAGCCTGTTAAAGGAGATGGGATGGAGAGTTATTTCTGTGATTAAAGCCTTTTGGTTCATATTGGTTTTAATAAAGCTAAAAACGTGAGAATTTCGACTAAGTAACCAGTATAGGTTTTGGAGTTTAATCCCAAAGGGCTTTGAGTTTGGTGAAAATATGCGCGTTCCATGTACGCTCGCTGCCCAGATATTTTGCAACATTATTTTGGGGAATTATTTCATTATTAAGTTTAACGGGTGGGCAAGGGTTTCGTTTGAGCGTAAAAATAACTTAAACATATTTTGACTCGTTGGCTCCTATGTGCCAGTCTTTCAACACCATTGAGCTATTTTATCAAGTCCTTTCATAATTAATGGGTAGAGTGAGTTTTATTTTGCAGAGTAAGCCGTCATGCCAAACGCGGTCGAAGCTTGAGATATGTCGAGAAATGCGGCCATGCAATACTTCTTCTGCTCAAAAGTTCTTGTAACGAATGTACGATTTTTTATATGTAAATTATTTAACGCCGATTCGTTAAAAATGCGACCCTTGCGATTTAAACTGCTGGATTTGTGAGAATCTGAGAAGCTATTGATTTAAAGTAAATCCATAACTAGTCCAAAATGTATACCCTATATAATATTTTTTTTATATTTATTTATAAAGGGTGGTTAAGTTTCAAGAGTCGGTGTTGATTTAGAATAAAATACAATTTTTTTAGGAAATTATTGTGATTTCTCTTTATTATGATAATCCTGGTATGGCTCAATTACGTATGGAACAAAATATCGGCCAAATAGCCGCCGTGACCTCGGCGGCACACCTCCATCCGATGGTCCAAATTTTCGATGACGCTGAGGCATAATTGAGGTTCTATCCCGTTAATGTGCCGAATTATCTTATCCTTTAGCTCTTGAATTGTTGCTGGCTTATCGACGTACACCTTTTCTTTCAAATAACCGCAAAGAAAGAAGTCCAACGTTATCAAATCACATAATCTTGGCGGCCAATTGACATCGCCGCGACGTGAGATTATTCGGCCATCAAATTTTTCGCGCAAAAGAGCCATTGTTTCGTTAGCTGTGTAACAAGTGGAACCGTCCTGTTGAAACCACATATCTTCCAATTCGAGCCATAAAAAGTTCGTTATCATCTCACGATAGCGAACACTATTCACAGTAACTGCCTGACCGGCCTCATTTTGGAAAAAACACGGCCCAATGATGCCGCCGGCCCATAAACCGCACCAAACTGTCACTCTCTGTGGGTGCATTGGTTCTTCGGCAATCACTCTTGGATTATCATTTGCCCAAATGCGACAATTCTGCTTATTGACGAATCCACTGAGGTGAAAATGTGCCTCATCACTGAAATGAAGTGCGCGATATGCATTTTGATTTTAATGCCCATTTTCATAATAAGCCTGAATAACTTTAACGCGTTGCTCGATTGTGTATCTTTCCATGGTTCGAATTGTGTTAGTCTGAAATTGAAAAATGTCAAATGAAATGCAGGAAAAAACTTGACGTTTCAGTTTGGTTGACGTTCAACATCGGCCCTTGTAATTTAACCACCCTTTATGATAAATTAAAAACAATACGACTCGCAGCACTGACGAGGAGGAGACCTTCGGCTGAATAACAATTTATTTTTATTAGTAAATAGAATCCGAAACTCTTAAAAAAATCCCATTGTGGTGTAATATGGTTCGCAAATGTTAATTTTTTTCAACTTTTCAAAATTCAAGTACCAAAACAAATGTCAACCAATTTTTAATAAATTTGATTTAATTAGAATTTCTATTCTACTTACATACATTTGAGTGGGTACGTAATTGGCTTGTATGTGGGCTTGGAATTGATCGCGAGTACTCGTATTCACTTCATGACAAGTATGTATGTATGTTTGTAAGTATTTTCTTTTCCATAACGCAGCACACACCGGCAGGGAAGCTCTATTTTAAGCGAACATTGTGTGGGCTAAGGTTGTCTGGGTGAACCATAGCCGCCAACACCAACTGTATCTGAAACGCTTACTGACATATCTACCTACAAATTTAGGTTAGGGTGCGCTTTAGATGAATTTACAAAAACCAAATTAAGCATGAAACTGCCAACGAATGGAATGATAAACTTGGAATAGGAATAAATTATGCTTCGAAGCACTGTTGGGCAACCACTGCTGGAAAACAAGATTTTAGGGTTAATCGGGTCGTGAGCACTTTTTATTAAAGCATTAAATGAAATTAGTAATAGTTGAAGTATCTCCATAGATTTTGCCCATCGATGGAAAGATTATATGCTTACCAACTTGATTACGAAATTCCCAGAATATGTTCAGAAAACTCAAAATACAAGTTTTCAAAAGTGATATTATCGCCTTCAAAGTACTCTCCATCAACTGCAATGCACTTATGCCAGCTTTTGATTCAGCTCCCGAAACATTTCTGGAACTTCTGGAAATCTTTTTTCGGTATAGCCACCAGAGCCGTTTTCGATTTGCCCATTACTTCCTTTCGACTGTTAAAACAAGTTCCGCGTTATTTGTTATTTGTGGACTTCGTTAAATACTGAGCTCCTTAATTTTTTTCGGGAGTTGGAGTGTTAAAAAACAAAAAAACGTAAAAAAGCGTGTTTGTGACAATTAATAAGTCTTTTAAAGCGTTTTCTTTCCTTGATTTTGAGCAAAACCATACTTCGTCTACATCGAATTTTGTCGAACGTTCAAAACTTTAACTAAAATTTTCCTTTTATGGAGCATATGTAGGCATGTATGTATGTGTATATAATTCTTTGTATTCAATTACAATTGTCACTTCAATTAAGACACGCAACAATCGTTCAGGTGTATGCAGGCACCACAATAAGTAAATATGTACGTATGGGAATAAATGCTCGTTTGAAAGCTTTCTTAATTGAATTACTAAAATTACGCAGATAGGAATATAATTCAGAAACTGGTTGAGACAAATTCTTTTAAATTGACTGTGTATGAGTGTGCGAATTTTCATTTTTTTAAAACAAAATAAACTACTCTGGAAAAAAATCGCATTTGATTTAAAACAGCCTATTCGTGGATCCATGCATAGTTGTAAATCGGGCATCCCTCGGGCAATATTTATAAAACAATATGCGTATTACCACCTTGATCAAAAAGTTCCCGGAAAAACATCCAATGGACGCTCTAAGTCCACATCTGGCATTAACATTTCTACCCAAAAAATTATCGCCATTGCTTACCATTTGTAAAAGTTACGCCGTCTTGAATGAATCTACATCGGCACATGTTTTCGATTTTTTACAGTTTCAAAATTTACAGGTTCAATTTGCAAAAAAGAGTTTGTAAATTTTGTTTAAAAGTTTATTTACTTAAATTTGTTTTTAAATTTAAAAGTTGAAAATTTTGCGTTAAAAATGAATTAAATGGCGCGAAACCCTTAGAAATGTTGGGGAATTGTTTCGGTAATGATACTCTAAAGAATCAAACAATTTACGAGCGGTATAAACGTTTCAGAAGAGATCGAGAGTTCCTCGAGAATGATGTACGGCCTGCATAATGGCTGACCGTCGACATAGAAAATTTGATCAATAACCGCAAACTAACCATCAGAGAGGTGGCACAGATCGGGAACATTGTTTATGCATCCGTTCAGGACATTGTAATTAATTGTTTGGGTTTGCAAAGTCGGTCCCAAAGTACCTGGATTTCATCCAGAAAAAGGAACCGCGTTGATATCGCCAAAGACTTGATTTCCAACGCTGAAACCGACCCAACATTCGTGGGTTTATGAGACGTAGGTTTATGAGTATGACACGCAATCTAGACATCAGGAGAGTGAACGGAAAGCTCCGAATGAACTAAGGCCAAAAAACTCATGTCATTTTCAGTCAGAAAAGAAAGAGATGCTCACGGTTTTCATGGATTACAACGATATTGTACATCAGAAGTTTTTGCCCGAAGGTCAGACAGGACTATTGTTTTGGCGTCATGATACGTTTACGTGAAGCAATGACGCCAAATAGGAAGGATTTGTGAGAAAACAACTCGTGCATTTGGCGCCATCGCACAATGCCTTAAAAAACCATGCATTTTTGACCAAGAACGAAACGAATACCATCGAATGATCTAATGCTCCCTGCGATTTTTTTGGTTTGATCGAGTCAAAAAATCAATACGAGGAACGCGGAACTTCTTTTAACAGCCGAAAGGAAGTAATGGGCAAATCGAAAACGGCTCTGGTGGCTATACCGAAAAAAGATTTCCAGAAGTTCCAGAAATGTTTCGAGAGCTGGATCAAACGCTGGCATAAGTGTGTTGCTGTTGTTGGGGAGTGCTTTGAGGGCGATAATATATGTCATTTTTGAGGAATAAACTTTTGTATTTTGTAATTTCTGAATATATTCCGCGGACTTTTTAATCAAGGTGCTATTTATGTGTTTCTACAAGTGATAAAAGAGTGTATCATCCAGTGTACTGGTGTACCATCCCGTGACGTATTTGTCTATAATAGAGGGGTTTCCATTGCACTTTCTTACCAATATTGGCATTTGTTTCAGAAAAGTTTGAAAGATAATGGATACAATCATCATTTTTTTACGTTAAACAAATATGAGTCCGTACGCCTCCATTCGAGGCGTACCTCTTTATTCTGCCATTAATCTTGGGATGCCATTAACCTCACGAACGATATTTTATTTTATTGCTGGTCGAGGTTATTCCATAGACTTTACTTTTTAGGTACCCCCACAGAAAAATATCCATAATGGTAAGATCGGACGACCTGGGTGGCTACAATATGTCACCCAGACGGCTTATCAGTTTTTTAGGAAAGAAATCAGGCAGTATCGCTACAGTCTCTCTGGCCGTGTGCGACGTGACGTCATTTTGCTGGAACCATGTGTGTGTACTGAAGGAAGGATGTTGTCTCATTATTGGCAGAATATAATCGTTCAGCAGGTGCCGATATGAGACACCGTCCACAGAAATTGACTGCTCTCGACGATTTTCAAAAAAATATGGTCCTATTATTCCAATGCTTGGCAATGCACACCAAACTGTCACTTTGGGACTATGAACAGTGAGGTGGCAATAATAGTAATTTTGCATATTTTTGGAAATATGGGATAGAGGTACGGGGCACTGCATCTAAACGAAAAATAAGCATGCTGCAATGAGTCCGATCCAAAATACTTAGGACCATGACTAATGCGCAGTGGGATATGGTATGTTAAATGCTGATATTTATCGCGATCGATGTAACTGACAGTAAAAAACGCAAGCAGGTTGCTGATACACACAAATTCTATGATGAGAAGGTTTACAAATGTAGAGAAATATAATCTAAGACGGCTTAAAAGAAAGACAACAACAGATCTTGCATAATATTTGTAGCTTAATTGTAAAGTTTTGCTGTAACATTTTTCGTTCGTTTTGGTTTATTAATGTTTTATTTATTTTATTAACCCTCTTTATCGCTTCAATATTCCTCTTTCTTCTAATTTTGGTTTTTATTAATCAAATTACTTATTGCCTCACCACAGGAGACAACAACATTTTATGGAAACAAAAGAAAGGATTTAAGAAGTTGCATGCAAGGCAAAATTACTTAAACTTTCTGAACAATTTAGATTTCCGAAATTAAGAGTTTGTATCGTCCACTACGGTTTTGTCTGGGATTAAACCCCATCTCAAATGCATTAAATAACACGCAGTATGGTTTGCAAATAAAACACAGTAAGCAAACACTACACAAAATAAATCATTTACTATACATGGACGACATAAAAATGTATGCACCTAATTTAACACAAATGCAAAGTATTCTGAGAATAGTTGAAAAAACCACGGCAAACATTGGAATGGAATTCGGAATTGAAAAATGCAAACTTGTACACATAGAACGAGGAAAACTAACGCTTCAACAACAAAACGAGACACTGGATGGTGAAATCCTCAGTAATATGAAAGCTGACGAAACATACAAATACCTCGGTTTTGAACAAAATACGAAAATTAACCACGGGGTGATTAAAAATCAATTAAAAAATGCATATAGGCACAGGCTCAAACTTATACTTAAAACCCAGCTAAACGCACTTAATACATTTAAAGCCGTAAACACATTCGCGATACCCATATTATCATATTCATTCGGAATTATTAAATGGACAGATACGGATCTCGAAAGTCTCAATAGATTAACAAGAACAACTCTAACAAAACATCGCTACCTGCACCCGAATTCGTGTACAGAGCGGATCACGATCAAACGGAAGGAAGGTGGAAGAGGACTTATTGATATACATGCATTACACAATACACAAATAAAAAATCTAAGAGAATACTTTCACAACCAACAAACACAACTACACAAAGCAATAGCCAAGGCAGATGATGATTTCACCCCACTAAACTTAAAACAGGAAAACATCACCACACAAATAATAACAACTGAGTCAAAGAAACAAACGTGGAAACAAAAACCAATACATGGAAAACATATCAACATAATGCTTAATAGTAGAATAAACACAGAACTCTCCTACAAATGGTTAACACAAGGTCGTCTGTTTCCGGAAACTGAAGGGTTTCTGCTAGCAATTCAAGACGGAGTAATCGCAACGAAGAACTACAGGAAATACATCCTCAAAGAGCGCTTAGATTCCGATATTTGCAGAAAATGCTATCAGCAAAGAGAGACTATAGAACACATCGTAAGTGGATGCTCAATACTTGCAGGAACCGATTACACTGAGAGACACAATATAGCAGCCAAAATAATGCATCAACAACTGGCCATCAAATATAAGTTAACAAACAACACCGATGAACCTTACTACAAATATGTACCTCAAAACGTAATGGAAAACGAAGAAATAAAGCTTTACTGGGACAGAGCGATCCTTACGGATTTAACAGTTACAAGCAATAGACCAGACATCACACTTATAAACAAAAAACAAAAAGAAACATATTTGATTGATGTTGCAGTCCCTAATGACAATAATTTAATCCAAAAAGAACAAGAAAAAATTTCTAAATATACTCCAATCGCAATTGAAATAAAACAACTATGGAAGCAACGAAAAGTTAATATAGTACCAATAATAATATCTGCAACTGGCTTAACCGCAAATACATTTACAAACCACATAAAAACAATAGAACTAGAACAAAACATCCACCGTACAATTCAAAGAGCGATAATCATGCAAACGACACGGATAACTCGAAAATTTTTAAACCAAAATTAACAAAATATATAAAAGTGCCGACACGACTTGCGGTCCGAAACTGCCGTTGTGCTCGGTGAAAATGGACCCCGCCTCGCGCGGTATGCGGGGGGGAGAGTGGCGTGGATAATAATAATAATAATAATAATAATAATAATAATGATGCAATATAATGGAAAATGAAATATATACACTATACTGGGACATAGCAATACATACAGATAAAACCAAATTTACAATAGACCAGATATAACACTTATTAACAAAACCAATAAATCCAACTTCTTTATTGAAATTAGCGCCCCAAGTAATGCAAATATACACAAGAAATACACAGAAAAAATAGAGAACTAGTGGCGCGGGATGATAATAATAATCCATTGGGTGCAGCTGATTTGGTTGATACAAGCGACGAGTTTTTTGTATTTATTTATTTCTTTATTTAAGTCATTGGGATCTGCGGGATTACTTAATAATAGCTTAACAACTAAATTAAACAGATAGTTTATTTGATAAATAATTCGACACAATAAGTGATTTACACAGAGACCTAGGAAGATTAAATTCTTCAAGTCCTCTTGTAAGAGGCGCGAAATTGAGGTAGCTCGATCTGAGAACTGTATTGATGGATCAGTAGTTCTTTGGCATTTAAATAGTTTTGAATATTTCTTTACTTTATTTATAGAATAATATTTTTCTTAATTACTAGGTACTATTTTTTCTCAAAAAAAATTAATCTTTGTTTATATCAATCTGATGCCCCGCGCCTATTATTGTTGCAAAAGACACTGCGCCTCACAGAAGATTAATACTAACAACACCATTATGTTTGTTGTTATTATTCGTAATATTATTACTTTTATGAGTGGTAAGCATTACATTTTTATGAATATAAATAGTCATTACTTTACGGTTCAATACAAACATAATGCAGGCAGAAGCAAGTCGTAAATAACATCACAATTTAGATTTGACACAGCACCTTGTCAATTTATCGCAGAGCTTTTCTACAAGCTCTTGCAACCGAAACAACTACACTCACTGCTCACTAGCATAAGCTTGCTTGGAAGTTAGACGAAAGCCAGAAACGCTAGCATTAAACGTGTCAGTTGTAGCTCAACCGCCTAATGGAAAAGTTTACCGAAAATCGTGTTCCACTTCAACTTCGCCTCAATTCGCAATCAATTATAACAATCTTCCAAGCGCTGAAAAGAACAAAATAAAAATAAATAAACGACTGTGCGTACATAACTAAATAATCTAGAACCTATTTTACCTCAATAAATAATTGGTTCAAGCGAACCCGTACAAGCGACAAAGTTTCTTGTTTTGTAAATACCAACACATACTCACCTACTCATATTTACAAACAAATAAACGACTCCCACTCCCTTCGAATAGTGAATCCTTTTCTGGCTCCAACGTGAAAATCTGAGTTCTTCTAAGTGCGCGCAGAAAAGCATTTTATAAACGAATTCTGCGGAACATAAAAAATTCTATGCGAGGCTTGCCAATTTAATAATTTGGAAAATATTTAGCCAGGCGCTGAAGTGCAAGGACAACGAACGATTTTAAGTAACTCTACTAATCAACGGCAAACGGGGTTTCTGCGGAGAAGCAACGAAGGTACATCCATACATACGTTGCATGCACTAACAATTCATATTACTAACAATTAAATGGAAAATGCGCTGTAACGGAAAAGTGGGCGGCACTATGTTTCAGGCAGTCCTTGAGACGCTGACGGTGGGCGGTTATTTCGCTGGATGGTGCAATGCATTTCGTGTGCAACTAAATATCTAGCTAATTCTATGTTTGTGTGTTAACGTGGTTTGTTTGTTGTTGCACTGCGTTTGCGGTTCATTGACTGACTGCTGTGCGAAATGAGGTGGGATGGGCGATATCAGCCGGTTGCATTCATTCATCTATCGATCGCGCTGCATTTTTGTCACGTTGTTTTTGTAATAGTTTAAATTTGCACATCCAGAATATAAAGCGTTTTTCACTCTTTAAGGTATAAGTCTCTCTGAATGCTAATTGAATGGCGACGGAAATGTCCAAATATGTAAATCTCTCATTAAAATAATTAACTTTTTGCGAGATTTATTGATGTGGTGACAATCTGTCCTACAAATAATGACACAGCTCTTGCCATTTATGGCGGGCAGCATATTTTAAAATAAAAAATTATTAATATGACTTATAGAAAGGCCTCATAACAATAAAATATTTACATTAACATAAACAAAAAATTGTGTAGTTAGTCCTGAAAATCTTTGTTAAACGCTGGCCGGTTAGGCACGTCTACCTTAGCCCCTTTATTTACTTATGGTTTTGGTTATCGGTGATAGCCGAGCCCAATTTTTTGTAAGTTAAAGTTTAATAAATTAATTTCAAATAATATATACACAAATACATATATACACATATATATTTAGAGTGAGAGTTAGATTTGTCAGTAAAGTTAGATTTACTCCATTTTGTACCTACAACTTTATGCCCGCTGTATGTTTGTGTAAATGTATTCGTATGTATAGTTAATATGCGAAATTTTTATTCTTGATGTGGTTTTCTAATGTTTAATAAACGCATATGCGTATGCATGGACGTGTGCATGCATGTGTGTGTGTGTATAAATATAACTATTTGCATGCATTCTGTAGCACTTCATTGGGGCGCTGTTATATATAAATGTACACACATGGATGTATATACTTGTATATATATGAATGTATGTATGTATGTATGTATGTATGTAATTTTAAACGATAGCAGCAGCTTCAGCCACATCCGATGTACATACATACATGCATACAATTATTTGCGTGTATGTAATGAAAACAAAACAAATGTATGACATCAGCACAAGAAACCGGTCTATAGATTTCACAGCTAATCTCATTTACCATTTCCCGCTTATGAGCTCACGTTACCACAAGAAAGAAGCCAATCTTGCGCACGAATTGGAATGGGCGGCTAAGAGTTTGATTGGAATTGAACCTTTTTAATTGAGACAAACAAAAAGTGTTTGTATTTCCTAATAAGTAGGAAGCTCTACATATATGTAGATATATTTGTAAGTATATATAAGTTTGTATGTGACTATGCATGCGTGTGTGTAAAATGCAATTTCCGCACCTCCAACGCAATCAGTTGATCAACAAAAATTCAATTAAACTTTTAACTCCACATTTGTAGTGTTTTGTGCGTACGTATATATGTATGCATGCACATATGCATGTGTACATGCGTATTTAAGTAGCCGCATCTATTTATGTGCTACCGTTTGCGAGACCTAGTCCAATTGGCAAGCAACCAATTGCTGGGGCAAAACGTCAACGACACTTTGCAGCATTTGCTTCCGTGAGATTTGCGTGAAAATTTTAGGTACAAATCTATACGTATACACATACATACATACTCGTATATGTATGAGTACGAAGGCAGTTACAGAAGTACCCGCACCAGCAAAGAATTTACCAAACATTCGGAAACAATATTCCTTCTGTTAAACATTGTCCGTTTTTGGTTCGATCACCGGTTCTGGGGTGATAATCGTCAAACTCTCCATGGTCGACCTTTGAGCGCAGACAACACTTATGAATTGCTAGCAAATCTTCCGATTAACATATCGTATAGTCAGCGTTCGATTGTTATAGCAAACAAAATCCACCAGATTAGAAGTTAGCCCAGCTTGGAGTTATCTCAAATAACAGTATTTGGCAACATAACAACAGGGTTGGGCATAGCCTAAATAATTAATGCAATCATCGGATAGTTAAATCACTGAACAACTGAATACTTAGTGATTAAAACCCTAATTTTAACTACGAGTACCACTAAATCCTTTGAAAGCGTAGTTATTTATTAGACCAACGAATATAATAAGTTCATATAGGATAAGTAGACATATTTTTAGGCATTAAATAAAATATATATATATAATTGGCGCGTACACCCGAGCTCCTCCTTCTATTTGTGGTGTGCGTCTTGATGTTATTCCACAAATAGAGGGGCCTACAGTTTTAAGCCGACTCCGAACGGCAGATATTTTTATGAGGAGCTTTTTCATGACAGAAATACACTCGGAGGTTTGCCAATGCCTGCCGAGGAGCGACCGCTATTAGAAAAATGTTTTCTTTAATTTTGGTGTTTCACCGGGATTCGAACCCATTCGGCTACGTCGGCATTAAAAAATAGGTGTTCAAAAAAATACAGATAAACTATTTATAATAATATAAATATTCAAAAAAATCAATAGGCGATCTTTTGAGCATGAAAAATCTATATCAATGAATTTAGAGATTTCATTAAACTCAATAAGACCCCTAGTAATAGTAACATTTCAAGCATAAGGAGATTTCGAAACTACGAAGAGCTCCGGTCGGAATATTAAAGAAAATCCTCTCTAGAAGCAAGGGACAGTCAGCAGCATCACTGATCAAATCGAAAATAAAAAATAAAAGAAAAGATTATTGTCATGTATTGCAAGGATTTTAGGCTAATCAACAAGCATTGTGCTTCATGGGTAGGGATAGGATCCGAGAAGCGTAAATTTGCCCAACGCGAAATGTAAAAATACTTTCTAGCAGCATGGCACCTATAAAACGGAGGTCAAATGGACGGTGCATACTCAAGTTTGGTATTAGTAAATAACAGAAACTAAAATAATAGGTCAGTTCATGTAAAAACTATCCAGTAACTTGCCAGTAACTTAAATATCTAGAATTTGCTCTCAAAGAGAAAAATATCAAAAAAAGTTCTTGAACGCTTTCTAGTTTTTGCGAAATATTTGCAAATTTGCAAATTTTATCCACAGCTGTTTAAATCGTTGGCGGGAAAAAATCACAAAAAGTAAAAAAATTTCAGTTGAGCCACCTCGTATTAAATTTAAAAAAATAACCAGCTTAGCATCGCATGATTTCATTTCGTCCACAACAATTTTTTGCATTTCATCAACGATGTCAGATGCAGAACATTCCATTAGCAATTATGTGTTGTGGCAATCAAGGCTTTCTTCATATTTCCATTGCTCCCGTCTATATGAATATATTGCCAAATCAGTTAATAACCAAGAAATACTAGCATACAGCACAAAATATGCCTTAAATTTTTTCGATTTGTATTACGGAAACTGCAGCAACGGTGACTCGTCTAGTCTATGAATACAAATAAACTTTATAAATTTTAATATATGTAAAATATATTTACTTACGATCTCCTTATAATTACCATTTTTATTTAGAACTTTGACTCAATTCGTAAATTTTAACTCGTGTTTATTTTTACTTTGCAATCAGCTGTTTTTCTCACTTGCAAATTCTTACAAGTAAAAATGTATCCAGTAAAAACTTGCTATTTCCCCTTAAGATGAAATGTTATTTTGCTCTCCCACTTTCCCATACTTGCAAGTGCTAAGGTCACATCTGACGTTCAAAATCACATTATTTGATAATTATCAATATTATCATTTAAATAACTGTTACCGTTATTATGATCTAATTCTTTATATATAAGTTAACCTGTAAGTCTGCTTTCCCATAATGTCTGCTTATTTTTCTTATCCAAAACTTGTAATAGCAAATCAATGTTTTCGGTCCACTTTCATCAACTTTCTCCTGAAACTTTGAACTGAGTTTGGCCAAAAGATGTATCTCTCTATTTCAACCACAATAAAGATTTAATTTTTCGCACATCAATCGCCTTCAATAGGTACGCCAGAAGGCGTTCCACAGTTACTACTGGAAGATAACCTCGTATTAAAATAAGCATGAATTATAATCTAAAAATACTATAATTATATGCTGCTGTCGAAATTACCTGTAATACTGATATTCGGCCAATTATAAACACACAAATTTTTAGTTACTGTTGCGAAAAATGTAAAATGAAATCAGTTGTATACAAATACATGTATGTGTAGGTGCATGTATGCTACCATGCGGCAAATTCATTGTCAAAAGCATGTTATTTTAGAATTGACGTCATTTGTATTTATTACTTTTATATTTGCATGATATTTCCCATTCTACTTTGATTGCTGTTTGGTCTTTTGCTCTTTTGTTCCTTTAATTTTTTTATATATATATTTTTTTTGACTCTTTTGATTTCGCTTGGAATAGGTGGCATGAGGTAATAACCGCATCTCACAGATGGAAATTAAATTGACAAATTAAAATCCTATTATTCTTGTAATTTGCATGAGCTAATATGAAGTCATGCTAAAACATTTGCCCACTAATGCTGAAACCGATTTGTTATAGGCTTAGTACAGAGTGGGCCATATAGCGTTTGCTTTTTGAACTGCTTGGGACTGAGAAAATCCACACGTTTTTTTCGAAAATGAGTGAGGAGCCGCGGTTACAGTAAATGGCAAGCGTTACTGTGACATGCTCAACGAGTTATTTCCAAAAAGAGGATGACATGGACGACATTTGGTTCCAACAGGACGGTGCAACTTGTCACACTGCCAAAGTTGCACTCGAACTTTTGGCTACCGTTTTTGAAAACCGAATAATTTTCTCTATTTTTTGTGGGGAGCCGTTAAGGACAAATGCTATGCGAACCATCCAGAAACGAGTGATGCTTTAAAACACGAAATCGATGTTGCCATTCATGAAATTGGAGCCCAAATAATCGAAAATGTGCTTAAAAATTGGGTTGATCGAATGGCCTACTGTAAAGCCAGTCGTGGCAGTCATTTGACCGATATTATTTTTGATTCATAAGAGACAATGTTCAATCGTCAAAATAAAAAAAAAGTTTGAAAAAATATTGATTAGTTTTTTTTTATATCCGATTCAAAAAGCAAATTTTACATGGCCCACCCTATATTATAAATATTTGATTAGGTGGAACGAGTATAATCCTTTAATTAGTTTCTGTTTTGTTTTTTAACAAACTCAAAATTCCATTTCACATTTCTACAATCACTTTTGTGCCACTTCTTAAGTTCGATTTTACGTAAAAACAGAGAATAGTAAAACAGAAGAACAGCGGCAATGGGGTACGCAGCTCATACTGGTTTCATTAGGCTCTTCAGCATAAACTTCTTTCAGTGCTCTTTTTTCTGGCTTAGAGAAAGAGGTTAGCCTAAGAGTGAAGAGTAAAGTACGTTTTGGCAAAACAAAAATAAGGCTTGCGTAATACTACACACTTCGAAGCTGTGAAGGATTTTGCAGCTTAGGAATCAGCATAAATAATACAAACTATGTCAACCTTCGGATAAAACAAAGAATAGCATTTATCAACAGGTACTATATTGGGATAACCTGGTCGGAAAAACTGTTTTAGGTTCTTTACTGATGGCTCAAAGCTTGATGATAAAGTTGGCCTTGGCCAAAAGCAAACGTTTCGGCTCGTCATCTTAATCACTGTAACGCATTTCATACATTTGGAGAAGTCTAAATTTATTCTGAGAGGTAAGTGGCGATTAAATCTCTTGGTGCAGTGGTCACTAATTCCATCACTGCTCGCTAATGCCGGACGTCTTTTAACGAGATGGCGGAACATTGTGAATATGCGGAATATTGTGTGGGCATAGTGGCATACCACGGGATTGTAAGGCAGACAAATTAGTGAGAGAGGACACTACCACTCCCCTCCCTCTTAGTATGGAGATTGTAGGTATGCCCCTCTCAACCTGCGTGGTAGAAGTAGCTTTGCGTGGTAGAAGTAGCTTTGCTACCTCAGCTAACACGAGATGAGTTGATAGTCTGGCATGTATTGCAAAAGCTGCAAGAATGAGGAGGAGCAGAGTCTGTCAGACATCTGCTCTGTACTTTCGCTTTTCGTTTTTGAATGATACTGATGACCTTAGGCATTTAAGTGTCGGCCAGATCAATGGGTTTGTGCTTAAAATCAAATGGTTTAACGGGAAGTAAACTGCTGCTGTGGCATCACATTGGATCGGCATCGGTCTAAGTGAGTTAGTTTAAAGACCGACTGCCACTTTTACCTATCAAACTACCTAATATAATATATTGAGTTTGGTAGCCAACTGAAACGCGAAGCCTTGTCTTGACTATTTTCAAATTTCGAATATGTAATGGCACCCAATGGCCTACCTTTCGGATCATTCCCATGGCTTTTAAACGTTTGGAAATGGTTGATTGATCAACTCCCAAAGTTTTTGCAACCTCTTCTTGCGTTTGAGCCGGATCTTGATCGAGCAATTCCTCCAATTCGGTATCCATGAACTTTGGCGGCGCACCCTCGCGTTCTTCGTCTTCCAAGCCAAAATCACCACTTTTAAAGCGTGCAAACCACTTCTGGCACGTTCGCTCAGCTAGAGCATGCTCACCATAAACTTCCACCAAGATACGATGACTTTCGGCTGCTTTTTTCTTCATATTAAAAAATTCCCCGCAAAAACACATTATTTGGCACGAAATTCGACATTTTCAAGTGTGGTAAAAATATTGTTGTTTACGCTTCAAATAAAAAACTTATACTGACGTTTGTGCCTTACGACAGTAGCTCTCCAATGAATGTTTGGAAATGTGGATCGATGGAATAATAATCAAATTACGCCATCTGTTGTAAAACCGCAAGGAACTTATTCATAGTCCTATTATTTGATTCGCAAAGTTCTACAGCTTTCTCTCTGATTTGCATATTAGCATATGTAAATTTGTATATATGTATACTTTTATTTTTTGTATACAAACATATTCCCACATAAATGTGTACGTAATCTCTAGAACAATTCTAGAATAAAACTTTCTTCAACAGTCACTTCTGGCGAATCCCACTCACTTTAATGGTTTTGTCTGACATCTTTTCAATTTTGTATAAATGCGAATTTTTCATTGAATTCTATATATTTTCGTGTGCTTTAAAATTAGCGCAACTCCATATTTAGCCAAGAGCAAGCGAATGTAGACATGTCTGTAGGTGTGTACACGTATGTATAGGCATTTAGAAACCTGATTCATAGTGAAACGTAATCTTCGATGACACAGAAACAAGTCTTAAACCGTCATTGAATTGTGTAGGCGTTAAGTGTTGTATAGTTTTTTAAAACGAGTCATTTCTACTATTTTCTTAAACACTGCATGTATACATACATACATACATAGATTTTATACATACAAATAGATTCATATGCAGTATTGAACTGACACGCAAGACTTGGTATTGTATTTTGGCCGTTTAAAATTTTTAAAATTTTATTTGGTCTGCTTCGGTGTGTGCCGCCGGGCGTATGAGCAACATTTTATATTAGCGGTGTCCTACTATCTTTGTACTTACATATATACATATCTACACATATACATTTATATGCACACAACTACGTGCTTTATTTCTCATACACAAAAACCACCTACATACTTACATTTTCCAAAAACAAAATATTATATAAAAGAAAAAAATTTGATTGCAGATTAATATTGTAATTAAAATTGAAAATAAGGCCGTTTTTGTTAAGTACTCTCAGTACATACTTCAATCGTCGAAACAATGTCGGTTATATTAGGTGCACAATTAAGTTCTCGCTGTTGTTTTGATGAAAATACAACTTTATTCTGAAAAAATGGCTAATAAAATAAAAAATAAATAATTGGCGCGTACACTTCTGTTAGGTGTTTGGCCGAGCTCCTCCTCCTATTTGTGGTGTGCGTCTTGATGTTGTTCCACAAATGGAGGGACCTACAGTTTCAAGTCGACTCCGAACGGCAGATATTTTTATGAGGAGCTTTTTCATGGCAGAAATGCATTCGGAGGTTTGCCATTGCCTGCCGAGGGGCGACCGCTATTAGAAAAATGTTTTTATTAATTTTTGCTTTCACCGAGATTCGAACCAACGACCTCTCTGTGAATTCCGAATGGTTACAAGTGAATAATTGAAAGTATTGCCCATCGTTGGCTACTACTTTTTTCCATCTTTCTGGTAGATCTGGTATACCGTCGCGGTAAAACTGTTCATCTTTTGAGGCTATCCACGGATCAAACCATTTTTTGATGTGTTCATATGAACGGAACTGCTGGTCAGCTAGACCATGTGCCATCGATCGGAACAGGTGATAATCGAACGGCGCAATATCTGGAGAATATGGCGGGTGGGGTAGGATTTCCCAGTTCAGTGTTTCCAGGTAGGTTTTAACGGGTTTGGCAACGTGAGGCCGAGCATTTTCATACTGTAGAATCACTTTCATGCCTCTCCGCGTATTGCGGCCGCTTCTCGTGCAGTGTTCGGCTCAATCGCATCAATTGAAGTCGATATCGATCCCCAGTGATGGTTTCGCTTGATTTTAACAGTTCATAATAAAAAACACCAACTCGGTCCCACCAAATACATAGCGTAACCTTCGCAGCGTGAATATTCGGCCGAGGCGACGACGTAGAAGAATGATCGGGCACTCCCCATGACTTTCTTTTCTTTGGATTGCTGTAATGAATCCATTTTTCATCACCCGTCACGATGCGATGAAGAAAACCCTTCCTTTTTTGGCGCTGGAGCAGTTGTTCACAGGCGAAAAACGTCGTTCAACATCCCTTGGTTTTGAATCAGTCCCAAAGCATGCAATCGCTTGGAAATGGATTGTCGGGTAACTCCTAATACTGAAGCAAGCTCTTCTTGCGTTCGACACGGATCCTCATTGAGCAATGCCTCGAAGCCGTTTGTTTACCATATGTCTAAGCTTGGTTTATGACGTTTAGTTTATATTAGAATCGACTAACACACACTGCTGGCGGCATCTATTGAGCTTAGTTGCGCACCTAATATTATTTAAGAACTGAGAATTTACCGGACCTAGTGCCCATACATACAAACATACGCCTAACTTCGCCCTCAATTTGGGGAGAGAAGCTTTTTCTTAGCAGAAATACCGTCACAAGTTTAACATGGCCTGATGATGGTTAACGGCTATCAGAAAATACTATTAATAAGTCTTAATATTTTTGAAAAATAAATAAGAAGTAAGTAAAACAGACATTCAAATGCTTCTTTTTTCTTCTATGAGAAATAAGTAACAGATAGGACTTGATATGATTTGTGTAAAAAATAAAAAAAAAATTCTGGTATAGGGGTCTTTAGTAAAGGGGCCTCAGAAATGCAAAATTAGCAATATCTGACTAACATGACTGACGAATATAAAACCAGAGTCAAATGTCACGCTTTGAAGAGAAAACTCTTTAACTTTAGAAAGCACCACATTTGATAAAGTATAAGAGGAAGGAATAACATTAAAAGTTTTTGAAAAGGTGACATGAAAACATTCTTTGTATTAAGTGGAAGCTTATTTTTGACACTCCAAGCGACAAGGTTGTTTAAATCCTGCTGTACTAAAGAAGCATCCGACTGGGAAGTTATGGCATAGAGTAAAAACTTACTGTGGTTTTCTTAGCTGTTAATTGCGCTAACGGACTACTCTGCAAAGCCACGTGTGTGCATATGTTTGTGTAGTTTGTTGTTATACTCGCATGAACTTACCTGCGCAAAAACGCACTATACAGTGTCAATTACTTTTCTCCCAACCTACTTCTTGGACATTGCCTTGCAGAGTAGCCCATCCCATGAAACATTTCCTTCTCATTAGTCCCGTGACGAATGCTAATGCTGCACAATATTAGTAACGCCAATTGGCTCGACGCATGACTTCCGTTTATTTCCAGTATAGCCATTATTATTTTCTTCATTTCGTTTTAAATGGGTGCCAAAGCACCTGTTAATATCTGAGCAACGGTTTCGAAAATGGAAATTATGTACCGGTAATAATAGGGTGAGCCCTACTTCTTCGACTTCAATATTTTTTGACTTACTTTTATACTTTTATCTGACTGCATATTATGAGACAGTCTCATCACAAAAGAAAAGACTAGATTTTAATTCACCAATAAGTTGAAGAAGGCTTGCAAAAAGTTACTTATCACATTGCATACATTTATGTGAAACATATTAGTTAAAAATAGTTTTAATCATCCCCTACCAGAAAATATCACGATTTCGTAAGCTTCGCTTAGGAATATTGAAATTAGTTTTCTCGAGCAACGATATGGGAGTCTATCGCCCCACTTATCAAACCGAAAACGAAAGTGAGGGAGGGAATGAATATCTAGTGTTTTTAGATTCATGAGCAAGCACCAACTTTTATAGGATTGAAAAGGATCAGTCAAATGCAAAGAACGCAAAGCATAACGGACAAGGACTTTTTGAACACGTTCAAGCCTACTAATATGGCATGCAGCTTCGAGAAAATTATATAAAAACTTTCGAATTGAGAGTCAAATACCACACGGAGGTCGCACTCGGTTTGCAATTTGGTAGTATTTAGAAGTGAAAAAAGAGATTTTCGGCAAAAATAGATTTTAAGTTATTGTATGCACGGACTTCAAAAATAATAAATTTCAGGAAAACGCCTTAAAGTCTAGCAGGTATAGAAACCCGGTACTCATAACTTCGCGACTTTTTGCTCCTATTCGCCGCCTATTATATATATATATAATTGGCACATACACCCTTTTTGGGTGTTTGGCCGAGCTCTCCTCCTATTTGTGGTGCGTCTTTATGTTGTTCCACAAATGGAGGGGCCTACAGTTTCAAGCCGACTCCGAACGGCAGATATTTTTATGAGAAGCTTCTTCATGGCAGAAATACACTCGGAGGTTTGCCATTGCCTGCCGAGGGGCGACCGCTATTAGAAAAATGTTTTTCTTAATTTTGGTGTTTCACCAAGATTCGAACCAACGTTCTCCCTGTGAACTCCGAATGGTAATCACGCACCAACCCATTCGGCTACGGCGGCCACCATTCGCCGCCTATTACCTATACAAAATTTCTTAAATATCCACTGTGGCTGAAAAATTCAAAAGTGATTATTTTATAAAATCGATTGATTATCTAAATATACCTACATACGAACATAATTACGTTTACCTCTTGACGTTTAGTAAAACAACCTACCTCAAAACTGTTTTGTCTTTAATACCACCCAAAATCGGCCAAACACGTCGCTACTAACAACCGAACACCTAAATATAAATTACATCAAAATGAGGACAACCCATCAATGTATGTATATCACTGTTTGTTCCTAGACATACATATGCACATACATACATACATACATCTACAAAAGTGAATACTTTATTGCTGCTTCAAATTTCGAATGTTTTTTGTTTTGTTTTGCTTCATTGCGCCGTTATTATTGGTGGTTGTCCTAGAAAATTCGACATTTTCCACGGCATTCCTTTACTTGTGTCTACAAGCGCTTCACATGCGTGTGTGTGTATGTGTGTGCACTTGAACGTATTGATATTTGTATGTATATGTTTATTGGCGCATCTGACGCGTACATAATCGTATGTATTCGTGCTTAATAAACAATGCACATGGAAATGGTAAAGTTATTCTAGAAAAAGGTGTCCCGTCTACATAAATCGAAGGCAATCAGCTGTTTGAAGGTTATTCTATAAATTGGTGATAACAAAGCTTTTGCCTTTCTGCCACTAAGCAGGAACTTTTCTAAGACTTTCCTAAGTCCAAGTATCCATAGCAAACTAGTAAGGCTAGCTACGTTGACATTGACTAATATTTATATTACTTTTGCAAAGCGTGCAGCAAGGTGACTTTCGATAACTTCACGAATGTTTATCCTCATAAATTTAAAAAATTTAAATATTGCAAACAAAAACCTTCGTGTGTGCACTTCTGAAGTTGAGTATTTTTATGAAGTGTGCAAACATCTTTACTTGATGAAGTTAGGGGGAAAATATTTGAAGATTTCACGCTTTGTGCGCACACAGGGAGAATGTAAGGTCCAATTACTCGTATGTGAGACATCACTGCATGATTTTCTATCATATGACAGCCAATCGATGGTGAGAATGAATGAAGTAAAAATGCATAAAAGCACAAAATTTAATTTCCACCCCAAAAAATTACTCTTCGCAAATTACTCTTTACGAAAAGCAGTGCAGTAGTAAACACACGAAAGTGATCACAGTGCAAACGAAGACGAAGATGAAGGCGTTGCGCAAGCGGTCAACTTGAAGCTGTGCAGCACTGTTTTCAAAGACGAACTGCTTGCTGTGGTCAATTGCTTACATTTCATTTAACTGTTTGCAAGTGTGAAATAAACGCGAGTTCGTTTTGAAAAATGTATTAATGACAATTTGATTAATTAAAATTAACAATCTTGGATTAAAAAAATTCTTTTATGGGTTCTGTCTCATTTTCAAATGGATGCTTAAGGGTTGCACAGGGGAAGGGCTCTTCTTCTTCTTGATTTTCGCGATAACCGCTTACACGATTTTGGTCGAGTTTAACAAAGCGCGCAGTTGGGCACTCCAAGAGAAGCCAAGCCCTTCTCCAACTAATCTTTCCAACGTGGAGGAGGTCTTCCTCTTCCTCTGCTACCACCAGCTGGTACCGCATCGAATAAATACTTTCAGAGCCGCAGCGTTTCTACGATAGATGGATAGGTGAAGAGCTACTTTTCTTAAAGCTTGGAATTAGTTTTTATGTGGTTTCAGGTGTTACACCTCTTCCACCTCCGCAAACTAAACATAAAGAAGAAGTAAACATTTCCCATTTGGATATCTTCCTTCAAGTCACAAAATTTGTCCATTGTTTTTCAATAAATGGCTCAACGGATTAATTGGAATTTTTGAATAGTTGAATAGAAATATTCGTCTTGCCGTAACTCTTCCTGAGAGGGTATTTTTTAGCTACATAAGAACTACCCATATCGATAACTATGGTTTCACAGCTGAGAAGGGCTAACTGTGTTGACACTTCTGTTCAGTAATATTTGGCAAGTCATGAATCGCTTAACGCTAGAACAACATTTCTAAATTGTGGAAATTCACTTTCAAAAATGAAATCTGTTCGCGAAGTTCATAGAGCACTTCATCCATTTTACGTGCGGTGTATACTCTGGCGGCATCATCGGCCCTTATTTCTTTCAAAATGAGGAAGGAGCTGCCGTTAGGGTGAATGGGTAAACCTCGACAACATTTGGTTCCAACAAGACGGCGTAACTTGCCATACAGCGCGCTTAACAGTCGGTTCATTGCAATATTCAAGCCACAATTGACGCCATACGGCCGGATTTGTTAGAAAAAGTAGTCAAAAATTAAATTGATCAAATGGACAATGGAACTCGTAGTCGCGGCGGACATATGCCGGATTTCATAACAAAAATAAGTGTCAATTTATGATAAAACAATTAATTCCAACAATATTTCTGTTTTGGACTATCCTTTTAATTTCTCAACCTCTTAAAAAACACCCGGTACATACATACATATGTAATTTATGGTACATTTTGGAATAGATTGTCTGTCTCGCACTCATATCTCGCACCTTGCCATGATTTTCATCATAATTCCCATTT
Source organism: Anastrepha obliqua (assembly GCF_027943255.1). Lineage (NCBI taxonomy): Eukaryota > Metazoa > Arthropoda > Insecta > Diptera > Tephritidae > Anastrepha > Anastrepha obliqua. The sequence continues at coordinate 127,050,919 of NC_072896.1, read as the reverse complement.
GTCAGTGTCACTTTGGCATTCCACTAATTTTGAATAAACTTAAAAAAATCATTATTTTATATTCGTAAATAGTTTTTAATACAAAATGGTAGCTACATATATAGATACTTATGTATGTAAATCAAGTATTATTATTATTATTAGCCTTCACTAACCAAATCAATGTCTTTCATCTTTCATCAGATTAGTGCAGCAGAAAGGAGTAAACTCGGACCCTGTGAACCAGGATATCAAAGACGACAATTGGCCATGGGTAGCAATATCATACAACTACCTTGGGTACCGAATTTTCGTGGCGGCAAAATTGCCGCGGAGATTTCTAGTCCGGGACCAGCGTGTGTGCAATTACCAACTTTAGTCGGTATGAATTTGAAATGAATAGTGAAAACCAATATTTGTATGTATGTAGGTCGTTCGATATGTGTGTTAAAAATGTTTAATTTAAATGCTAGGCAAAAAAGTGCCTGACTCAAAGAAACCAGGCGCTCCAGCATTTTCTTTTGGTCAAAAACATCGCAGAAATTACGATTCGATTGGACCAGGGCCAGCACAATACGACGTCACTGGCTTGGGCATGAAAGGCAAAGCTACACCAACAGCTGCAAGTTTGCGCAGCCGCCCCAAAGATAAGATAGTTTTCACCACACCCGCACCGGGGGAATACGATGTGGACCGTGGTGCAAAAGCCATCATCGATGCAACGCCAAAGTACTCATTTGGACAAAAACCGCCAAAGGAGAAGCCAAGCCTAACACCTGGTGAGTTATTGCAGTGTTTCGTTATTACAATGTAACTATCAAATCTGTAGATGAATGGATGGATGAATGGATGGGCTTACCAAAATTAACTCTTACTTGTTTCCTCATGCACACAATTCATATCTACTAAGCTTTCTAACATTTGTGTGTTCTTAAGGTCATTTAAAGTTAACATTCATCGAAATCAATCGCACCATTCATAACTTTTAGTCCTCCTTCATACTAACAAACTCCATAAATGAAATGCATCGGAATTTAGTTGGTGGCGCTCAACAATGGGTTAACAATGAGTTACTCTGCGATTTCAACATACTACGTGCACAATCTTGTACGAACAAGAATGTAGGCTGAGTTCTTATATTGGAGCTTTGCCAATAACAAACAAAGGTAAATTCGTAGATTTTTTCTTTGTAGAGTTCTTCGTTCTGTACAGGGTTCGTTTGTTATGATATCGAGCAGAAAGCTCACGTAAACTTGAAACTTTAACTTAACATTTTCGTACTGCTTAATGACAAACATTGGAAACATACTTACATACGCATATGCATACTTAGAGCATCGTAATGCATATCTCAGCAAAAGTAGTTGTACGAATGAATTTTGTATTAGTTGGTATTATTAGAGAAATTGTTAATATACTTGGAAAAATGTATTTCAAATGCCCTCTTTTGTACTAATTTCCAAATTATACTTTATTTTACTTCACATATTTTCGAATATTGCGCTGCTTAGAACAATGTTTTTTGCCATAAAATCAGAGTTCATACTCGTATGTATATATAATATGTAAATAAAATTAAGAACAACGTTGGAAGCTCAGGTAATCATATCATTTAGTGCATTTTTGTAGTAGTTTTGGCACTTTTTCTATTCTAATCAAATTAATACAAATTTATAAGAAGTTCAATTTTTTTTTAATTTTTTATCGAAAGGCACGGAATCAATCCTATAGAAGATCTATATTTTGTTTTCTTTTTGACCTAAGGCTTCCCAAGGGCCATGAGGTTAATGCAGGCAATAAACAAACTAAAAGCAGAAGAAGAATAAGCGAACATGAGTGGAAAGTGCAAAATATAGAATAAATCGTGCACACATACATCTGCACGTGCATGGATTTGCACATAAGGTTTGCTTATTTTGCTTTGAGATTGACTCCAATACTTCGTAGAGCAAAACAAACGTAACATAATATGAAACACAGTCTACATCAGTGCAACCCTGCCAAATGTAACCGAGCGTAAAATGCCGTATCTACCCGGAGCCATTTCTTTAATTTTTTTTTTCAATTTTTAGTCAATTCTATGAGATTTTATAAATTTTTTCGCAAAAAAATAGAATTTTTTGATTTACTTATGAAATATTTAGAGAGACAGTTTTCACTAACAAGAAAATAGTGGTGGTACCACCTTGATCAAACAATTCCCAGAATATACAATAGTCAAAAAATTCAAAATAAAAGTTTATTCCTCAAAAGTGATATTATCGCCTTCAAAGTACTCCACATCAACTGCAATACACTTATGGCAGCATTTGATCCAGCTCTCGAAACGTTTCTGGAACTTCTGGAACTCTATTTTCGGTATGGCCATCAGAGCCGTTTTCGATTTGCCCATTACTTCTTTCGGCTGTTAAAACAAGTTCCGCGTTCCTCGTACTAATTTTTTGACTATCTGCTGAATTCGATGGCCATTGGATAGTATTCGTATCGTTCTTGAGTAAAAATTCACGGATAATGTTTTCCCACAAGTCCTTTCTTTTTGTTCTTTTTTTGGCGAATTGCTTAAGATAAACGTCTCATCACGTCCACATAATAGTCCATAACAACTGTCTGACATTCTGGCAAAAATTCGTGGTATACGATGCTGTTATAGTCCATAAAAACCGTCAGCACCACAAAGGCACAAACTCGTTTTTGCAAATTCAAATCCATTCTTAAAGTTGTAAAAAATTGAAAACATGTGCAGAGGTAGACGGCATAATTTTTAGAAATATCAAGTAATGGCGCTAAAGTTTTGGAATGTTAGGAATGTTAATCCCAGATGTGGCAACCCAACAAAAACAAAAACAGAACTCAAATCAGTTAACTTAGAGCGTTCATTGTCGGTTATCCAGGGAACTTTATGGTCAAGGAGGTAGCCTGCTTCACACCGATTGCACGAAAACCATTGCTAACCTGGTCTTCTCCTCTGAGAATTGCAGAGATTGGCGAAACCATTTACATTAGGCGAGTGAAATAGTGAGGCCAGTGGCTAGTGACCTACATTTGAATGTTGTCTTACAAATGAAGGGCTATAGAGCGGGTCACTAACACAAAACTGGTACTTACATGCAAATATGAGTTTTACAAATTATTTCAAAATGGAGTAGATATTAAATAGTGAAATAGAAATATTTAGTAAATACAAATAATTGGTTTTTAGTTATGGTTAGAGGATAAGCACTTTTGTAAAAATGTACATACATACATACACACACATATAAGTAATTGTAGTCCATGTAAGCAGTTGAATGTTCGTATGCTTTTTCGCATGTCTCCCAAAATTAAATTTATTTCTCTACATCTCTGTGAACAGCTTCACATTCGTGACACGCGCTTATAACTGTTTTAATTCACACTTTTTTATTTATTTTCCAATTCTGGCTAATAACCAAATTTTCTCAATGCAATGCTCCGTATAAATAGCTCCAAATAGTTACTGCCCTGAGGTATCATTTATTAAAAAAAAATCACCGAGCTACACTTTTGGTAGAAGAACGAAGCTCAACTTCGATAAGGGGACACCAGGTAACTCATTCACAGCAATACGCACAAAAAATATTATATTAGAAAGCAATAAATATGTGGTAGAATTGAGTATAACTAATTCTGCATAATTAATATATTTCAAAAGTAATTAAACAGCTTTGCCATTTGCATCGTAAATCAAATAATCAATTAGTAGTTAACAAATATCGCATAGTCTGCATTCACTCGATTATACTAGTAATTTAATAGAATCTTTGTGCGTGCGTGCCTTCCCACAGCTTCGTTAACTTAACAAATGTCTAAAATTGTTTACTTGAATTAGCACCTGGAGAGTATCAACCGGAAAAAGTTCGCCTAGACCGCAGCCCCGCATACTCAATTGCGGGAAGACATGAGATTAAAAAAAGCACCGATTCTCCGGCACCGGGAGCATATTGCCCTGAAAATGTTCGTCTTGATCATGCTCCTGCTTACACAATAAGTGGTAGACATAGAACTGTGGTTCAAAGTGATACCCCTGCCCCTGGGGCGTATTGTCCCGAAAAAGTTCGATTAGATAGCACACCTTCGTATACAATAAGCGGTAAGCATGGAATCATTTCAATACAAGACTCCCCAGGTCCAGCGAATTATTGTCCCGAAAAAGTGCGACTTGATCACACTCCCGCGTATACAATGGCCGGAAAACACAATCCCAAAATAAGTAACAACACACCCGCTCCTGGAGATTATTGCCCCGAGAAAGTGAAATTGGATAATACACCGGCCTACACCTTCGGAGGGAAGTATGATCCAAAACACAATAACAATACTCCGGCGCCAGGTGATTATTGTCCCGAAAAAGTGCGACTTGATCACACTCCCGCGTATACTATGGCCGGAAAACACGATCCCAAAATAAGTAACAACACACCCGCTCCTGGAGATTACTGTCCTGAGAAAGTAAAATTGGATAATACACCGGCCTACACCTTCGGAGGGAAGTATGATCCAAAATACAATAACAACACTCCGGCACCAGGTGATTATTGTCCCGAAAAAGTTCGACTGGATCACACTCCAGCCTACTCCATGGGTGGACGACATGACTTACAAAAGCCCAGTGACACACCAGCTCCAGGAGCTTATTGTCCCGAGAATGTGCGACTCGATCATAGCCCAGCGTTTACGATGGCTGGAAAACACGATCCCAAAATAAGTAACGACACACCCGCCCCTGGAGATTACTGCCCCGAGAAAGTGAAACTGGATAATACACCAGCCTACACTTTTGGAGGGAAGTATGATCCAAAATACAATAACAACACTCCGGCACCAGGTGATTATTGTCCCGAAAAAGTTCGACTGGATCACACTCCTGCCTACTCCATGGGTGGACGACATGACTTACAAAAGCCCAGTGATACACCAGCTCCAGGAGCTTATTGTCCCGAGAATGTGCGACTCGATCATAATCCAGCGTTTACGATGGCTGGAAAACACGATCTCAAAATAAGTAACGACACACCCGCTCCTGGAGATTACTGCCCCGAGAAAGTGAAATTGGATAATACACCGGCCTACACTTTTGGAGGGAAGTATGATCCAAAATACAATAACAATACTCCGGCACCAGGTGATTATTGTCCCGAAAAAGTTCGACTGGATCACACTCCAGCCTACTCCATGGGTGGACGACATGACTTACAAAAGCCCAGTGACACACCAGCTCCAGGAGCTTATTGTCCCGAGAATGTGCGACTCGATCATAGCCCAGCGTTTACGATGGCTGGAAAACACGATCCCAAAATAAGTAACGGCACACCCGCCCCTGGAGATTACTGCCCTGAGAAAGTGAAATTGGATAATACACCGGCCTACACTTTTGGAGGGAAGTATGATCCAAAATACAATAACAATACTCCGGCACCAGGTGATTATTGCCCCGAAAAAGTTCGACTGGATCACACTCCAGCCTACTCCATGGGTGGACGACATGACTTACAAAAGCCCAGTGATACACCAGCTCCAGGAGCTTATTGTCCCGAGAATGTGCGACTCGATCATAGCCCAGCGTTTACGATGGCTGGAAAACACGATCCCAAATTAAGTAGCGGCACACCCGCCCCTGGAGATTACTGCCCCGAGAGAGTGAAATGGGATAATACACCGGCCTACACCTTCGGAGGGAAGTATGATCCAAAACACAATAACAATACTCCGGCACCAGGTGATTATTGTCCCGAAAAAGTGCGACTTGATCACACTCCCGCGTATACTATGGCCGGAAAACACGATCTCAAAATAAGTAACGACACACCCGCTCCTGGAGATTACTGCCCTGAGAAAGTGAAATTGGATAATACACCGGCCTACACTTTTGGAGGGAAGTATGATCCAAAATACAATAACAATACTCCGGCTCCAGGTGATTATTGTCCCGAAAAAGTTCGACTGGATCACACTCCAGCCTACTCAATGGGTGGACGACATGACTTACAAAAGCCCAGTGACACACCTGCTCCAGGAGCTTATTGTCCCGAGAATGTGCGACTCGATCATAGCCCAGCGTTTACGATGGCTGGAAAACACGATCCCAAATTAAGTAGCGGCACACCCGCCCCTGGAGATTACTGCCCCGAGAGAGTGAAATTGGATAATACACCGGCCTACACTTTTGGAGGGAAGTATGATCCAAAATACAATAACAATACTCCGGCACCAGGTGATTATTGTCCCGAAAAAGTTCGACTGGATCACACTCCAGCCTACTCCATGGGTGGACGACATGACTTACAAAAGCCCAGTGATACACCAGCCCCAGGAGCTTATTGTCCCGAGAATGTGCGACTCGATCATAATCCAGCGTTTACGATGGCCGGAAAACACAATCTCAAAATAAGTAACGACACACCCGCTCCTGGAGATTACTGTCCCGAGAAAGTGAAATTGGATAATACACCGGCCTACACCTTCGGCGGGAAGTATGATCCAAAACACAATAACAATACTCCGGCACCAGGTGATTATTGTCCCGAAAAAGTGCGACTTGATCACACTCCCGCGTATACTATGGCCGGAAAACACGATCTCAAAATAAGTAACGACACACCCGCTCCTGGAGATTATTGCCCCGAGAAAGTGAAATTGGATAATACACCGGCCTACACCTTCGGAGGGAAGTATGATCCAAAATACAATAACAACACTCCGGCACCAGGTGATTATTGTCCCGAAAAAGTTCGACTGGATCACACTCCAGCCTACTCCATGGGTGGACGACATGACTTACAAAAGCCCAGTGACACACCAGCTCCAGGAGCTTATTGTCCCGAGAATGTGCGACTCGATCATAGCCCAGCCTATACTATGGCCGGAAAACACGATCTCAAAATAAAAAACGACACACCCGCTCCTGGAGATTACTGTCCCGAGAAAGTGAAATTAGATAATACACCGGCCTACACTTTTGGAGGGAAGTATGATCCAAAATACAATAACAACACTCCGGCTCCAGGTGATTATTGTCCCGAAAAAGTTCGACTGGATCACACTCCAGCCTACTCCATGGGTGGACGACATGACTTACAAAAGCCCAGTGACACACCAGCTCCAGGAGCTTATTGTCCCGAGAATGTGCGACTCGATCATAGCCCAGCCTATACTATGGCCGGAAAACACGATCTCAAAATAAAAAACGACACACCCGCTCCTGGAGATTACTGTCCCGAGAAAGTGAAATTGGATAATACACCGGCCTACACTTTTGGAGGGAAGTATGATCCAAAATACAATAACAACACTCCGGCTCCAGGTGATTATTGTCCCGAAAAAGTTCGACTGGATCACACTCCAGCCTACTCAATGGGTGGACGACATGACTTACAAAAGCCCAGTGACACACCAGCTCCAGGAGCTTATTGTCCCGAGAATGTGCGACTCGATCATAGCCCAGTGTTTACGATGGCTGGAAAGCACGATCCCAAAATAAGTATAGACACACCCGCTCCTGGAGATTATTGCCCCGAGAAAGTGAAATTGGATAATACACCGGCCTACACCTTCGGAGGGAAGTATGATCCAAAATACAATAACAACACTCCGGCACCAGGTGATTATTGTCCCGAAAAAGTTCGACTGGATCACACTCCAGCCTACTCCATGGGTGGACGACATGACTTACAAAAGCCCAGTGACACACCAGCTCCAGGAGCTTATTGTCCCGAGAATGTGCGACTCGATCATAGCCCAGCCTATACTATGGCCGGAAAACACGATCTCAAAATAAAAAACGACACACCCGCTCCTGGAGATTACTGTCCCGAGAAAGTGAAATTGGATAATACACCGGCCTACACTTTTGGAGGGAAGTATGATCCAAAATACAATAACAACACTCCGGCTCCAGGTGATTATTGTCCCGAAAAAGTTCGACTGGATCACACTCAAGCCTACTCCATGGGTGGACGACATAACTTACAAAAGCCCAGTGACACACCAGCTCCAGGAGCTTATTGTCCCGAGAATGTGCGACTGGATCACACTCCAGCCTATACTATGGCCGGAAAACACGATCTCAAAATAAAAAACGACACACCCGCTCCTGGAGATTACTGTCCCGAGAAAGTGAAATTGGATAATACACCGGCCTACACTTTTGGAGGGAAGTATGATCCAAAATACAATAACAACACTCCGGCTCCAGGTGATTATTGTCCCGAAAAAGTTCGACTGGATCACACTCCTGCCTACTCCATGGGTGGACGACATGACTTACAAAAGCCCAATGACACACCAGCTCCAGGAGCTTATTGTCCCGAGAATGTGCGACTTGATCACACTCCCGCGTATACTATGGCTGGAAAACACGATTCCAAAATAAGTAATGACACACCAGCTCCGGGCGAGTACTATCCCGAAAAGGTTCGACAAGATCACATACCGTCCTTTACCATAACCAGTCGCAAGTATTTGACTCATGTCGACAACACTCCATCTCCATGCGATTACAAGCCCGAGGAGTGTAAGCTTGACTATTCGCCAGCGTACACCTTTGGCATGAAGATGAACACAGTCGTAAGAAGCGAATCACCAGCACCAGGACAATATCAGCTAGAGAAAATTAATTTGGATCGAGGACCAGCGTACACGTTCGGCATAAAGGTGACTCGTGACATAGTCAGTGAGACCCCAGGTAAGACAAAAGTAGTTGTACGTAGAGGCATAATTTAGATAATTGCATTTATGTACATAGATCAGTCAAGTGTAGTATTTGTGAGTAAATATAAGTTATAGATAGTTGTATGAAGTCGTGTATATATATTTTTATGTGTGAATGTACACTTTTGAATCTTAAACTATTCCACGCATACATAACCATAACCATGCAGGCGAAGAGTTCAGAGGCAAGTGAGGATGCATGGCCGATTTATAGTATATCTTTTGTTACATACTTATTTACGTTCACATATACATACATGCATATACACATACGCATTCCTTTCGTCTTCGTAGCACCCACTGCTTATGAACCAGAAAAGCACATCCTCGAACATGCACCCTCCTTTACTTTTGGATTAAAACCCAAGGACGACAGGCTTGGTTTGAATGCGCCAGGTAAGTTTAAAATACTTTTTTATGTCATACAAATCATTTTAATCATGGACATTTATGCATGGGAAATTTAATAAGGGGAGTGATACCATACATTTTGCGAATATTGTGCATACAGTCACTTACACCTTGTTTGATACAGATAAGATTTTTTCGTAAAGTGTTCTATATTTCACAATATTTTTCGAAAATGGAAAAGCAGAGTATGCAGATATTTTTTATTTATTTATTTTTTATTGTATTAGTCCAGAATGCACAAAAAATGGTTGACTCCATGCCACGTAATCGATAATAAAGGATACCCAACAACGTACCAAATACCTTAAAACTTTAAGAATTAAAAATAAATAGTTGCCCTTTTTTAGCTGTATCATTTAAGCTGTGACGTGAATTCTCTGTATGCCTTGCAAACAAACAGTATATTTATCAAACAAGGAGTAAGGAACTGTATGTACCTATGTACGCGGTGGCATTTTCTGGTTGATGGATTACCCTGATCGTATAAACTGTGGGTGCCTCCGTATATAGAATAATGTCAACAAGCATACCACAAATTGGAGGAGGAGCTCGGCCAAACAACCAAAAAGGGTGTAGGTGCCAAATATATTGTATATTAATACGGGTATATATAATGGCTAGCGACTTAAAGGCGGAAATTAATTGATTTTCACAGATTTCTTTAGGATGATGAAAATATTTGCATCAAATTTTCGGAACTTCACGATGCTTGTACTTAATGAAGCAAATACATACGAATATCCATCCTACAAATACATAAAATTAAAGAATTGAAATTTGGCACGCTTCTAGAAAAAAAATTAAGTTCTGGCCATCTTTTGCTACTTACTTGCAAAAAAAATTCTATTAAACTGCAAACTTCTAAACTGTAGTATAACTTCATATAGAAAGCAACGCTTTAAGATAAATTCCTCCCATTTTGTCCGACTAGTTTTTATGTCAGAGTTCAAGTTAATTTGAAAAACGCAGTTTGTCGGTCTTGGAATTTCGTTTTAAAACTTTATGCGATATTCGTGAAGGTATAAACTAGCAACTTTGCAGCAACTAAAAAAACGGTCTTATATTCTATACAGGAATAAAGTGTAACTAATTCGGATTGACAACTAGACTTAATTCTCTTATTTGAAGCGAATTAGGGGAACTTTTGATAGTGACATTGCCGAAATCCGACAATTAATATCTATTGTGAATGAAAAATAATGTAACTTTTAAAAAGAAGAACAAAAAAGACCGGATGCAATGCTAGTTTGCACTAACACCTTCGAAATTACATTTTTTTTATATTTCGAAGCAGTTTAAGAAATTGCAATTTAACATTTTTTTAAATATTTATATAATTCTTCTTCTTAGTATCAGGGCAGCTAATACCCGTATTTGTCACCCGAAACACCATATTTGTCACTGACAAAACTAAGCAATAACCAAAACAGCTGTTCACTAATCCCTGTAACAACCGCCAGTCCCACTGCAATTTTAATCAGAGTCAACTGCGCCAGTAATCCCAATTAACGCCTTCGTCTGGATAAGCTATTAATACACTGTAGTTTTTGTGTTGCCACCCTGTATATACAGTTTATCCATAGTCTGTGGGGTTTAGTGAGTGAGCTTGTGCTTTAAAGAGTTAGTAAAAAATATGAATGTTTCTTTGCATAAATGAGTTTTAGAGTCATCTAAGAGATAAGTATTCATTCTGGTAATTATTGGTCGCATTCATCAATTTTTTCTTTCACTGACAAATAAGCTTTTATCTGCCTTTCATAGTAAAGGGTTTTCCAATAACAGGTGTTATTTTGAATAGCTCGCTATTTCGCTTTTGAAACTGTCCTTTATTGATATTTCACAAGTAGAAACTACGCCATTAATAAAAATGGAACGATAACCGCTTAAACAACGCATTGAAGTTATTAAAATTCTCTATAAAAATTGTGAAAATTTGGCAGAGACGGTTCGTAAAACTCGAACCTTTTTGGGTCATCGTGAAGCACCTTGTCGGACCGCAATACAGAAATTGGTGAAAGAATTTGAACTGTTGAGACAAATTAGTGCACATCGCTCAAGAACAGCCGGAAATATTGCTGTTGTAGCCGAAAGTGTTGAAGAAAACCCAGGTTTGTCCATTCCTTGTCGTTCTTTGGAATTAGGCAATCCACAAACGTCGTTACACCGTATTTTGCATAAAGTTTTGGGTCTTAGGGCTTATAAAGCCCAGTTAACACAAGAACTCAAGCCAGCCGATCATCCACAAAGTCGTCTCTTTGCTGATTGGGTCGTTGAAATGCATGAAAATGATCCGGAATTCCATCGAAAAATCATCTTGAGTGATGAGGCCCATTTCCACCTCGGTGGCTTCGTCAACAAGGAAAATTGTCGGATCAAAGGCTCAGAAAATCCAAGAATTATTGTTGAAAAGAGAGGCTTTTCCTCAACGTGTGACTGTTTGGTGCGGTTTATGGTCCGGCGGAGTCATTGCACCTTACTTTTTCGAAAATGAAGCTGGAGCAACAGTTACGGTGAATGGATTGCGCTATCGAGAGATGATTAACAAATTTTATAGCCGGAATTGGATGGTATTGATCTGGATAAAGTTTATTTTCAACAAGACGGCGCTACGTGCCACACAAGCAACGAAACCATCGGTCTTTTACCAAAATAGCACCTCTTATTGGAAAACCCTTTACTATATTCGCGTGTACTATGTATTGTTTTATGTATTTCAATTTGAATTTTCATTGCTCTCAAAGCACCTGGCCACTATCGTCCTGAAAACTATAAATTAGATAATTCACCCGCTTTTACGTTTGGTTTGAAAGTTCCACCCATGCCAGGTGAGTCTAGCGGAAGCTTGCAGTATGTACAAAGTGGCGCAAAATTAATCACCTTATCGGAAGAAAAGTTATTCAAAAACATGATGATTCATTTTGCGCCACCTTGTACATAGGTATACACATATGTATATATCTTTGGAAATAAACGTATGAAAATATTCTGTTTCTATGTTGTGTTTGCTTTCTTATTGTTTTCCTTTTTATTGCTTTGTATTTATTTATAAATGGAAATGGCATTCCATCATCATGTCTGTATATGTCGCATATTTAGCTCTTCCAAAGGGTGCTTATGTAGAAGATCGCATTTTACAAAGACGTGAACGGCGTTTAACGAGTCCCGGTAAGTAGGCATAAGTCGATATTTAGGCGCATGTATTATTTTAAGTATTTATGCAACATCCAATTCACATTTTTTTCATAATTTTTCACCAAATTTTCCTAGATTCTTTCGCACGTTTTTCATAATATCTACTACATTGCGCATACATACATACATAGGTACTAAAGCTCTAGATAGCCGGATAGCAAGCAATGCGAGTAGCTCTATACTCCCTCGGTTCAAATGTTTGTTCAAAATTTTCGAGCTTTCGAGACAATTTGTGAAGTTGAAGAAAAATTCTCAATTTTATTTGCCAGCATTTCTATAGTTTTCCAACGATGTTACCGCCGTATAATAATTTGTAAAACTTAAGAAAGAGTTCTTACAAAAAGTCAAAATTTACCGCACGAAAAAATTATAAAAGCAATAATAAAAAAAATGTCAAAATATCGTTTCCTTGATTGTATGTTTAAAACGAAATCTCATAACGGAAGTTATTCCGCAGTCATTGCCGGTATTTTAGTAACACGCAAATTCTTGTTCTGTGCATAACTAAATAAATATATATAAGACCAAAAGCGTTTGCTTTGAGTTTTTATGCTTTTTCTCGTTCTCATATTTATGTGGTTGTTTTGGTTTAGTAACAACAAATATGCCGCGCGAAAAACTTTGTCTGAATTAGAGCAGAGACAAATTTTAGCACGAAGAGAGAGGCTGCTTCAAAATTAAAAAGAAGCAAAACTGTGGTTTTGCATTACTTCCATTTGAAAGAAAGTACGGATGTACCAAGAGAAATTGTAGAATACCATAACTTGGCGCTAGAGATGTTCGGGAAATCAAACGTTTAGCTATAAATAAATAAATTAAAGAGCTCTGCTGAAATCGAACGCAATCTTAATTTGGAAGTTACTACCCTTCGTGTGCAACAAAATTTGCAAGCGGATTCTAGTCTAGAATATGTAAAACGAGTACCTTAAGGGGGGGGGATAGGGTCACAAAATCGAAATTTATTTTCTTCACTCATCTTATAGTAAATCATTTCAAGAATGTTGTGTCAAAATTTTAAGTGGATCGGAGCAGAACTCTCAAAGTTATAGCCTTTGTAGGCACTCTACCTCGAATGCGGAGCATCGATAATTTTTCAGAGTCATTTTTTCAAACGCGTTTTTCCCGAAACGACTTCTTAAAAGTCGGTGCCAATCACAACTCCGAAACTATTCAACCGATTCTTTTCAAATTTGGCACACGTTTTCTAAATCAAAAATACCTCCCCCCCCCCCCCCACTGTTTTTTTTTTAAGGTTGTTTTTCACTTACAAATATGGCGAAGTTTTTCGCCAAAAATGCTCGTTTTACGTTTTTTTGCCACCAAAACTACAAAAATGAAAAAAAAAAATTTTTGTTAATGGTGGGGGGAGCATTACGTCATACTTTAACTGAAAAATTCGACTTTTTTAGTTTCAGATGATTCTACGACGAATGCCGATTGGCACCGCAGAGCACCTCTCGAAAAACATATCTCCAAAAAAAACTCTGTCATGGGCTTATTTGTCAATATTTTATTATTAATATTTTTTAAAAACTTATTGAAAAGATGTACAATAACATGCAACTGATTTTATTAAAGTATCTTAAGCCATATTTCTGTAAAAAATTCAAAAAAAGTGTTTTTTTTTAGCGCTAAACCCTACCACCCCCTTAACCTAAGTTAACCACACGACACAAACAGGCCAGCTTGACATTTGCTAAAAAAGTACCAATTTTAGTAAAATGAATGAGAAAGAGTAATTTTTTCCTATGAAAAAATGCAATCTGGACGGACCACTTTTTTTTTATGATAATTTCAATGAAGAGTGAATTTTTCAGCATGACAACACAGCAGTTCATGCTTCTAAACCGACAAAAGAGTTTTTGACAGCGAAATACTTATTTTAGAATGGTTTACCTGCAGCGCTGACCTTAACCTAATCGAAAATGTATGGGGAATACTTTCCCAATCGATTTTCACAAATGGATTTGGAAGCGCTAAGAGCCTTAGAAGTGTGACTAATGTTGAATGGTCTAAAATTTATCACAGTATTATAAAAACTTAATTAAATCGATGTCTCGACGACTTCAACAAGTTATATTCAAATCCAAAGCAATTGACTAAGCTCAAAATTTTAAATATAATAACATTGGCTTTTATACTTTTTTCGTTATATAGAATTTACTTTTCTTTATAATTAATTTAAGATTCGCGTAATGTGTGCTTATTTCTGTAGATTTTTAAAACATTTATCCTTAAAAGTTTACATATTAAAAACATAAATTGTTAACTCTAAACTTATAAAATATAAGAAATTGATTTGGCCTTATAATTTTTTCGTGTGGTGTTATCAAGACAAGTATAGCGCGAATTACTCCAAAAACCTCGATATACTCGAACTCATGCGCGAAAAAATCGAACAGGTGTGCGGGTACTCGTTGCTCATTCGCCCATGCATTTGTGCACAAAATAGAGAGCTCTAGTGCATGCATATATATTTTAGCCTAACCAAATACTCGTAGAGAGCTGCATAAAAGTATGTACTTACATACATACTATATATGTACATAAGAACATTTAACTCTCAGCAATCTTGTTTATCACATACGCATACACTAAAGCCTATTTATTTAACACATTCTCACTGTAGTTCGCACCAATCAAAATCAGAATAAACTTAACGCTGATGATGTAAATTTCAAAACAACGGTTACCGTAACCGAAGTCTGTGCCAATAATGTCGACCACACACCCACATCGATACTCACCACAACCACGAGAGTAATGGGTGAGCAAGGTGAGCAAAAAATGAGCAAAGAAATTCAAAAACACAACGGTAGTGACATTAAGGCAAACAGCACGGCTATCAGCACCATACAGCACACCACCAGCGGCACACTCAGGAATAGCTTAGAAGCTGTTAAGTCGAGTTCGGGCAATGCAAGTTCTAAACTGATCACCACCACTACCACAATGCGCACAGTTGCAAATGGTGTACAAGATAACGGTAGGGAATTTCGCACTGCACAGGGGAAATCCGATGCGGCAGCGTCCAAGTCTGCTGGTTCAGTCACCAAAACAGTAGTTCAACCGGACGGCACAACTGTCACAACAACCACAACTTCAAGAACTTCAGCAGTCAAATACGCTGTAGAGGCGAGTGCTACACACGAAAAAATTTCAAGGTAAAATTGCATGTTAAATTGTTTACGAGTACTCGTATGGCAATTATTCAACAGTTGTTAATCCCTTTAAAATTTTACTTTTCTAGCGTGCCCACTAACCCATTCATCCACGTCATTATATGCATTTCTACTCATCATCTCAATTACTTATACTTTTTTGCTGCTTATAAGTAACTTTAATAAATCAATATTTTTCTTTTGAACAGCTCCTAACGTCTATAAAATCCCCACCGTCTTGGGTATTAGCAAAGAAGGTCCTATACGTTCGGCACCGGCTTTCACAATGGCCGGTAGACAAAAGCCACGACTAACCCCCGCACTCTTACTTCCCGGTCCCGGTTCCTACGATGCTGAGTACACAGTTATAAAATATAAGCCACCCATGTTTACGATGCGCGGCAAATTCAAGTACCCGAGTGATGAACATAACAAACCTGGACCGGGCGCACACTGTCCCGAGAAGGTAACAATTCGATATTTTGCCGTGCATATTTGCACAGCTACATACATACAGTTGGGTAAACGAAAACAGCAGTACCAAAAAAAAATTAGATTTAAAAAACAAAAATTGTATCCATGATGTGATTATAAACTTTTTATTATTATTTTGAAAACTTATTCTATTCTTGTACTGAACACATATTTAAATCAAATCTGTAACGTAAAACAAAACTTTTTATAACAAAAGTTAGAAACTCAGGGTTAGCATTAAAATAGCAGTGGCCATATAAGTTATGCATGCTGACCAAGTTTATAAAAAAATTTAAGAAAAACTGCATTGACAATATTTGCAGATACAAAGTTGAAACTAATATTTAGTTTAATTTACCAAATTTTTTATTACGTCAGCACAACGGCGGGGCATTGAGTCCACCAGTTGCTCACATCGCTGCTTCGGAATCTTGAGCCACGCAGCTTTAACAATTTCTAAAAGCTGTTGATGGTTTCTCGGCTTGGCATTGTGTACCGCTCTTTTTCTATAGGATTGAGGACGGGGGACTCTCCTGGCCATTCCATAACCTCAATTTTATATTCGCGAAACCAAATCTTGGGCTTCCGACTTATTTGTTTAGGATCATTATCATGCTGCTAGACCCATTTTATTGACATTTCCTCTCTACAATAAGGCAGCGTGAAATCCTGCATTATTTCCACACAAATATTGGTGTAGTATATTAAGCCATCAATGTGGTGTATGAGGCGGCGCCATAATATGAGAAACGTGCCAGTATAATTATTTTTGAACCCGCATATTTGATGGTCTTGATTATATTGTGGCTGATTTTCGGTGCCAGGTGGACGAATAAACCGTATCACCGAAATCAGAAAAAAACGCATGGATTTTGCAAAAGAATATGTTAAAAAGTCGCCAGAATTTTGGAAACGTGTTCTATTTACGGATGAAAGCAAATATTGCATATTTGGCATTAAAGGAAGAAATGATCCCAAGCATTCGGCGTATAATGTTAAGCTCTGGTTGCTGTATAACACAAATCACCAATTTTTTTTTTGTTTAATATGAAATATTTGCTAATATTGCAATGTACGAATACTTTTTCTGCTTTGTTGAAGTGAAGTTTGTGTTCTTGGTTTGTAAAATTTAATTTTTAAAGATGTGCTTAGGAAAAAATGTATAGAAATTGTAGAAAAAATTACTGACTTTTCTCATAAAAGTTGAAAATGTTTTAACTTTTTTTGCAATGAATTTCTTAACATGTAGCTTTCAATTCTTTGTGTACGGACACTTTTTCTGGCAAGTGTAAATAAAACACGTACTTTCATTTAAATCTGTGCTAAATTTTATTAATATTTCTTATATAACCTTAAAAAACTGAAAGGACTGCTATTTCAATGTTTCACTGCTAAACGTAACGACACCAATAAAGACCCGTTATTTACGTAATTGCTATATTTATTCAGATAAACTCTACACATCTTTAATGTTAACCCTTTGTAGATATTTGGTATTGAAACTTTATTTTGTAGGATATATAGGGAAAGAATAAATTATATTACTTACTTCTAAATAATTTTTAAGGGTACTGTTATTTTCATGTTCACAGCTTTACATGTACTATATATGTCTATATCCTTAATATATTATTATATATATTTTTAATTTTTACTGACCTCTGCAATAGTATCGAACGCACAGATCATCTCCTGCACCATCATTTGCAATTCACCACACCCCATATTTGGGTCAAAGAAAAGCTTTCTTGATACCCCGTATATTTACTTGCGCAACGAATCAAGTCCCCCAGCTCGCAGTGACAAAATTCAAGATTCCTTGTTAGTTTTGCAACTATTGGAATGTATAATTTTTTTATTCGAAAACCTTTGCACACATACATACATAGATATAAGTGGAGGTAGACACATGTTGTATTGACCGATGGAAATAAATAAAATTTTATGCACGAGTTACTTGCATATGTATATGTATATGAGCAGTTCAATTTATTTAATGTGCAGAATAATTTATAATCTTATACCCATACATACGTACATATAAAATAATGTTATTATTTATATTCACCATTTTAGATTAACCTTTCACACGTCCCAGCTTACAGCTTCGGTATTAAACATTCGCCTTACGTTGGACAACTACACGAACAACGCGATTACAGTTTCTCCGGCATATGCTGAACGTGTTTACGCTTGCTTATTCGTGCTAGTCATCAAAAACCCGAGACGGTTTACTTGATTTTCAATTTCGCTAAATAACGTTAACTAACATAAGGACTAAGTTTAATAAATTATAAAAATCTCACTAATTTCCATAAGTACTCAATTGAAATTGTGCAGACATTGTAAATCGTTAACATTTTGCAAAATATGTATATAACTTTTAAGCGAAAATTCGAATAAATACAATAAATACATAATGTTGCATTTCTTTGCTTATTAACTTAGGGGTAATGAGAACAGCGGATATGTGTACGCTCCTATTATTACGCCAATTTGCTCATATAATATTATACGGATTTAGTGGCTAAGGAATTTAAGTTTTCTTCGACTGTTTATTCAGTAAATAGACATTTCATCTAACCTTGCGCTACCATATGCATATGTATGTACTTATGGAGTTGGCCAACACAGCTGTGACTGCCTTGAAGGCGACTTGGAGAACTGCTAATAACTCCTATACAATATATTTCTTTATATACTTACATATGTATGTATATGAAATAGATTTACATTGCCCATGAACAGTGAATTTTAAAATAATTTATTTAATTTCAAATATTAATTTAAACCGTATGCAAATTGTTTTCATTTAGGTAAAAAAGTGCTTTTTGGATGCCATTATCATCAAAGGTATTTAATGTTTTCCCCTTTCTCCACCCTTCTTAAATGAAACATTTTGTAAGGGAGTGTAAAAATTCTAATGTCACAAGTGAGCAAACCTTTTATTATTGAATCATGGTAAAAAACGACGGATTATCTTGTCCGAAAAGGGAAAAAAGAAAATTAGTTAATTTATGAGTTATTATCTATATGGCATCACTGGCCGCAGCCCGTGTACACAAGGCGAATTGTGTAATGGAGGTGGCGCCATTAAAAAACAGTTAATTTATTTTTCGGGAGTTCGACAAATCTGACGTCAGCTCTCTTCGCATTACAAAACAAACAAAAGTAGGTGAAATTACATGGTTGTGGAAATTCAGTGAATTGCTTGGTAATGTTGTGATTTGTGAGATTTAAACTAATCAAACTAATGAAAACAAAGGGCCGTGAGTTAAACTGTGAAATCACAAATTAATCTAAAGTTTGCAAATGCTAATTTGCTTGCGTTTTTATACGGAAGACGCCGTGGCAAGAAAGTATATATGCGTGTATGTAATTTCTTGTGTTTGGTTGTTTCCATTGCGTTCGCCTACTCTTCATCTTCACAAACAACCAATTCCGATTCCTTTTGTTTGTTTATTCATAAGCTCTTACGACACAGCGAATTCGGAAGGCACAATCATGTATTTTATTATCCTTGGGTGATGGCATCCGCCCACCTGATTTTTTCGCCGCTGATATGAATAACGTCAAAATGAGTTCTTTGTTAGTATCCGTGTCTTTACTTTGTCATTTGTGTACATTGATAATTTATAATTGGGGATTCAAATAATACCTTAAAAGAAATATAACAACAAAAATCAATAAAAATTGTATGTTGTGCTTGAAACATGTATGTTTTTACTTAAACGCGGATGCCATCACCTGTAAAGAATTTGCCTATATGCAAATATGTATGAATTCGCCTTGGTAGCAATGTTATCGTTGCCATTTTCCTAGAATTTCATTTTATATTATGTTCGTGCAACAGGTAGTGTCATGGCATGGCGAATTTGTTAAATCCGTCTTGGGTAGTGTTGTCTCAGTTTTAAAGATATAATAATTGAATTCACACATAGATAACATGGCATGATGCAAAGAATAATGAGATGGCGCCCATCGTGGTCCCGTTAATTTGCGCTCAGCGAATTTGACAACTAGTTACGTGATTTTAGCTCCAGTATGGCCAGATTGACATTTTCGTAACTTGATTTAGCATTTTTTTGTTTGTTATTTTTATTATTTTTTGTCTCGGAGTTTAAGTTCATTCTACATGACATTTTTCTAGTCTATTCTAATTAAAAGTAATGTTTATAATTTTGTAAAATATACATTTTTTAATAATTATTTAAATAATTCACTCAGTTTTATTTAGCTTTACTTTTTTTTAACATCTGGTGGCATTGCCCGCGATTGCAGGTGTTGTTGGTGTTCTTCTGCTTTCGGCAGTCAAATCTCTCTCTCGCTACTGCAGAGTTGCCTAGCTTTGGATATAAAAACGCACTAAATGCCCATTTAAAGAAAATAAAACACGAAATTTTTATTGTGTTACTTAAAGAACTTTGTATGCGTGACAAATTGTCTGTAGAATATGCGTTTTTTTAAATAAATGTGTTATGCTTATGTACAATTTAATTTATGAGTTTTTTTTGTTAAGCGAGACTCTTTTATTAAGGGAACGACTTTTTTGCTATATTTGAAGTTATGTAACTAGATAAGGTACTCTTTTTGTAAAAATGTCAGTATGGTTTCTTTAGTATTTTGTTGTTTATTTTTACTATGAATACACCTCTTGATGCTCTATGTCTCACTAAGGATTGATGACCGGAAGAAACGATTACACCTCTATGGTTTTAATTCGCATTCAATAAATTCAAAGGCTTTTTAAAATGTGTAAAAAGGTTTTCAATCTTAAGAAGAATTGAGAGAGGGGCATTTAATATTTTTGCATAGCCTTAAATGGAGCCAAAAATTAAATTTGCACTTTCAAATTATCAAATTTTATAGGAGTAAAAAAATTTTCATTAGCACTAAAATCTTCTCAGAGTGGCCTTTTTTAAACTTCTTTTGTATAATAATACAGTTTTTTTTAACCTAAAGTTTCGCTAGCCTTAAATTAAAAACAAAAAGAAACAAACACCAAACTTAAAAATTGTCGCATTTTCGGTATAAAAAAGCACTAAATTTATTGCGAAGAGCAAATGGTTGGCAATACTGCACAACTCTGCAAACGTGACGTCACGTACGCTCTGATGGGCGCAATCTTGTTTCTATCATTCTTGATAACATGGAACTAAATTCGAGCACTTGTTTAAAATAAAAGTTTTGAGAGCGTAAAATTAAAGTACATTCATAAACAATTTTGCATGTGAGGAGGTCGCAAGCGCAGATATAAATTATAGTATTGAGTTAAACAACTGTGATAAAAAGCTTTCTAGTAAAAGGTATTTTTTTATTCATCTGCAAAAAGTATTATATGCGGGATTTAAGCGAAATAAAAATACATAAGATATGCAAAATAACTAAGAAAATTAAAACAATTGTGCCAAGAACCGTAAATGTGCATACCTCAGTGCCATACGAGAAAAGTATTAGCCGTGCAAGTGAGATGAAATATTAATAATACGGCGTAATTTCATTTCGAGCGCTGTGCTTCTGCTTTAATGCAGCTGTGTGTTGTGTCAATAGTTAACAACAACAAAAAAATTAATTTCATATTTTATTTTTGATTGTCTAATGATTTTGTATGTCTTAGCAAAATGGAATCCCTAAATGATTAATTTAAAGTGTACTAATATTCATTTGCCGACGATATATATGGGGGGCGGGGGGGCGATCGGGTACTTTTTCCCCCGGACCCGGAGTTTTCAGAGGGGCCCGGACTCGAGATTATACGTATTTATATGAATTAGACATAATTGGAAAGGGCCCGCGTTTGCAATTTTCCCCCGGGGCCCGGATATGCTCCCTACGGCCCTGCACTCACCCATTATCGTCTCGATTGAAAAACCCGCCTTTTTTTCGCGAATTACCGTTCCTTCATTAACTTTCACAAAACTAATTGGGCCGGCTTCGCAGAATTCACCGCTCTTCCCATCACTACCGTTGTGCGAGAAGGTGAACGCGCGTTTCGCAATTAATGCTGCTGCAGCTCCCTTTATTAGCAGCCGATTAGCAAAAAAGCGTGACCTCCTACGCCAGGCCAATCCTGAATAAGGAATTTCAATTTAGAGATTCGGCGACTAAATACTCGTCATTAGCTTGTAAGGTCGGTCGAAACCAACGAAGCACAATCACCTTCGGTGCACCAGTTTTTTTAGCCGGCAATTCATTTTGCATCCTCCGGTCGATAGGTTCAAGCGTTGTGCCATCAAATGGCTGCACAAGCTCACTAGTGGAAAGCAGGGAGAGTGGTCCCTCTATTGAAACCTGGGAAGCCCGCCAATCAAGGGGAGTTTTATAGTCGGATAACTCTCCTTTCTCAAAGAGCGGAATGCTGTTGGAGTGAAAGTCCTTAGTCGATGTTTTCTGTAGAAAAATCTGTCTTTTTATAAACTAAAACAAATATAATTACGACTGACTGTGCAGAAATTTCTTGACAAAACGAAAACAAATTGCTATTCTATGGAAGTTGTCGCGATATGTGGCGATATCGTTAAGCAATTTTCCATTGCAAAAAAAATATGTATCTGATAAATATATTTAATGACCGCAAAACTTACACCATCAAAATTGAGCATATGTATGTGTGTATGTATATGCATTGATTATGCAAAAGGAATTTATTTATTTTATTTTTTATCATATTTCTAACAGTGCAATATACAATTTACTTTATTTTCAACATTTCCATAATTTTTGATAGGAACTACTAAAGTAACGGAGCTATTTTCAAAAGAACCGCTTGTGAGGGCAGAAAATTTCCCCAACGAAAATCTACACAATAGCGATTCCGCTGAAATCTTAAATCAAGGAAAATACCAGTTGAAAACTGCAAAATGTCGGGTCAAAACCCAGCTGGATCGAAAAGTACATCCAGCAATAATAAGCGATCGAAGGTTGCAAGCGATTATGGCAGTAGTGGTGCGTCTACTGCTGCACTAAGTCGAGAGAGCCAAGAAGTTTCCCAAAAAAAGGAATTGTTAGGAAATATTGACATAGATTATCAGTCCTGCGACACAGATTCAGGGTTTTTGTCAGGTCCATTAAGCTCAAATCTCGAAGAGCAAGAAGAACAGAAACAAAGCACTGACAGAAAATTTTCAAATAACTTTAACAAGTTGAATTTTAACAAAAGAGCGGTGGGCAACGTTAAAAACTCCACTGATAGTTCGCATCATCACGGGAAAACTGAGGAGGAATTTGATGTACTTGACTCGGGTTGCATTGAAGAAGAAGAATACGACGAGTCTATCGAGACAGGAGCTCAAGCCGAAAATCAATATAATGAACAGCAACATACGGAATCGCAACAGCACCAACATAAATGCCATAATATAGCCGGTGCGTATAACATCACAAGTTCACACGACGCAAAAACGAATCTCAAACACGATGCCGACAGCAACAGATCTGATAGATTTTGTAGTCTTAGTTTACAAAAGGAGAGAACAAATATAGTGAACGCGTCTGGCCGAGTGGCAACAGTTGAGCCTGTAGCAGCAGCAACAACAAAAACGGCAGATTCTAATCAATTGCCAATATGGGAACAAAATGATGAGGGAGACACGTAAGTTTAACTTAGTGAGCTAAAAGTAGTTTATAATTTACATTTTGAATTGATATAAATAGTTAAATTTTAACTTCATCATTTTCGTCAATTGATAAGAAGTAATTAGTAAAATCTCTTTTGCTAATAAATATTTTGTATGTATGTGTAATCTTAAAGGAGGATATAAAGTCGATTTGAAAATTTCACTTTTCACTGTGGTGTACTTCTTAATTTTTATAATGGCATTTTTATTATTCTTTGTACAGTTATCTGCACTTGGCATGTCTATCGGGTGACGAATATATTGTTTGTGCTCTTATCCGTCTTGCTATCCATTCGTGCCTTTTAAATATAAGGAACGATTACGGCCAAACCGCCTTACATCTAGCAGCACTCACAAAGCAACGAAGAATTTCGCGCATGCTGTTACTTGCGGGCGCTGAGGTATGCATAATCACATGTACCTATTATAATATTATTACCGATATGCAATAATGTTGTAATGAAAAGTAGGGTTGTCGTAATGCAGCTTAATAAATCTAGTTTTTATTGAATTTCAGCCGGACTTACGTGACCGCCATGGAAATACAGCTTTGCATCTCGCCTGCATGTCTGGCGATGAGCAGTGTGTCAGTGCGTTAACAATGCCTTTTAGCGCTTCAGAGATCAACGAAGCGCATCGTCAGAATGGCTACAGACCAAGCAGTAAAA
Organism: Anastrepha obliqua; assembly: GCF_027943255.1. Taxonomy (NCBI): domain Eukaryota; kingdom Metazoa; phylum Arthropoda; class Insecta; order Diptera; family Tephritidae; genus Anastrepha; species Anastrepha obliqua. The sequence continues at coordinate 127,026,694 of NC_072896.1, read as the reverse complement.
TAGCAAACGTTTTGGAGATCAGAAACTATAATGGTAAGGCTACTAAAAATATTACTCAACGCATGCATTTTGACAAATTTTGAATTTATATGTAAAATAATATAATGGGCCAGGTGAGATAAAACAATAATTTGAAAAGTGTTTGGCGCTTTGTTAAATTCGGTAAAAATCGCTTGAGAAGTTAAAGGGCCGTCAACCAAGGAGATTAACGTTGTCCATTAATCTATCCGGCCTGGTTAACCAATGGCACAGGCGGCGTAATAGTAGACTCAGATTCTCTATGAGGTTTGCACTTCGACCTTACGGTCTTTTCTGTCCTCTACTCCTCACAGTACCTCATCCAGACCAGTTCCCTTATTAAACTCAGGACAGAGCTCCTAAAACGCAATCGTAACGTGGCGCTGAAAATTATCCGAAATATATTTTTATTTACAGGCAAATAATCAGACGCGTTAGTCTAAAGAAGTAAAGAAGTTTTAATTGAAAGAATTGAATTTACAAGTTAATAAACCTTTTAAAATTACTTGAGTAAATTCAATATCGCGACCATGGTAACAAAAGTATATATGTAAATAGGTATTTCCCTGATGACTAAAAAAACCAATGTTTAGGAAAACCCACATCCCCATAAATTGAGTGAATACGTTTTGAATGATTAGATAAATATTACTAACAAAATTTTATGAACGTGAAATAGACGCACATGAAGACTAGTAATAGATTACGGAAAATTAAAAAAAAGAAACATTTGCGGTACAATTTTCTATAACTTGTTTGTTAGTAAATTAAAAAGAATTTGGCCTTAGATTTTTTTCTGATTGCTGAACCCCTCCTGGGGTGTGTTGCTGCTGAATTCAACATGTGCTGCTACAATTGCAATTTACTTGATGCAACCTATGGTGTTACTTCCACTTGTGCCCAAAAGCTCGCAATATTGCGAACGAGTAATCACAAGCTACCCGTTTTACAGAACCACTCCCCTGAGCCGAACAAATAATTTAATTTTTCAGAAGTCAGTACACAAAACTCGAACTGTTTGGAAGTGCTTTACGTATTTTGTTGGTGCTAAGTTCAGGAATTCCCCAGTGCTGACTCGTTATCTTTTGTGTTTTTGTTTTTTGTGTATATTTGTCATCTTTTTGTCAACGTTCAAGTAGCTGAAGCTGAAGGTGTTTCTATTATTTGCACATGAATTTAATTTCGGCACTTATAATAGCAATGCAGAAAGGCACTCATACGAGTACGGATGTATGGTCTGGGTTTTTGGAAAGTCAGCTTAAGTCGACTTAGGATTTTCTCCGTGTAAGCATTAAAATGTAGGGCAATATTTAAACCAACGACCTAGTTGTAGCTTTTGAATTAATTTAAGATAGTCGAATGGAAATAATGAATTTGTATATTAAAGATGTGGATGTATTTATCTGAAGCAAAAACGATGAAGTCGATTACTACTCAGATACATACATAGTGGGCATAGGTACATACATAAATGATAGAGCAATCAATGAGTTCTATTAGGAGCCCGCTTGTAATACTTTAGGTGATCGCGCTGGATGGCGAAAACTCGCACGAGTGTATTTACATACATTCCATATGTTGGACTTAAGTAAAACATGTGCTTATATATTGGCGAAAGGGCAACACTTTCACTAACTGAAGTATTCGTGCGCACATTTGGGTTTTTCGTTTGTTTGTTATACTGTCAAACAGCTGAGGTAGCCGAACTTGTAAAAAACCCAATCTAAATGTTTAATTTGTGCGTGGTTGCAATGCCACTGACATGTGTTCACATATGGCTGATTATCTGTTTGCGATGGAGAATCCGAATTCAGTATGTCTCGTAAAACTACATATGTACGTATGAACCATATGTATGTTACAATTTGAATTTTGTTGGCATGAACGATTTTGGCTTTGTGAAAATGAAGCGCTAGAAGTCCACGTTTTGAAATAATAAATAAGATTAACTCGCGAGAAAAAGGTTTTGGAAACATTCATTATATTACATACATACACACAAATACAAATGTGCATCTACTGCCAACATAACCGATTAAATTCTTTGGATAAACCGTTCATATCACACGTTGTATATATTGTACATATATTCGTATGTATAGTATGTATGTGTTGGGAATACCGTACATTTGTCATTAAGCAAAACTTTAGTTAAACTTTTTCGTTTTGGCGTCTCATCGCAATTCGCTGTTTTACCTTCGTTTGTTTTAATTCTTCTTTTTTAAATATTTTTTGCGGTGGGTATCGCTGAAAGCCGTGGTCGGGAGTTATTGTTTTTCAACTGCCTTGCGCAAGCGTGCGCGCTTTTAATACAGTTTTCTACTTAGTCGTCACATAACTTGGGGATTTCACCGGGCAAATAGAGTTGCATTGTTTAGTGTCAAATGCTTTTACCTTTTCTTTTGAATAAACGGAAAACCCGCGAGTTATTCGTAATCGCTTGGGCGCATGTACGTATGTTTGTACTTAGCTTTGTACTTTGTTCAAGTAAATATGTATGTCCATTCATATGCACATATACATATGTATGTATGATATTATTTCCGTCGTTTGAGTTTCAGGGTTTTTCGCTTAATTTGCTTTGCTGTTTACATACATTCAGATGTTGGGAAAATTCCAAAATATTTCTGAACAATAATGACAAGCATCACTTTGAAAACCCCTCTATTATAGAGAAACTTCACCCAATCAAATTATTATACGAGTATTTTACCTAGAACTGAAAGATTTGCGATGAACTTTTGATCGATTTGTAGGCTTTCGTGAGTGTGTCTGTGGTTTGAAATTCACAGGCTATAAATATTCTCGGAGATATGAGTGAGCCTGGCATTTCCCGCTGATGCATTGTTAATTTCACACTTAAATAAATTGACTTGCCGAAGATTTCTGATGAGTCACGTTCACTGCCTGAAACGAATCGATAAATACTTGCATTCCTTCGGAGTTTCCGCACCGTCCTTAACAATCATCAACTTTTGTCATAAATGTATCATCTTAAACCTATCCATCTAACATTCGATTTCACCTTTGCCCAATTTCCGCTTGCTGTTGTCTAAGCACATTTTTTATTAATAGCGCAAATCAAAGGCATCGCTTACATACATATGTATGTACATACCTACATACACTTATATAATATATCGAAGGTTCATGAAGCTGTTAAGGCGGCCCTAGGGGAAACTGTAGATGTCAGGGCGCTTACGGAGCTGAGGCAGGTGGAAATTCGTGACCTTGATGAAATCACGACAAAGGAAGAAGTCCACGAAGCGGTAGCAAAACAATTCCAAGAGCTAGAGGTACCTATCTCAGCCATCCTGAGTCTGCGAAAAGCTTATGGAGGAACACAAACGGCGACGCTAAAGGTAACACCGGAAACCGCTACCAAACTAGTGGAAGCTAATAAAATCCGTATAGGCCTCGTAATTTGTCGCATACGGGAGAAGATCGAGCCAAAAATATGCTTTAAATGCATGGAATATGGGCATGTGGCAGTAAGCTGTAAAAGCACAGCTGACCTTACAAACACCTGCTTCAAATGTGGCAAAAAGGACCACCAAGCCAAAAACTGCACACAAACAGCAAGCTGTATAATGTGCAAGAAGGAAAAGGCAAGTGATACGGCGCATGCGATGACCAGCAGTAAGTGCCCTCAATATCTGAGAGCTCTTAAAGAAATTCGGCAGAAATGAAGATCTTGCAACTAAATCTTAACCACTGTGAAAGCGCCCAGGACCTACTCGAGCAGACTATACGGGAACACAAAATAGATGTTGCTATTAAAGTGGTGCACAAGTCGACATATATGTGCTTTCAAGTCATTTGCTAAATTCACACAACAATGCAGTGTTTTGTTCTCAACTAACAGTAACAGGCAATAGCAGCTAGAGAGAAAACCAAATCATGCTTTTGTATGACTTGCTTCTCTCTCAGCATTATCACAACACACATATTTCGGCAAGATAGCAAGAAAAGCAATGACACTGAAAGGCAATGAAAAACAATTCAATTCAAACAAGTGAATTGTGTCAAATGTGGATTATTTACTTACATGAATTCCTGATATTTTAAAATCAAATACGCAGTTAATGTTTGGTATGATGGTTTTGTAGAATAAAAATTAAATTCTGATTAATATTTGAATGTAACTTACACTTTGCCTGCTAATATACGCTACGTACATACATATATATGACACCAATTCACACATTGTACTTGATGTCTTTCGGCAAAGCTTGTATGAGAAGGTTTTTCTACCATTGCCATGCAAGCATATAAGCAGCGTCGTGCAATTCGTGCACTGTCGATAGAGCCGAAGTAGTATTGCTTGTTGAAGACAGTTTTTCTTCGTTGCTGTTCAAGTTGTGTGCCAACATTGCTTTTTGTCTTCACAAACAGTGTCACATGCAATGTGTGACTTGTTGCTTTGTAATAAGCAAGTCATTTGTGCACCACTTTAGTTGCTATACTTAGTGAGCCCTATAAACACAAAAAAGGTAACGGCTGGGCATCCTGGAGAACCTCGCCCAGGATGTAAAGGAGCATAGACCTGTCATCATAGCCGGTGATTTCAACGCTTGGGCTGTTAACTGGGGATGCCCACGGACAAGCCCTAGAGGACGTCAACAGACGTATCAAAAGGCGGGAACGGGGTCTATAATCGACCTTACCTTCGTGAGTTCTAGTCTTGTTCGCGACACGAAATGGTTCGTCAGCCAGCATTACACTCGGAGCGATCACCTCGCAATAATCTGTGAAATAAGGAAGCACGGCGAAGAAAGGTTCCCAAATAACTACGACACGCGGTACAAAGTTAAAACAATGGAGGCTGAGATTATTGAAATCATGCTGGCAGATGTAACTCTCGGAGGGGATGCATCTGAGAAAACAACACAAACCATGAGACACCTAACAGAAGCATGCGACGCAGCCATGTCCAAAACGAGGCCCAATAAGCGCATCAGCGAACCTGTCTACTGGTGGACAGCAGACATTGCAGAACTGCGCAGCGAATGTTTAAGAGCAAGGCGAATCTACCAACGATCTAGGGGTACGGACAGTTTACAAGAAAACCAGCTCCAATATAAGCAAAGAAGGAAGGCCCTAAAAAAGGCAATCGAAAACAGTAAACGCCGGTGTTTCCTGCAGCTATGCGGCGATGCCGATAATGACCCTTGGGGCCTCGGTTGCAGGCTTGTTATGAAAAAACTCAAAGTCTTTAAGCCACTCCCAACAACATGCCCACCTACACTGCGTAATGTAGTAGAAACTCTGTTCCCCGTCCAAGACACTACACGAGACCACGAATTGGTTGGATCCTGTGAAGGTGACCAAAATTTGCAGCTAACCAACAAAGAAGAACTCCGGATGATCATAAAACGGATTAAAAATAATAAAGCTCCAGGACCGGATGGAATCCCTAACGAGGCCTTAAAAGTTGCTATCCAAAGTCGTACCGACATTTTTGTAGATCTCTAAATACATGCCTAAAGGAAGGTATTGTATATTTCCAACCCCGTGGAAATGCAGAAACTGGTTTTAATACCAAAAGGATCCAAGCCTGCGGAAGGTCCTATAGGCTACCGCCCCCTGTGCATGCTCGACACTGCAGGAAAAATCCTGGAACGACTGATTGCAGTCCGTCTGAATGCTGCTATAGAGGATGTAGGCGGTCTATTACCCCGACAATTTGGATTCCGGAAAGCCCGTTCAACAACAGATGCTGTGTCTGCAGTCAAGACCATTGCGCAGAAGGCAATTGAAGGTACTCGATGGTTAAACGGTAGCAAGGAGTATTGCCTAATTGCGACACTAAACATCAAGAACGCCTTCAATACGGCGAATTGGAGTAAAATTCTGATCGCGCTTGATAATTTCCACATCCCAAGGTACATTCGCAGGATTGTCGCCAGTTACCTCTCCGACAGAACCCTGCGCTATAAAACCGATGCTGGGGTAAAAGAGCACAAAATAACTGGCGGAGTTCTACAAGGCTCAGTCCTGGGACCCTTACTTTGGAACGTCATGTACGATGGAGTCTTGCGCCTCAGTCTGCCTCTGGGTCGCAAATCATTGGATTTGCTGACGACATAGGTATTGTGGTCGTGGCCAAAACACTTCGTCGAGCCGAAGAAACATGCAACCGGGCTGTCGGCATGGTAAAGAGATGGTTATGCAACAGTGGTCTAACTCTTGCGGACCATAAAACTGAAGTAGTATTAATTAGCAGCAGGAAGATTGTGGAGTCAGCTAATATAATGGTGTGCGACCATGGTATAGAATCGAAGCCATTCATTAAATACCTAGGCGTAATAATTGACCGCAGGCTCAATTTCAAAGAGCACTTGGTGTACGCGAACAGCAGGGCAGCAGAAGCAGTAACTGCGCTAACACGACTAATGATGAATATTAGAGGCCCTAGGCACAACATCAGGAGACTTCTTAATACTGTAGTCTCATCGATTTTGCTGAACGCAGCTCCAGCATGGGCGGAAGCCACAAACTACAGCTCGTATGTGAAGTGTATGAAATCGGTGTACCGATTGAGTGCCCTCAGAGTGTGCTGCGCGTTTCGCACGGTATCGGAAGACGCCATTATGGTTATAGCAGGTATACTCCCAATCAACCTAATGGCAACAGAGTATGCTGAAATCTACAAAACAAAAGCTACTTCAGAGCGGGTGACAATACGAAGGATAGCAAGAGAGCGTAGCCACCGTTCATGGCAAGAAAAATGGAGCTCGTCTCCCAACGGACGCTGGACGTACCGTTTGATTCCCATAATTTCCAAATGGATTAACCGTAAACATGGACAGTTAGATTACTACCTGACCCAAATACTGACAGGACATGGGTGCTTCAAATCCTACTTATACAGGTTTAAGCACGAAGACGACCCGTACTGTTCTCATTGTGCACCAACTGCAGAAGACGCAGAACATGTTTTGTTTGTCTGTCCGCGATTTGCGTTAGAAAGGGAGGAACTAAGCACTAGGGTGGGGAAGCCAATTACGGCTGATAACCTAGTCGATATTATCATAGAGTCCGAAGAATATTGGTCCGCTGTATGTAATATGGCAAAAATAGTAATCTCCAAACTGCGTCGCGCTGAACAACAGCGCAGATCTTCATGAAGAGGCAATAGGCCGCTCCCCCTTCCGTGAAGTACTACTTAACGGTTGTCCCGCGGGAGGGAAACGGAGCTGGGGTGGGGTTTTAGTGGGTGAGCCGAAAGGCAAGTCTCACACTTTTCGGCTTTCAATGCTTTGTGCCACCTCCATAAAAAAACAAAAACAAAAAAAAACATACACTTATAAATGCAAATTGAAATAAAAATAGCTTGAAAACATACAAACATACGATAAACATTAGCTCTTATTGTTTGGTTATCATTTCGTTTCTGTGTCGTTGCTTCAATATTATCGATTCGAGCTGCGGTGTTATTTCCGAGCTTGCAAATCTGAAAACCTGTTGCTGTTCTCACTGCGTTGCGCATTGTTTCATCAGGTGGCTATTTTATTTAGACCATAACAGTATTGCTGCCAACAACCCAGTAGAAATTACGTTCAGTTCTCTGAGCAGTATATATACATACATACTCTCGAAAACTTCTATGAAGTTGATTGGTGCCGTCGTCATATAACGATGATTGCCATCTTGCCGTCGTTATTACTGATACTGACGCCGTTTTGTTTTGTTTCATTTAAATTAGCTTTTGCAAACTTAACTCGCATTTCTGTGCGTTTTTTGTTGCTATTTAAGTGCTTTATTATGGGAATTTCTCGGGTTTTTCTGAACCCACACACACCCAGCCACAAATGCAAGCACGTTTGTACGACGTCATCGTTTGGTTGTTATTGCTTTATCGTTGGCATCAATGTGTTTGTGGTTAGCATTGTGTTGGTTAATGTGGCTGAGAGGTTTGCTTCCATCATAACAAGTTGTACTAAAATATATATACACTACTTGCACACATACACATACAGGTGCGGAAGCCTTTATATGGAAGAAAATACCGAACACTTCAGCGAAAAAAAATGTCAATGAGACTTTTGAGGCATTTGAAACTTGCCTTTGGTTACATTAATATTGAATTGGCTAAAAAACTGCTAACCCAGAATTTTTCTAAAGGCACTGAACAAAAAGTTGGGAATCTTTGATCTATTTTTTTGTTACAGTTTTGTGAATTTATTGCAATGTTTAGAGCTGCGAGTTGCATGTTTTTTGTTGTAGAATGCACTACTTTTATAAAAACAAAAATAAAATAGGGAAAAATAGTTAAAACTTGAAGATTCGTTACACTCTTACTATTTTAAATGCAGGTGTATGAAAGAAAAATTATTTAAATTCGAAACCCGGTTTTCAAATCTTTTGAATGCCTTCCATCATACATAGTTTGTGACGCCGTTCAGTCTGGTAGCGAATGTCTCCTGCAGAAATCAAATAATTTCTTATGGATTTTAACAATTTTTGGAACTTATTTACTAGAATTGCTAAACTTGAAATAAATAACAACTGAAAATAATTGTTTTTTCTGGCTTTTATTTATATAACGTGATTTTGAATTCACTCGTCCAAAATCGTTTAAGCAGTTATCGCGTCAATCAAGAAGAAGAAGAATTTTGAGTTGAGCCCCAATATAGGAATCAAAAGCTAATTATGATTGATGATAAATATTTTTTATTATTATCTTTCATAAGTAAAATGCATGGGACCTATTTTATGTTTTAATAAAATTATTTTCTTTACGTTGTTTTCAGGCGAATATTGTGTTCATATCGCTGCCGAGGCGGGCCATTTAAAAATACTAAGTATTTTAGTACAACATGGCGCGGATATCAACGCCAGAGTAAGTGCTCTTTACAGTAATTATGTTATTATTTATTCTAATATGCGCTCTCTACTGCTTACAGGAAGGGAAAGGTGGCTACACACCGCTACACATGGCCATTGAGAAGGGCAATGACGAGCTATTCAATTTCCTACTCGACGATTGCAAACAGACTCTGAATTTGGAAACATCAACGTTCGCCCGATTGACTGCATATCAGTTTGCCTGTATTTTGAAGAGATCGCAGATGGAAAGCATTTTGGAAAATCATGGTGCAGAGCCTCTCACACCACCGGAGAGTGAATCCGAAAGTAGCGGCGATGAATCGGAATAAACATACAACACTTCTATCTTCTCATTAAAAAGTTCTACGTTTTAGTAGAGCCAACGTAATAATCAAAGTGTTTTCATCTACTCTAAGAGCATTTGATCGTAGAGAGAAAACCCCGCAGAGTTATTATTGTTTGTAATTTATGAATTGTTTTGACTCAGTTATTCCCTAGTCGAATATATGTACCTATACTTGCAATATACAATTTGTTTCATCTGAATACTCCATTAAAAATTTATGTTAATATTAAAATTAACCAACCGAAAAAATTGTACGTCTAATTGTTAATGTTTTTAAAAAGATGTGCCTCAATTTTTGGGCCAGTTAAAGTTGAAAAACAAAAAGAAAATAATTTTTTTGAAATTTTCGACCTCTCATTTACTATAGCTGCATTGAAAAACTTAGTTCTAAGCTATGTCATATACAAACTCATAGATCCTACTTGTAAATCCATAACAATTAAGAATAAAGTTGTACTCCATAGTTAAGTAAAAAAATTTTTTTTTGATATTGCGTTAATAAAACAAATTTTTTAATAAAAATTTGATTGAGGAAATGTTTTTTTATATATTTTTCGAAACTTTAAAAAGCTATAAAGTATACCCAACAAAAGAGTACTTTGTATTATCTTGATATGATTATTTTTTTCATTTTCATCAAATGCTTTGCTGTAAAATTGCGATGTGAGCGTAACATTGTATCAAGAAAGACATAGCTCACAGGTTGCATACTATTCCAAAGAAGATGGTTTTAGTGTTTGCACTGATGGGAATGGGTTAATGTTGCGCAGATCTTGAAATGCTTTCTTTGTTAACTGGCTTGCACTGTTGATATAAAATCATTTTTTGGCATCTAGTTTGTTGCCAGAAGGTGGCGTCTTCAGAATACGGCTACTTAATTTTTCGTGATTCCGACACCCGATGACGTCAGTAATTCGAGGATAAATACAAAAGAAGTAACTTGTAATATTCAGCGATGTGATTTTAAGTTTTGTGATTTTGATGATTTGAATGAATCAAAATAACATAAATAAAATACCGCGTATTAAATTGCAACAGCAACAATAATAACAAGATCTAAAATGGAGCTGTTTTTGTCGATGATGTCGTGGCAAGAAAGTTAGTACAGTGCACTCGCGGTAACTCGAATAGCCGCTAAGTCGAACGACGTGCTAACTCGAACACATTTTTTCCCCTATTGACTTCTTTGTAACTCGAACAATAAAAAAGCGCTATAACTCGAACAAAAAAACAAATTTATTTGTACACACATTCTTTTCAAACATGTACATTTTGTACATAGATACATATGTAATAATATAGTATATGTATATAAATTATATGTATACTAGTGTATTGTCCATATGAATATTTCGGCGTTAATATCCCGTTAGTTTTCTGGGAACAACATCTTGCATTGACCAAATAGCTTTAAATTTGTCATTTGTAGTGTATCAGTGCACGTGAGTAATGGATCGTAAAAGGTTGAAGTGTTTAACATTAAAAGAGAGGGCTGAAGTCCTTAACAAAATTAAACGTGGACGTAGTGTTACTTCTCTAGCGAAGGAATATGGGGTAGCCAAGTCCACCATAAGTCTTATAAAAAAGAAAGATAAGGCAATTTATGGCTTGCACTAACGCTACCGGCAACCACAAGCTTAAACTTATCGTTATTGACAAAGCAAGAAATCCTCGTGTTTTCAAAAATTTTAACTGTCCGGTGGAGTACAAAAATTCCAAATCAGCCTGGATGACTTCGGCGATTTTCAAAGACTGGTTTCATAATTCGTTCGTGCCGCAGGTAAAATCCAGATTCATTAAAACAATTTTTTTAACCAAGTTAAATGACTTTAATTTTAGGTAAGAAAATATTTGAAAGATGGGGGACTACCTGAGAAGGCTCTTCTTCTAATTGATAATGCCCCATCACATCCCAACGAAATCGAATTAAAGTCCGAGGATGGTTTAATTTTAACTATGTTTATGCCGCCGAATGCGACACCATTGATCCAGCCAATGGACCAAAATGTAATTCGTATAACGAAACTATACTACAGAAATTTTCTACTGGCGTCCATTTTCAACAATCGATCGAAAAATCGATATCGATGACTGTTTTTTTAACATAGCACACTCAATTGATAAGTCGAACAAATTCGATAAATCGAACAGCGCCTGTTTTAATTAGTTCGAGTTATCGCGAGTGCACTGTATATAATTTCTTGTGTTTAGCGGTTTCCACTTCGCTTACATTTCCTCTTATTTTTGGCAAATCATAAAAGCAAAATCTTGTATTCAATATTTTTAGTACATGATAGTATCTGGTACGCTTTATTAATACACTTTGGTTATTCCAATTCGGTTTCAGTGTCAAAACTTAAAACAGAATCTAAACAAACCAACGGCAGAAACATATGCCACTTTGACATTAAAATCTCCAAATCACAAGGAAAACTAAGTTAAATATTCTACTAATATCACCTAGTATAGATTCGCCTCCAAGAGAAAAATCATGTGACAACGACGTATTCATAGAAGGTGACTTCGGTAGAGTAACAACAAAAGTTACAGGTAGTTTGTTTTTGCAAATTGCCACGGCGTTACCCGCTTAAAATGCAAAAATATTGCATTTGGAGGTATTTTTATAAATCGACTTTCCCCAATTTAACACGTAGCACTTCGTTTTGATTAGTTTGTTTAGTTTAAGTCTCACAAATCATAATATTATCAAGCCATTCAAGGAATTTGTTATGTATATTACTATGTTTCCTGACGTCACATTTGTCAAAATAGCAAAATAGAAAGTAACGCTTTTAGAAAGGCGCCACCTTTGGTATTCAATTCGCCTTGAAACAAATCAGCTGCTATACCGAAGTCACTTTGTGGCGAGGTGGATTTAATAATAAATTCGCTTTGCTTTGTGGGGACTGTGGCCAAGGCGAATTAATTCTACATGTATAGATTCGCCTTGTTCGCCGAGGTCTCAGTTTTGAGGAAACGGCGAATAAATTAACACATATATTTATATTGCGTTATACGGAGCTTGAGTTTGGGTGAATTTGTGTGAGAAAAATATAAGAACGACGAGTGAAATTATACAAAGTTGTATCAATCGTTTGGAATTTCAAAGCTTATTCAAATGAATGCGTTCGGTGCGTGAAATCAAAGTACATTCATAGATAGTTTTACGTGCAAAACAGCCACGTAAGGACTGATTCGAATTTTATACACAAGCAATCAAGTGCATAAATAGCAGTTAAAGTGCATCCCACAGTTGTGTGATTTTAATTCTGCGAAGTAATTATTACCTTCATCAACATATAAATATAAATAAGTTAAGTGGAACCGGAATAAAACATATTAAATAAAAACGGTTCCAAATAGTACAAAAAAAAAAAACAAAATCCAAAAAACCCGACAAAATTTGCAAATATTCATAAGTTTACAGAGCGTTGGAAAAAAATAGATATAAGATTTAAGTCTAGAAATGAGCGGCAACAAGCAAAAGCTACGTCTCAATTACTAATGCAATTTAGAAATTGGCAGCAGTATGTGTAAAAAATATCATTAATTTAACTAAGAAATGATATTCAGTGATTTTATTTGTGTAATGTTTAGAAGTATTAGTTTAACTTTTTCTTTGTGGATTTCGGTCGATTAGGTTCGGTGTCAATGACCTAACCTGTCCTTTAATTCATTAGCCTTCCTAGAATAAGTCCATGTAAGCACTGCATTTTGAAATAAGACGAATTTACCGAATTCAATGTTCTTTTGTTGAGAAACAATTGAAAAATTTAAAGAAACAAAAATGGAATGTAGAGCAAACTTGATTCAAGTTACATAGATTTGGTTATATGACCAGTTCGTAATTACCATTTTATATTTTTTATTTAGAAACTAGGCTATCAAGTTGACACTACAAACATTTTCCTCAAAAATATGAGACCTATTAAAATTGCTTACTAAATACGAATATAAACTAAACCACTCTTGCATATCCTCCGATTTGGTGATCTGAACGTGGAAGTCATTATTTTTGTTTGCTTACATTTTGATTGAAATATTTGATATTAAAACACTTAATTCCAAAAACAAAGCACATATATATAACAGAAGTAGAGGTAAACCTAAACAAACCCCAAAAGCGGCCCGGTGTGATAGTGAACAAAAAAGCAATATTTTAATATGTGAAAGTATTTTTAATATAATATATGCCGTATCTCATGTTATACTGTCCCGAGTTGTATCAATATAAAACAAGCCCATAATTTGGATTTGAATATTAATCAGAAAATGTTCAACCATCGAAACAACGTTGAGAATCTTTTACGTCGCCTGATATGTGCTGAGAAATTGTTTTCATCAGTTTCAAAGTGGCGCAATAAGAAGCGGCAAAGTGCCTCTAAATTAAAGCAAACTTATAAACATTAAAACTAAAAGAAAAACATAAAACAAAAATTAGTTGACATTATTAATATTAATAAAATTTGCAAAGTTAACCAATTCGTTACTACTTTCAGAGTTATACTTGGATTAATGTCTTAGCGGATATATTCATATATATATATGAATGGAATCGCTTGTAAATACACACAAATTGTCCAAGTAGTAAAAATTTACTAACAAACATAAACAGCGATTTTGCTGAAATTGCATATCACGGAAAATAATTATATAAAGCTGCATAATGTCGAGTCAAACCCCAACAGCGTCAAATAGTAAAGAAAGCAATAATGAGAAAAGGGATGGCGTAGGCGATTGTGGCTGCAGTCGTCCGTCTGTCACTGCAGTAAGCAGTGAAAGCAAAGAAAACTCCAGAAAAAAAGATTTCTTGGAAAATATAGAAATTGAAGATCAGACTCACGGGACAGACTCAGGGTTTTTGTCTTGCCCGCTAAGCTCTAATTTCGAAGAGCAAGAGGAACAGAAACATAACTCTGCCGGAAACCATTCAAACAATTTTGACAAGTTAAGCAGTGACGAAAGAACGGTAGGCTATACCGAAGATTCATATCGTCACGAGAAGGCTAAGGAAGAGGTTTATGTGGTTGATTCGGGTTGCATAGAAGAAGAAGAATACGACGAGTCTAACGACGCAGAAACGAAAGCCGAACAACAACAAGAACAGAATTCACATAGCACAACTGGTGCATCGAGCATCACAAATTCGCACGATTCAAAAATGAAACTCAAACACGATGTCGATGCCCATATTTCCGAAAGATTTTGCAGTCTAAGTTTACAAAATGAGCCAATAAATAACTTGAACGCGTCTGGCAGAGTGGCGACAGTTGAGCCTGTAGCAACAGTACCAACAAAAACGGCAGATTCTAATCAGCTAGAAGCATGGGAACAATGCTACCAACAAAATGATGAAGGAGACACGTAAGTTTACCATAGTAATTTAGTTGTTTTACGGACAAATATTTAATGGATAATATTCGTCAACTGATATACCATATATATACATATTCAGTATAATGAATAATTTGTCAACTGTCTTCTCATTATTCTCTCCGCAGCTACCTTCACTTGGCGTGCATATCAGGACATGAAAACGTTGTAGCAGCTCTTATCCGTCTCGCTATACATCCCTGTCTTCTAGACATAAAGAATGATTACAGCCAAACTCCATTGCATCTAGCGGCGCTCACAAAGCAAAGAAGAATTTTGCGCATGCTCTTACTTGCCGGTGCTGAGGTATGTACATACATATAATCAAATGTAGTTTCATATGTTAATGCCCGAACTCCAAGTGACCGAACGTCTAGTACTTAATTATGTTGGCTTAAAGTGGTTTACCAAGAAGTAGGAGTAGACATCTCGGTCCGGTGCAGCCAGAAGAAAAACACATGCCCTTAGCTGGATGAGGTATTGTGATGAATTGAGGGCCCAAAAGACGTTCAGGTTGAAACGCAAATCTGCTTTCAGTTATATTCTATTCTAAAGTGGCTTAACTCCTAATATGGCAGATGAGTCGGGTCAAGGTGTTTTGATTTAAATTGCAAATAAAATAGATTTCTAGCCAAACATCTATTATCTCTCATGCAAAATGTGCCTTTGATCAGGCTTATTATGAGCGAATGTGATAACGAAACGTCTACCAAAGGGTTAATAAATCTTAAATTTCATTTCAGCCAACTATTCGGGACCGCCACGGAAATACAGCTTTGCATCTTGCCTGCATGTCTGGCGATGAGCAATGTGTCAGTGCGTTAACAGTGCCATTCAGTGCTTCAGAGATCAACGAAGCGCATCGTCAGTATGGTTACAGGTCGAACGATAAATTATTTTCTTCTCTAAGTTATGCACGCTTACCTCCCGATTTAGAGATTCGTAACTACGATGGTAAGACATTATTAGAAATACTCTTAATTTAAGGTTTAAAAGGATTATTCAACAAAAGTTTTCATGTTTCATTTTATCTTGGTTCTAAACTTTAAATTGAAGGTTAAAAATGGTGAAACGAAAAATTTGGCAAATTATTTACGATATTTTTTTATTACCAAAATACCTAAATATAATAAATACGACGGCAAAATATAGTAAATATAAGCTTTTCACAAACATAAAATTGTGTCTGTAACCGAATTAATATTAAACGTGCCGTTCCGTCTTTCGGCTAGCCAGTGACACAGACGGCAAAATGTTGTGTCGCTGGGAAATTTTCGAACTTTTATTTCTATTAATAGACCTTGGATGTAGACAAGAAATTTCACGATATCGTACGAGTATTAGTATGCATGTACGAATATGTGAGTTTATCAAAAAAATAATAAAAAAAATACCCCAGCACCATTTCCGTAGTGAGTTTCATTGCTTTGTATGATTCTAATTCGTTCGAATTCGTTCTGAATTTAGTGAAGTGTAGATTTTCTACTTAACATCCGTCAAAAGAGACGCCATCATGTGCATGTATGACATAATTTATTGAAAATAGGAAAATGTTAAAGATAATTAAATTTTCTTAGCCTCGATTCAGTACCCTATACATTTTTGGCACATTTGGCGTTGTTTGCTGACGTCAGTAACGTAGTGTGTGTATGCAAGATATTTTTAAGTCCATCACTCGCACAGTTTGGCTAATTGGTGAGAAGCGTGAGGTCTGTAATGTTTCAGCCCCAAATGAAGTAAGTGAAGTTGATGCAAACCTATCTCTGAAAACAGTTTGGTAGACAAAGGAAAAGGGCAAAGCCATTACATGTGCAAATCTGTTAATTATATGTGCAGAGAGATGTACCTACACTTGTATGTATGTACGTCATCATAGAATGAATTTATTTTATTGATCGGCTGAATGAGGTTATAAATAGCTTTCTGAGGGTGGCATGGACGTACATTTTCTTTGATGCAATCATCAAGTAGCTGGTACGGTTGTATGTACGTATATATGTAAGCATGTACTTGCGTGACCCGTGCCTCACTTTTAGCAGCGACTTGACGTCAAAGTGTCATTTGCGTGTTTTTGGTAAAATACTTATTGGAAAAATATAGGTGTATTTGTGAATGTGTCTGTGCAAAACGCCATAGGGAAAACTCCAAGCTAAATCTTGAATTTGTCTGCCAACATGTGTGTGAAGGTACATACATACATACATATGTCCGTATGGACTGATATACATACAGTCTGTGTATTGCACAGCCATTGGCATGTGAGTACTTCGAACGCCATCGTGCCGAAGCTCTCTCTGTAGTCATCGTCTATGCTACGCTGCTAAATATAAATTTTGTTGGGGTTTGCCCCAACAACAAATACAAGCACCGCTAAAGCAACAGTGTGATCAGGGCGAAATTCCCCCCAAAACATTTTCGCAGAGGAGTAGCGAAGCAGAGTCAAAGCGAGACTACACAACAAAAAAAAAGAAAGACAATTGAGAATTATAATTATCGAAAGCAGCAAAGAAATTACTAAAACGCGTAAATGTGCATTTTTGGTTCACAGACGCTTGGGAAAATATATGAAAATACGAAATATAAAATATATCTGTATGTATGAGTTTAAGTAGCAATGTGTACTACAAAAATATCAGACGGATATTAGTATAGTAAAAAATAAAATTGCAATTGCCTGATATGGAAGAAGAAGACACATCGGTTTTCCACTTGGCATACTTTGCAAAACAAAAAAACAAATATATTCACCTACCAACATACTAAAAATTGAGAAGAAGAGAATATTAAAAAAAAAATTGTGGGAAAAGTTTTAGAATGATTCACGTCCCACGAAGGATTCACGAAACTTGGCTCTTAATAAAATTTCTTATTTTAAGTTTATTTGTAGACCAAGCACAAGTTTTCATAGCAAATAGTGCGGACCCAATTGTCAAATTTTTATTTCGCGACTTGCTTGGTCGATATTCATCTTAAAGGCTATAAAGTGCAACTTGCCTGTTTGCCTGTTCACAAAATTTATCTTAATACCAATAACCAGACGACTTACAGCGCTTAATTTTCACAAAGTCAAAATCGTTCATGCCAACAAAACTCAAATTGGAACATACATACATATGTACGTGCATATGTAGTCCTACGAGACATACTGAATTCGGATACTCCATGGCAAACAGATAATCAGCCGTATGTGAACACATGTCAATGGCATTGCAACCACGCACAAATTAAACATTTAGATTGGGTTTTTTACAAGTTCGGCTACCTTAGCAGTTCAACAGCAAAACAAACAACGAAAAACCCAAATGTGCGCACGAACACTTCAGTTAGTGAAAGTGTTGCCCTTTCGCCAATACATAAGCACATGATTTACTTAAGTCCAACATATGGAATGTATGTAAGTACACTCGTGCGAATTTTTACCATCCAGCGCGATCACCTAAAGTATTAGAATTCATTGATTACTCTATCATTTATGTATGTATGTAGTAATCGACTACATCGTTTTTGCTGCAGATCAATACATCCACATCTCTGATATACAAATTCATTATTTCCATTCGACTATCTTAAATTAATTCTAAAGCTACAACTAGGTCGTTGGTTTAAATATTGTCCTACATTTTAATGCTTACACGGAAGAAAATCCTAAGTCGACTTAAGCTGACTTTCCAAAAACCCAGACCATACATCCGTACTCGTATGAGTGCCTTTCTGCATTGCTATTGTAAGTGCCGAAATTAAATGCATGTGCAAATAATAGAAACACCTTCAGCTTCAGCTACTTGAACGTTGACAAAAAGATGACAAATATATGCAAAAAACAAAAATACAAAAGATAACGAGTCTGCACTGGGGAATTCCTGAACTTAGCACCAACAAAATACGTAAAGCACTGCCACACAGTTCGAGTTTTGTGTTTTGACTTCTGAAAAGTTAAATTATTAGTTCGGCACAGGGGAGCGGTTTTGTAAAACAGGTAGTTTTTGATCACTCGTTCGCATTATTGCGAGCTTTTGGGCACAAGTGGAAGAAACACCATAGGTGACATCAAGTAAATTGCAATTGTAGCAGCACATGTTGAATTCAGCACCAACTCGTCCCAGCAGGAGTTCATAAATCAGAGACAAGTCTTGGCGAAATTCCTCTTAATTTCGATACCACATCACCTCTTTGTTGGCAGCAAATTGAAAGTTGTTAAACATTTACACAAATCATTTTTGTTCAAGTAATCTATTGCCAGTCTTCATGCGCTCTATTCCACGTCTATAAAATGTTGTTACTAAGGCTTATCTATGCCGCATTTGACTTATTTTATGGGAATGTGGGTTTTCCAGTCATCAGGGCTGGCAAATATCTCTATTCGCGTGTGGTAATTGCCGCGATATTGAATTTCCCCCAAGTTGATTAAATGAATTTTTCGAGTGATTCTTTCCTCCATTATACAGCACTACATTGATTATAGAGATTAAAAAATGCACACATACATGCATACGTGCATACATACATAAAACACGTAACAACATACAATTTTTGAATAGTTTATGTTAGCACAAGATCACCAATGCCAACTGTGAAATCCCGCCTTAAGTCTATAAATCCAAAACTTTGATAAGAAACATCGCAAACTCGGAGAATCGCAATCGCATGGGAATTCCTTAATGTCAACAGGAAATAAGGGAAATAAAGATTGCTCACGAACACAGGGCATAATAACAAATAAATAAGCGATTCACTGTTTCTTCCCCAATCTTTATGATACAATGACTCGGCATGGAAAATACTTTTGATATATAAAACTGTGTGCTTTTTTTAGCAGTGAGAGAAGAATAAATTATACAATAAGGCAAATATTTCTTGGAGGGCTCTACAGTTTTATGCCGCCTCAGATGGTTTTAATGGAAAGCTTTTTATTACAGAAATGTTTTAAAGGTTTGCCTTTGCCAAATGCCACTTTTACTGAAGTATATAATACCTGTGTTGATTTAGTTCTAATTATTGAGTTTAAATAATCTTTATTGACTTACATTGTTTCAGAAAGTTATATATTTAGTGAATGTTTTCAGAAGAAGGTTTTTCAAGAAGTGCGGAGGGTTTAATGTCGCCAAATATTTTGATCCTGTGGCTTCGGAGATTGGGCCATTCATCTAGTAAGTGGTCGACCGTGGAAAGTGATCCACACCAAGGACATGTGTTTTTGGGTTTCCCTGTGAGGAGGTGTTCGTGTGTCAAGAGGATGTGCCCAATGCGTAACCGTATAAGTGGTTTGGCTCCGAGTGTTATTATTAGGAAAGTGGGGCTTTTGTCCTGATGGGTTAACTTTGCTGTACCAGGATGAAAATTCTTTCCAATTCTTATCTTTCTCACTTTGAATATATGCTGCAATGGTCCTAATCGAATCGTGTTTTTCAAATGTTGCAAAAGTAAGGCAGGGTTGGAGATGGATTTGTTTGGCGGCCGCATCTGCTGCCTCGTTACCTGGGATCCCAGCATGACCCGGGACCCATAATAAGTTGATCTTTTTATGATGAGTATTTAGTGCTGCTTTAATATTTTGAATTAGACTACTGGAGGTGTTTACGCTTTGGAGTCCACTCAAGTATGATAAACTGTCTGTGCATATTACGAAATTCCCCTTCAGTTTTGTCGCATATTCAATAGCAATTTTGATTGCCAGTGCCTCGGCTGTGAAGACTGAGGTTCCACCGAAGAGCCAACCACCTGATATGATTAACCCTGTGTTGGAAACTACGGCGAATGTGGCAACATTATTGGTTTTAGATCCATCTGTGTAGATGAAGCTCCAGTTGTCTTGAGTATACTTATCAAATTGTTCGCGAAATAGAGCTCTGTAAACTTCAGGACTAGTTGCGGCCTTTTTATACTGATGTAGGCAAACGTTTATGGCTGATTTATTAAAGATCTACCAAGGATGACGTGATGGTTTGTTACAAGTTTTCGGAGGCAGAATATCTAATTTTTTGGAGAATGCTGCGCAGCGCCTTAGGGAGAATATTTGTTTATACCGCCGGTTGTGGGTTAAAATGTTTTTAAAACAATTAAATAGTACATAATTTGTTGTATTCATTAGGCGGGGGACCAATTTCAGAGTGGTTTCCTTTACCCTTTCTTCTAAGGAGGAGAATCCGGCTTCAGCTAGTATGGCTCTGGTTGGCTCTGGTTGGTGAAGTTGGAAACGCATTAAGACTGCGGCGCACTGCTGAGTGGTATGGTGAATATATCTTTTGGAGATTGCTTTTGGCACACCATCCGTAGATTGGCAGGCCATAATCAATTTTTGACATAATTAGTGCTTTTGTGACATTTGTTAGAACGTTATTGTGAATTTGACATTTCTTTGATGCTAATAGTTTAACAATACTTAGTCTGGCAGCTAGGTCTTTTCTTAAACCTAAGCAATGTGTCTTAAAGCCAAGCTTATGATCAAAAATATTTCCTAGAATTTTTAAACTATTGAGTTGTTCTATATGTGTATTTTTGAATGCTAAGTTAACTGAATGCTAACTGCCCTCCTCAGTTATGGTTTTTACAGATGTGCAGCGTTTTGCATTTAGTGATTGATAGTGATGCACCTGAAGTGTTACCCCATCTGTCTATGTCTATAAGGATTTTGGAAAATATATCTTTTGTGCGAGATAAGTCGGGAATTCTCGTAAAGACAAATAGATCATCCGCATAGATTCCGTAGTCGATTTTTTTGTATTTTTCGCAAATTTTGCTTACTTGTTCGAATGCAATGGTGAACAGTACCGCGGATAGCGGTGAGCCCTGTGGAATTCCATTGTGTAAAGAGCAAAGTTGGGATAAATGGTTGAGGACTCTAACGCAAAAATTTCGTTTGGTCAAAAAGGCTTTGATTATGCCAAAGATTTTAGGACCAAGGTTCCATTGTTGCAGTTGCTCCAGGACTGTGTGAACTCCTACGCGATCGAAGGTTTTTTCAAAGTCAGTGGCTAGGATAGTAGCATGGCCTTTAACAGAAAGAGCATCGAACGCCAAGTGTTGAATTTGAAGTAAAAGGTCCATAGTGCTGTGCCCTTTCTTAAATCCGGTTTGCTTGGCAGATAGCAAATTGTTTTGTGATATGAACCATGAGAGTCTAGCAGCAATTATTTTTTCAAATATTTTAGCTAAACATGGGAGGAGGGATATTGGACGGTAACTGTTAATTTTATCAACTGGTTTATTCGGCTTGGGTATGGGTACGACGACTGCATTCAGCCAAGTGTGAGGATAGAGGCCTTTTTCAAGCATTATGTTGTAAAGTTCAATTAATTTTCTCTTTCCATTTAGTGGTAGGTTTTTGATCATGGGGTAGGAGATACGGTCAATTCCTGGTGTTTTGCCTTTGGCGTGGAAGATCGCAAATTCCAGCTCGGTAAAGGAAATGTCTACTTCCAGGTAACTGGCTAAACCATAGGGAGATGTTGGGGTATAATTTAATTTTAACATTTCTGATTTTTTTAATATATATTCATTAGAGAAGTTACAGTCTTTAGAGAGGTTGGACCATGTATCAGCGAAAGCTGTTGCAATTTCAACGGGATTGGAGATTAAAGAATTATTTGACCTAATGAATCGGATACGTGAAGGTGGAGTGCCAGCCAACGATTTGATGTTGGACCATATCTTGTGGGTGGAGTAAAGTGGTGTAATTTTTGAGGTAAACTCTTGAAAAGTAGTTCTCTTGGATTCCCTTAGTTGCTTTCTAAAAACTGAATTCGCTTTTTTGAATTCGATGAGATTAGAAATAGTTTTGGAGACTTGAAGATACGCCAGCACTTTTGTTTCTGGTTTCGTAGTTGTTGGAGATTGCGATTCCACCAAGGCACTTGATTTTTAATAAGGGAGGGCTTGGTTTGTGGTATGGATTTGTTGGCGGCTGATCTGATGACCTTAGTTATTTTTGAAGCTTCATGATTGACATTTTTAAAACTCCACGTACCGAAGTTTTTCATACACTCCTGTTGGAAATATTCCCAATTTGCTAAATCAGTTTTGAACTTTGATGTCGGGCGGAGTTTGGGAACTGAAAATTTGTGCGTATTTCTGTGTGGATTGGAAAATGGTCACTTCCAAATAAATCTTCATTTACTTTCCAGTTACATCGAGTGGATAATGTAGCTGAACATAATGAAATATCTACGTGTGTGAACGTATTTCTTGTCGAATGGTGAGTTGGGGAACCGTCGTTCAGCACAATAATGTCTTCAGATAGCACCAGATCTTCGATTATTGTTCCTCTACTATTAGCCACTTTTGAACTCCAAAGCGGGCTCCAGGCATTGAAGTCTCCCACTATTAGGAATGGAGTGGTGGTAATGTGAATTAAGGCCGAGAGGTCTTGTATAAGCACTGGAACTTGTGGAGGGATATACAAATTTACTATTGTCAAGGAAAATGTTAAGTCAATTTGAATCGCTAGTGACAAAATGTTGGGATTGGTTGGAATGAGAGAATGGGGAATATGGTGTTTAATTAGTATACCTATGCCTTGGCTTGCAGTGTTCGGAAAGTTATAAAAATAAGACTTATAGGATTTTGGAGCAAATGTTGGCGTATGATTATTGGGCAGATGGATTTCTAGTATGCGTATTATATCAGGGTGCAGTCTTTAATTAATAGCTGGAATTCTGCGTAATTGTTAAGATATCCATGCATATTCCACTGGACTACTTTAAGAAACATTGCTATAGTGAGAAATATATATATGTATGTAATAAGATTTATGCAAATAAGATTGTACTAGTTTTTCTTATCTATACTGTGTACGTATATGTATGTAGGCTTTATTTAAGCCATGAGCTGCTGTTTTGTTCTTCGAATTCGTCGTATTGACTTGAGCTTAATTGATTCAAGAATTGAGGTAAATGTTGGAGTTCAGTTGGTAGAGTTGTTAAAGGTGCATAAGTGTCCGTTACTTCTGACAAGTTGGTATTGATGTTGTTGGAGTAATTATATGATGTTGATGTCGTTGGGAGAGCATTTTGTTCAGTTGAGAAGCAAGAATGATAGAAAGAAGATTGCGCCCATCAGAGCGTACGTGACGTCACGTTTGCTGAGTTGTGCAGTATTGCCAACCATTTGCTCCTCGCAATAAATTTAGTGCTTTATTATACCGAAAATGCGAAAATTTTGAAGTTTCGTGTTTGTTTCTTTTTTTTAATTTAAAGCTACCAAAACTTAAGGTTAAAAAAAAAACTGTATTATTGTATTATACAAAAGAAGTTTAAAAAAGGCCACTCTGAGAAGATTTTAGTGCTAATGAAAATTTTTTTACTCTTATAAAATTTGATAATTTGAAAGTGCAAATTTAATTTTTGGCTCCATTTAAGGTTATGCAAAAATATTAAATGCCCCTCTCTGAACTCTGCTTACGATTGAAAACCTTTTTACACATTTTAAAAAGCCTTTGAATTTATTGAATGCGAATTAAAACCATAGAGGGGTAATCGTTTCTTCCGGTCTCAATCCTTAGTGAGACATAGGACATTAAGAGTTATATTCATTGTAAAAATAAACAACAAAATACCAGAAAATACTAAAGAAACCATACTGACATTTTTACAAAAAGAGTACCTTATCTAGTTACATAACTTCAAATATAGCAAAAAAGTCGTTCCCTTAACAAAAGAGTCTCGCTCAACAAAAAAACCTCATAAATTAAATTGTACATAAGCATAACACATTTATTTAAAAAAACGCACATTTTAAAGACAATTTGTCACGCATACAAAGTTCTTTAAGTGATTCAATAAAAATTTGTTGGGTTATTTTCTTTGAATGGGCATTTTAGTGCGTTTTTATATCCAAAGCTAGGCAACACTGCAGTAGCGAGAGAGAGATTTGACTGCCGAAAGCAGAAGAACACCAACAACACCTGCAATCGCGGGCAATGCCACCAGATGTTAAAAAAAGTAAAGCTAAATAAAACTGAGTGAATTATTTAAATAATTATTAAAAAATGTATATTTTACAAAATTATAAACATGACATTTTAATAAGAACAGCTAGAAAAATGTCATGAAGAAAGAACTAAAACTCCGAGACAAAAAATAATAAAAATAACAAAAAAAAATGATAAATCAAGTTACGAAAATGGTAATCTGGCCATACTGGAGCTAAAATCACGTAACTAGTTGTCAAATTCGCTGAGCGCAAAGTAACGGGACCACGATAGGCGCCACCTCATTATTCTTTCCATCATGGTTGAGAAGCTATAGTTCTGTACCTCTGTTTGCTTATTTACTCTTGTACTTGCGTGAGTGAATCCGGATGGCGATGGAAGATTGAGATAATTTGTTTGAGTATTGAGTGAAAAAGGTGTAGTTTCATTATTGTTGTAATTATTAATTGTCTGTGTTTTCCCTTGAAGAACCGTATCATTTGTATTGTTGCTGATTGATTGTGTATTTGTAGAATCGATGGAATGAAGAGCATGGTTGTTGAAAGGTGTCTAGTTATTTTGTTGAATTTCTGAAGACAATTGATTATTTGTTGTTTGTTCGGAGGGTGCGAGTGTGGATTGTGTATTTGTTTGTTGAGCAGTGAAAGACGAGTAAGTTGGAGTAATTAAGTTGCTGTGAACTGAGTTGATTGCGAGACGTCTGGCTTCTCGCATCGTACATTTTGTGGTTGTTTTTATTTTTAATATTTCTTTCTCCTGTTGGAATTTTTTACATTCTTTTGACGAAGCTGGGTGTTGCTCTTGGCAATTAGCACAACTGACACGTGTACATTTTTCTGGTGAGTGTGGTGGGAGATTACATTTAACACAACTGGGTGAGTTTTTGCAATGTTTAGCAGTATGTCCGAGAATTTGACACGATTTGCATCGCATGGGATTCGGAATGTATTCTCTAACTTTTACATTGTGCCAACATATGTCGATTTTAGAGGGCAAGTTGTATCGATCGAATGTTAGCAATACCACGCCACAGGGGAAGCTTTCCCATCGGAAACTTTTTGAAATTTATATGCTCCTACCTTGTGAACTTAATTCAGACACGATTTCTTCTTCGTCCACATTGTTGAGGCAGGGTGCATAAACAGTACCTTTCACGTGATTGAGGGTGTTGTGAAGTTTACAAGTAATTTTACATACTCCGGGTAACGTTGTTGTTTTTAAGAAACGTTGAGCGATTGTATTGTTTTTTACCAGTAGCAAAATGGTGCCATCGCGTAGCGCTGAGTTGATGTGATCTCATTGCTTATAGGGAGGATTGCTTTATGCACTAATAAGCATGAGTATTGGGCTAAGTTTTTTCCACTGTCAACTGCAGCCAAAACAACAAATTTAGGGTTTTCTTTGAATGTTTGTGGTAGATCTGGGAAATCGAATGTAATTTTTTCACGTTCTTTTCTTTTCTTTTTCGCTTTGGGTCAATCGGCCAACAAAGAGAACCGATTCCCCCCCGTAAAGTCCGGCCCAGGGGCCATGCGTTAATGATTGCGCAGTAGCGTTGAGCAGTAACGCGGTTTGTTACACGGATTATCGAAAGAGAGAGGTTTTCGCTTTTCTTGATTTGAGCACGAAGAAATACCGATTGGGATAACTCACAGGGAAAATAGAGAAGACGTCCGCACTCGCTGACAGATTTCTTGCGACTGTTTCTTTTTTTATAGTAGATCTTCTGTAGAAGAGTAAGAAAGACAGAGCTAACGCGCGGTCTGCGCATGCCTGCACTCTCCGAGTTACTCTTACTGATTTCGGGAGTCTACGACTTACTCTTTCGAATTCGAACTTGCTCGGGCACGCGGCACTGCAGTACTAATAGAAGGCTAAAACGTTTTCAGAGTAGTTGCGTTCTCACTTTGTATAGTCTTTACACATGCGTAGATACTACAAGTCTCATGCACGCAAATTTACTCTATTCAATGTTCATATAAGATGAAAAAATTTTCATATAAGATGTAATTTTGTTAATTACAATAAAATAATCAAAACATAAATTTTGAAATTATTTTACGGAACAAAATTTTGGCAAATAAAGAAGGAATTTATCATTACCATAATTTCATTTATAAAATTTTATCGATTAAAGTACAATTCACAACAAAAATGAACTAAAAAAACCTAAACTGGAACTTAACATCTCGATTTGATTGATATAATCCACGGTCTCCTTTTTCTGTGCTGAGAGTATCTATTCTGTGTCAAGGCCAATGCTGGCCTTTCTTTGGACATATAGTCGGTAAAGAAGAAATTAAATATAACACAATTAAATCGGACTATAAATCACTGACTAAATGAAAACAATAATTTTCATTCAGAGAAACAAGGCTCGACCTTCAATCAATGATCTATATGGGAAAAAGTATGTAACATATTGATTATGTCAGTATATTTTGTTGATTCCTCTCCGTTTCAGGAGTGGGGTAGCCGTTTCTCAGGCTCCCTCCACGAAATAAGTTCTTAATCCCGATTACTTCTTTATCACGGCCGATAACTGCATAGCTTTAGACTCACAGTCGATAAGAAAGGAATTAAATATAACACGAATATATCGAACCATTAATTCACTGACTGCAATGATAACAATAATTTTCATTCATAATAAAAAATAGTTAAAAAAAAAACTAAAAAACACGCTTTTTTGCTAATCGAACTAAAAAGTAGAAAATAAAAAATAGTTTAAAAAAACACGCTTTTATTGCTAATCGAACTAAAAAGTATAAAATAAATGTTAATGACAAAGAGACCTATAATGAAGTAATAGCAAATCGAACGATCAGTCATAGTCAACTACCTCAGAACAGAATTATAACAAAAATTAAGATACAAATAGAATAATTCAAATTAGAGTTAAAAGCGTGGGATGCATTTTGCTTCACTTTCATAACCTTCTGTACATAGGTAGTTGCCAATAGAATGATTGTAATATTTACTATATCCAGCATCCCACGCTTTTAACTCTAATTTGAATTATTCTATTTGTATCTTAATTTTTGTTATAATTCTGTTCTGAGGTAGTTGACTATGACTGATCGTTCGATTTGCTATTACTTCATTATAGGTCTCTTTGTCATTAACATTTATTTTCTACTTTTTAGTTCGAAAACTGGACTTGTCAAATTTCTTACCGAGTGGACGTGTTAGAAAAAGACTCCGGTTGGAATCACGAAAAGTTCGGTCTATAAGCGCGCAAGTCACGTAAGGTTCGCCCCAAGCGTGCCGCTTTCGCGAGTGATATCGCCTCGAAAAAAAATTTTATTGCTGCAATCGGATTTTCAACACTTAATAGTGAAACGAAAACTTTTGAAAACTTTTTATTCGCTATTTCGCTATCTTCAACACAAAATCACTCAATTACTGATAGAACAATAAATTTACTGCAAATCAGCTGTTTGCGCCAAAAGTTGTCAGTTCCCAATACACAAACCAACTGCAGGAACGAAAACTTAACTCAACTATCCTGAACACAAACCCCCTTCAATAACAATTCACATTAAGGGTTGCCAGGTTCATAATAAAAAATAAAAAAATAAATAAATAAAATAAAATAAAATGAAGTTAAAAAAAAAAAAAAAAAAAACAGAAAAAAAAAAACAGCAATTATAAATATTTATCAACAAATTGAGGTATGTTTCATTCACCGCCTCCGGGAGGAGGCGCAGAAATCAAAAATGTATCTGACCAAAAAATAATAAATAGGCAGCTGCTAGAAAAATTAGAAAGAATTGAGCGAATATGTCATGAGCTTAAGGAAGAAAATGATCATTTGAAGCAACAAAATTTGCAATTACAAAATGAAAATATTAAATTATGTAAAAGTCAAGAGCCAGCTCAAGTGCATCCAAAAATAATTGAAGAATTTCATACCGACGAAGAGGAATTAGCACGTGAAACTGATTGGATTCTTAAGAAAAGGCGTCCAAGCAAGAAGCGCAAAGCAGAAACATCACCCGAAATTCTGCCATCTTTACCAATCTCCCAAACGGCACATCAAAACGAAATAAAATCTTTGCATGTAAATTCGGCACCAAAGGAACGTCGACCACCACCAATAATGATAACAGGTGTGGTCAATTATCAGAAATTGTATAATGATATTAAAAACCAAGTAGAAAATGATTTTTCTATCAAACTTGAAAACAATAACGTTCACAAACTCAATCTAACTAACAGCTTGGATTATCGAAAAGTAACGTCGTTTTTAACTACGGCAAATATGCCTTGGCACTCCTATGAAAATAAACAAACAAGAGAAATTAAAGTTATAGTAAAGAACCTACATCACACATGTGACCCAGTATCTATAATATCAGATCTTAAAGAACAGGGGTTTGAAATAACAAATGCAATAAATAAACTAAAGTGGAAAACCAAAGAACCATTAAACATGTTTATACTATCCTTTAAATGTGAGGAGGATATTAAAAAAATTTACGAAATTACAAAAATCTTGGGTTCGATTGTCAAAATTGAGCCTCTTAAGCCATCTAGAATGATACCCCAATGCAAAACTTGCCAATCTTACGGCCACACAAAGAACTATTGTTGCAAGCCACCTCGATGTGTAAAATGTGCAGGCAAACATGCTACTGTTAGTTGCACGAAACCAGATACACAAATGCCCAAGTGCTGTAATTGTGGAGAGGAACATCCGGCAAACTACAGAGGATGCCTGGTAGCAAAGGAACTACAAAAGGTAAGAGACAATAAGACAAAAATAGCTCCAACTAATTCAGCTAACCGTGGAAATGCTTTTGTTAAATACACTGAAAATAGACGCAGCACTGAAGTCCAAACAGCACAAACAAAAACATATGCAGATATTGCAAGAGAAAATATACCCACATCTCGAAACAATGGAAACAATAGTAATGATTCACTTTCCCAAATTCTTTCGCTCCTAAACCAGCAAGAAACTTTTTATAAATCTCTGGAAAAACGTCTGGATCGACTCGAAAAGCTCGCAAATAAAAATTTATAAGGATGGAGAAATCTCTTCGAATTATGACATGGAATGCAAACGGTTTAACAAAACATTTGAACGAATTAGAACTAGTTCTTCAAATAGAAAAAGTAGATGTGTGTCTTATATCAGAAACTCACTTAACAACCCATACATATGCAAAGATGAAAAATTACAGCACTTATTATACAAATCACCCTTTAAACAACGCCAGAGGAGGAAGTGCAATTCTGGTTAAAAATAGTATACGACATATTGAAAAAGAAAAAGTTTGCATTGAAGAATTTCAATCCACTAGCATAGAAATAAATGTCGAAACGAACGAAATATGCTTAACTGCGGTATATAGTCCTCCACGACATAGTATCAAATCAGAGCAGTATAAACAACTACTTCAAAAGCATATGGGGAGACTCATAATCGGAGGAGATTTCAATGCAAAACACGTTCATTGGGGCTCGAGACTCACAACAACTAAAGGTCGTGAACTTTATAAAGCTGCAAGAGAAACTGGCTGTGAATTTATCTCCACCGGCAAACCTACTTATTGGCCAACAGACCAAAACAAAACTCCAGATCTAATTGACTTCTTCATTGTAAGAAAAATTTGCAAAAAATCCTTGCTAGTATATGAAGGAACAGACCTAAATTCAGATCATTCACCTGTATATTTAAAACTAAGTGAAGGCATTGAACTTAAACAACAAGCGCCTACTCTGACCAACAAGTTTACTGATTGGGAGTATTTCAAATATACGCTTAATCAAAACGTTCAAAAACAAAATACACTCTCGTCACATAATGAAATTGATGAAGAAGTATTATTGCTTACCCAACAAATCCAAAATGCCGCATGGTATAGCACACCAACTCAAACAGCGAAACAACCTGGACTTCGTTATCCAAATGAAATATATTCCCTTATCGCCGAAAAAAGAAAATTAAGAAAAAAGTGGCAACGAACCCGACAACCATCGCTAAAAACTTTGTTAAATAAAATGACTCAACATTTAAGAGAAGAAATTAATAAACTAAAAAACGTATCCTTCAATCACTATGTACAGGAACTAACAGCGGAAAAAAGTACTGACTACTCCCTATGGAAATCTACAAAATACCTTAAAAGACCAACTATACAAAACCCTCCAATTAAAAAACCCAATGGCTTGTGGGCTAAGAGCGATATTGAAAAAACGGAAGTCTTTGCTGATCACTTAGAAAAAACTTTTAAGCCTCATGAAGTACATCATGCACCATTGCTTTCAGATATTCATCAAGCTGAAAACCAGTTCTGTTTGTCTTCGCCTGCAGAGATAAAGCGTGAAATAAATCTGCTGAAACCTAAAAAAGCACCCGGCTTCGATCTTATCACCGCTGAAACCTTAAATAATATTCCGCAAAAAACATTGATTAGGCTAACAAAAATTATAAATGCATGCCTTAAGCTAAAATATGTGCCAACGTATTGGAAAATTTCAGAGGTAATAATGATACCAAAACCTGGCAAAAGTCCTCACGAAGTGTCATCATACCGTCCAATCTCCTTGCTACCTATAATGTCCAAACTACTCGAAAAAATAGTTCTGTAGCGGTTAAAGCCTTTGATTGAAAACAAACGCCTTATTCCTACGCACCAGTTCGGATTTCGAGCAAAGCACTCAACAATCGAACATGTGCATAGGATTACAAATGTGATAGAAGAAGCAATTGAAAATAAAAAAGTGTGCTCTTCCATATTTCTCGATGTTGCTCAGGCCTTCGACAAAGTATGGCATGACGGACTACTCCATAAAATTAAAATCTTGCTTCCAAAGGAGTTTTCGGACCTATTTACTTCATACCTAAATAGCAGATATTTCAGGATCAAGTGCGATAGCTCTTATTCAAGCCTAAAGCGAATTAAAGCCGGGGTTCCACAAGGCAGTATCCTTGGCCCTATACTTTGCGTGCTTTTCACATCTGACCTACCGGTCTCTGAGACTAGCACTATAGCTACCTTTGCTGACGATACGTGCATTTTAGCAATTGGAGATGATGAGACACAGTCCTCTCGCAAACTTCAGGAAGATGTTAACAAAATCGCCGAATGGACTACAAAGTGGCGTATAAAACTTAATGAAGCCAAGTCACTTCATGTGGATTTTACAAACAAAAAAATTCAATATAATCCTGTATATATTTCTGGCACGAAAATTCCTTACTCCAATACGGCGAAGTACTTAGGGATGACGCTTGATGCCAAACTATGCTGGAAAGAGCACGTTAAAATAAAAAACGTGGAATTAAACCTCAAAATGCAAAAATTAAACTGGCTTACTGGAAGGAGGTCTCCTCTTTCCATACAAAATAAACTTTTAATTTATAAACAAGTATTTAAACCTGTGTGGACATATGGTATACAGCTATGGGGCTGTGCCAAACAAACTCATATCGAAAAAATACAACGATTTCAAAACAAGTTCTTAAAGAACGCAGTAAACGCGCCATGGTATGTGAGGAACACTGATTTACATCGTGACCTAAAGATGTCATTAGTATCAGAAGTTGTCAAACATTACGCTGTAGCTCATGCCGAAAGACTGGGAAAACATACTAACCCGGAGGCTCGGCGACTTGCCAATTTAGATGACCAATGCCGGAGACTTAAACGAAAAAAACCAAATGATCTTGTTCCAGAAATTTTGATGACTGACAAATATAAGTAAATTCTGTCAGCTGTCTTCCATTTATATATGTATTTCCTGTAAATACTGTTGAATTTAATAAAATAATATTACTTGATAGTTGTGAACTAGGTGTAATAGAATGAAATGTATTTAAATATTTATAACGTTTCAATAAAAAAAAAAAAAAAAAAAAAAAAAAAAAAAAAAAAAAATAACTAGCTAATGTTATTTCAAAGATTTGTACAAAATTTGAACTAAATCCCTTCATAACTTTTCGAGATTTTTTTTAGATAAACACGTATACCTGCGAAGCGCTCAACTGACGTGGCCTAATGGGCGGAACTTCTGAAGGGTCTATCTCTTAGAATTTTACTCGGATCGACTTAAGATTTTACGAGAGTATTTTAAACATACAGTACTATTTAATGAGACAAAAAAATCGATTTTTTGAAATTTTCAAACCCACCTAACCCCTTAAACAAATTGACTTGCCGAAGATTTCTGATGAGTCATGTTCACTGCCTGAAACGAATCGATAAATACTTGCCTTCCTTCGGAGTTTCCGCACCGTCCTTAACAATCATCAACTTTTGTCATAAATTCATCATCTTAAACCTATCCATCTAACATTCGATTTCACCTTTGCCCAATTTCCGCTAGCTGTTGTCTAAGCACATCTTTTATTAATAGCGCAAATTAAAGGCATCGCTTACATACATACATACATACTATACTTACATATATATGCAAATTGAAATAAAAATAGCTTTGACAACATACAAACATACGATAAACATTAGCTCTTATTCTTTGGTTATCATTTCGTTTCTGTGTCGTTGCTTCAATATTATCGATTCGAGCTGCGATGTAATTTCCGAGCTTGCAAATCTGAAAACCTGTTGCTGTTCTCACAGCGTTGCGCATTGTTTCATCAGGTGGCTATTTTATTTAGATCATAACAGTGTTGCTGCCAACAACCCAGTAGGGATTACGTTCAACTCTCTGAGCAGTATTTATGCATACATACATACTCTCGAAACACTTCTATGAAGTTGATTGGTGCCGTCGTCATATAACGATGATTACCGTCGTTATTACTGATACTGACGCCGTTTTGTTTTGTTTCATTTAAATTAGCTTTTGCAAACTTAACTCGCATTTCTGTGCGTTTTTTGTTGCTATTTAAGTGCTTTATTATGGGAATTTCTCGGGTTTTTCTGAACCCACACACACCCAGCCACAAATGCAAGCACGTTTGTACGACGTCATCGGTTGGTTGTTATTGCTTTATCGTTGGCATCAATGTGTTTGTGGTTAGCATTGTGTTGGTTAATGTGGCTGAGAGGTTTGCTTCCATCATAACAAGTTCTACTAAAATATATATACACTGCTTGCACACATACACATACAGGTGCGGAAGCCTTTATATGGAAGAAAATACCGAACACTTCAGCGAAAAAAAATGTCAATGAAACTTTTGAGGCATTTGAAACTTGCCTTTGGTTACATTAATATTGAATTGGCTAAAAAACTGCAAACCCAGAATTTTTCTAAAGGCACTGAACAAAAAGTTGGGAATCTTTGATCTATTTTTTTGTTACAGTTTTGTGAATTTATTGCAATGTTTAGAGCTGCGAGTTGCATGTTTTTTGTTGTAGAATGCACTACTTTTATAAAAACAAAAATAAAATAGGAAAAAAATAGTTAAAACTTGAAGATTCGTTACACTCTTACTATTTTAAATGCAGGTGTATGAAAGAAAAATTATTTAAATTCGAAACGCGGTTTTCAAATCTTTTGAATGCCTTCCATCATACATAGTTTGTGACGCCGTTCAGTCTGGTAGCGAATGTCCCCTGCAGAAATCAAATAATTTCTTGTGGATTTTAACAATTTTTGGAACTTATTTACTAGAATTGCTAAACTTGAAATAAATAACATCTGAAAATAATTGTTTTTTCTGGCTTTTATTTATATAACGTGATTTTGAATTCACTCGTCCAAAATCGTTTAAGCAGTTATCGCGTCAATCAAGAAGAAGAAGAATTTTGAATTGAGCCCCAATATAGGAATCAAAAGCTAATTATAATTGATGATAAATATTTTTTATTATTATCTTTCATAAGTAAAATGCATGGGACCTATTTTATGTTTTAAAAAAATTATTTTCTTTACGTTTTTTTCAGGCGAATATTGTGTTCATATCGCTGCCGAGGCGGGCCATTTAAAAATACTAAGTATTTTAGTACAACATGGCGCGGATATCAACGCCAGAGTAAGTGCTCTTTACAGTAATTTTGTTATTATTTATTCTAATATGCGCTCTCCACTGCTTACAGGAAGGGAAAGGTGGCTACACACCGCTACACATGGCCATTGAGAAGGGCAATGACGAGCTATTCAATTTCCTACTCGACGATTGCAAACAGACTCTGAATTTGGAAACATCAACGTTCGCCCGATTGACTGCATATCAGTTTGCTTGTATTTTGAAGAGATCGCAGATGGAAAGCATTTTGGAAAATCATGGTGCAGAGCCTCTCACACCACCGGAGAGTGAATCCGAAAGTAGCGGCGATGAATCGGAATAAACATACAACGCTTCTTTCTTCTCATTAAAAAGTTCTACGTTTTAGTAGAGCCAACGTAATAATCAAAGTGTTTTCATCTACTCTAAGAGCATTTGAACGTAGAGAGAAAACCCCGCAGAGTTATTATTGTTTGTAATTTATGAATTGTTTTGACTCAGTTATTCCCTAGTCGAATATATGTACCTATACTTGCAATAGACAATTTGTTTTGAGGCAGTTTTGTGTTGTAACCACCTTTGAATCCTTGTTATTTCTGTAATTTAAATAATGGATCTAACTTTTACTATCTAAGATCGTGTGTCTGAAAGAACGGGGAATAGAATAAGTTCTTAATCCAACTGTATTATTTGATAAGTTGTGCACAAATTGTATGCTACCGTAAATATAATTTGAGATATCGTTCATGATCGCATAAATTGACTGACATTATAAGAACAATATGAAAAAACAAGAAACTGTTGTATGCACATTTTTAATATGGGGCTGGGTAAAAGGACGTTTAAGAAAAGGCAAATGATAAGAAAAGCTCTTGGTAGAAAAATTTCACTTAATTTGCAACACTGCACTCTAATGTCTTTTCATAATCAAAATAAACAATATAAAAAAAATTTACTAGTAAACGTCCAAGGGATATGATCCCCCTGACGGTAAGGACAGTAATTTTAGGACTTTTCCACATTTATTTTGGTTTTTGCATGTAATGAACTTTAAAATACATACATGCATGTATTACAAAGAAGACAAATGTTTAAAAGTGGGGGCAGATTTCCAGGACACTCTTTCATGGTAAGTGTGTTAAGCACCGCATCTAAAACAAGTAAATGAAGATTTTTAAGTTTGATAAGTTAATTACAGATTTAGATTTAGACAAATAGTAGGAGCACTTCAAAATAATTTTTTGCTAAAAAAGTTAGTTATAAAAATGTATAAAATTCACCAATCAAGAAAATTCTACGTCACTTTCTTAATGCATTGAAAAAGATGTGCATAAATTTTTGGGCAAATTAAAGTTTAAAAGCAAAAATGCGAAACGATTTGAAAATTTCAGGGAGGTCTTCCTCTAAGGCCCAGTTTTTCAGTGATAGTTCAACTTTTTCTTTAAATTCAGAACGTAATATTTTAATATACATATTTTAAACGGGGTTCAAGGAGGTTAAAAAGTTTACTTTATTACTTAAAAGTTATTTAAAAAAGTTATGGGACATGTTTATGTTAAATTCTAATTTTTCCTCCCATTTCTAGATACTCAAGCTAATTTTAAGTTAATTATTAATATATATATTAATATGAAGCATTAATTCAATTTTTTTTATTCAAGTACTAAAATTTATATATGTACAGTGGTTCAAACGTCTAATCGTACATGCAGAGGGCTCATCTTAAATATTAGTTTTAAAAGAGAAAATTTGTTTAATTTAAAATAATATACACTGATTTTATTTCATAATAACTTAATTTATTTCGTCATTTACAAAAGTTTTAAGTTTTCACAACATTTTCTTAAAAAAAAAAACAAAAACAAACAAAACAAAAGAAATTCATGTCCAAACGAATCATCGTACAATACTGAATTTATGCTCTCAAACTAAATATTTTTAAAATTAATACTTAGTAGAGAGTCCTTTAGCTTTAAGCACAGCACTCAAACGTTTTGGCATCGATTCTACTAAGTTTTTACATACTTCTTGTGAAATATTATACCACTCAGTTCGTAGAGTTTCTTTCAACTCATTAACATTTCGAAAGACTTTGTCCTTTAATCTTTTAGACAATTCCTCCCATACATGCTCAATTATGTTAGGATCAGGTGATTGTGCGGGGATTTGGAGTAGTTTTGGACAATTATAAATAAGCCACATCCTCGCAACCATTGATGTATGTTTTGGATCGTTGTCCTGGTAGAAAGCAAAATTGTCTATTATCCCCAAACGCTTGGCACTTTGCTTCACATTATTTTTTAAAATATCTAAATACTTGTATTTATCCATATTGCCATCAATAAATTCAATATTTCCAACACCTGAACTCGAAACACACCCCCACACCATCACTGATCCACCACCGTGTTTCACAGTAGGCTTTGTATTTTTACAATCAAATCCTGCATTGGGTTTTCGCCATAAGTAGCACTTTCCATCGGACCCTTTTAAATTAAATTTACTTTCGTCTGTGAATAATACTTGTCAAAAAAGAAATTTAGTGGCAATAATTTAAATTTTATTTTATTTTTACCGTTTTCCAGAAGTTAATATCTTTTGTAATATAGTCTGTAGCAAATTTCATGCGAGCTTTTTTGTTTTTAGGACTTATGTATGGCTTTTTTCGTGCTATTCTGCCATGATAATTGTTTCTTTTCAAAATATTTCGGATTGTCTCATCACAAACTATCTTATCAGTCTTTTCTTTTAATGTTCTGTTAATTTCTACTGCTGTTACAAAAGCATTTTTTTCACTTCCCTTAAAATCAAACGTTCATCGCGGTCACTTAGCTTCTTGCCTTGGCCAACACGACTTTTATTTACAATAGAGAGGTAATTTTTATATCTTTTAATGATATATTGCACGGTAGAATGAGCTCTATTTACTAAAACTGCGATTTCTCTAATTCGTGCAATTTAATTATTAATTTTCGTTCTTCTACCGTTGCTTGTTTTCCTGAAGGTGCCATTACGTACCGATTAAGTTTATCACTTAAAGCAATCTGGATAACTAAATAAGAATTTATTTATAGTCCAGTGCAAAACGCAATTTGAAAAAAATGCTTATAGGATAACGGTATCCAGTCGACGTCTACTTATGTACGATTATTCGTTTGGACATGAATTTCTTTTGTTTTGTTTGTTTTTGTTTTTTTTTTTTTTAAATGTTGTGAAAACTTAAAACTTTTGTATATGACGAAATAAATTAAGTTATTATGAAATAAAATCAGTGTATATTATTTTAAATTAAACAAATTTTCTCTTTTAGAACTAATATTTAAGATGAGCCCTCTGCATGTACGATTAGACGTTTGAACCACTGTATATGTGTAAATAAAAAAAAAAACAAATTATTTATTATTTAACCAGTTTGCATTCTTCATTGAAATATTTAAGAAACTTTTGACGAACGTACTCCGCTTTACATGTTAGCGGGTTGTAGAATATATCCCAAACAGAAGACGCTTAACATGTTCCCTGTCCCAATACAAAAATGCAAAATTGACCGACAAGTCCAACAGGGTTTTTTGAATAATTTGTTTTTTTGTAGTCGAGTATCCTATAGCTTTAGTAATAATAATAATTAAAAAAAAAACGGATGTAGGGTATTTCTACCTGAAACACATACATATGGTCCATGAGCGTAGAGGGACATTTTTGCTTCTGCACGTTCATGAAACACAAGTGGTTCATATACCCCCTGACGCACATATGGCTCAGAAACGTATCAGCGCTTATCAGGCGCACGTTTACTGAACCATATGTGGCTCAGCGGACAGGGAACGTGTTAAGTAGTAAGCGTCAAAATATTGTCGAAAACAATTTTGCCCGTGTGACCGCGAATGAAACATGAAAAGCAAGGCATATCTATACAAGGTAGTATCATTAGAAGAGCTAATTAATTCGCCTTGAGCGAATTGGCATATCTGTCAAAAATTTGTGCCAAGGCGAATTTTCTTTGTTTACATATTTCTTTGTTTCTACATTGTTATTCAAAGTATTTGTAGTAGTTATATTGAAACACAAAAAATAAAGATTATCCGTACATAATATCATAGTATTATTGCATTGTTGAATGCAAATATGGTGAAATGTGTATTGTGCGCAAAACGATGGTAAGCAAAATGCGTTCTTTTTTCCTTTCCTTTCTTTTTGTCTTATGTGATGTGTTTCAATTTATGTTTCAGATCTCGGTATGGTAGACGCTTATGCTGCAGAAGGCGATGTGCTTGTTTTCCTATACTAAAATATGAACAGCAGGCTAAGCCTCTTGTCCAGTGAAGGTTATGGATTTCATTACTCCCAATACGTTTGAATAAAACGCAAGTCCTTTGGTGTGTAGTGGCTTCGATTGGGGGTTACATTACAAATGAATCAACGGAATGAAGATGAACAATTTAAATGTCAATTTAAAACACTAATAATGGCTGGTTGCTTATTTGCGGTAGATGAACACTGTTTCAAATAGATTGGTGCTTATGATGACGGTATGGATATATTTGGTGGTAAAAATATTGAAATATCATTTCGCAATGTTATGGCACTAAAGAATATATCCGCATTTGCGAGTAGGACACATTTTCTGCGAAAGACGGCCCCATTCAGTGCCCGATTGTAAGGATAGCATGAAGCGCAAATCATTACATCCAAAATCCAAAAAGTTATTAGTTTGAAATAAACTAATTTTTTATATGCGAACAAATCCACTTTTAATTCGTAAATTAGCAAACAGTTTTCCCCTGCATGTAAACCAATTTATATACATATGTGTTCTCCTCATACCCACGTGTCTATTTGGTACATATACAGCCCAATCCTAAATAAAATTTCCGAACGAGTTTTTTCCCTTTCCGTAATCCTACTATCCTAAATAAAAATGTTTTTGCGGAATATACTACTTTCCGCTTTCTTTCTATCCTAAACATCTTCGAAAAATTTCGAACACGAAAAGTAGGTATTTTGAACATGAAATACTTGCGGAAACTCTTCACATTCCGTTAGAAATTTTTCATCTGTATTTTGAAAGGGAATTTGCAGCAAAAATGTGAGTATTTTAATAAAATGAGAGAAAAATACAAAATTTGTTTGTTTAAGGACAAAATCAACAAATAAAACGCAAATGGGAATGCTGGTGAATATGATGGAAGGTAATCCTGCTATTGCACGGGGATTTTTTAAGGGAAGTAAGGAGGAGGCCGCCAGATTTTGGGAAAAGGTGAATGTGGAGCTGAATGCGGCAGGTCCCCCAATTAAAACAATTGTGGAATGGAAAAAGGTAACTTGAAGATTTATAAGTTCTTAGTGGCAATGATTCGTCAGTTGCCAATGTTTCAAATAGTTAATCAGTGTATGCATGCAAAATTGGGAGAATAATTTGTAAATGCTTCAACTATACAAATGCGTACATTGTTTAATTGTTGAAACCTTTATTTAGGTATGGGCAGACCAGAAGAAATATGTTCGCCAAAAAGTGGCGAATAATATAAAAATGCAAAAGGGTACTGGGGGCGGCCCAAATATGGAGAAGGTACTTTCCCCCCTTGAAGAAGCAATTTTCAAGCTGATTGGCATTAAGCAGTCAGTAGAGGGGCTGGCGGTTAAGAAGTTTGGAATTCAGGAGAACTTGGATATGTCCTGTGAAGAAAACTGCCCAGAAGTAGAGTCACTAAATCTGACCCAAACTGGCGCATTGGATGGATGTATGGACATCAGCGGAGTACGTCCTATAAGTCCACCAGTTGTCTCTGTAGATTCGTTGGTGTTTACAAATGAAGACCCCTCTGCAGATAAAAGCGAAGTGGCATCATCTAGTCAAAAACCATATTCTAGCCAAAAGGCTTCGAAAAAAGAAAGTTCCTTATATGCACTAGAAGAGGAAATAAAAATACAAAGGGAGATCAGCGCTAATATAAAGACTGCAGTTACAAATCAGGACGAGCAACGTGAAAACTTAAAAAAAATATACCAGAGGTTAATATTAATTTTACGAAAATTTATAAGTAATTAAACATTTTTCTTCATGCAGGCTAGATAAATTATATGAGCTAAAGAAGATGCATTTGAAGGCAATCGAGACTATTAAAAAGGAGAAACTGTGGGAAATCAAAATTGCTAACTCTATCAAAAGAGAAAAGCTGGAAGAAAATAAAAGGCATAGCTATGTAATGGAACAAATGAGAAGGAAAGAGATTGAACACAAATTAGAAAAAAATAAAAGACTGCTTGGAATACAAGAACTGAAAACTTGCAAACGCCAAAACAATTAATTAATTTAATAATGAGACTTATAAGCTAAGATTTTATGTTACTGAATTACCTGTGTTTTGTTTTTTAGTTAATGTAATTTTTTATTTAACTGATTTTTTATTAGAACATAAGCATTTTACTTATAACTAAACTTACGAAAATTAAATGATCGAGAAATAGAAATAGCAAACATTTCTGTTCTTACATTTTAGTAATTGAGGGAATCACGGATATTATTTCTTATTGATCTCGCAACCTCCATATTTTGTGTTGGTATGTTGGAATGGACGTCGAGAGTTTCAGGAAGGTTTAACTCCGCTTCGGCATCGGGTGTATCGGGTATATTCGCTCTGAAATGAATGCAGATGTTATGCAAGCAACAAGTAGCATTTACAATTTGTGCTGCTTTCTCTGGAGCGTAGTGTAGTTCTCGTCCACCAAGAATGCACCTCCATCGGTTCTTTAAAACCCCATTAGTTCTTTCAATTATGTTGCGACATTTTGAATGCATTTCGTTGAACTTAATTTCTGCTTGGTTCAACGTCCGATAAGGAGTAATAAGCCATGGTTCTAACGGATATCCAGCATCACCTTAATAAATAATTGGAAATAGATTTTCTCGGTTAAGATACATTTATAAATATGTGAGTATATAAATTTATAAAATAAAATTTAATAAATAAAAAATTTTTACAAATGTAAAATTTTACCTAGCAACCAGAAAGTTCTTTGGTGGTTTGAAAATTGTGTCTCAAAATGTGAACGTAATTCGCTAACGTTCCAGATTAGCGAATCATGACTAGCACCCGGATGAGAAGCGTCGACGTAGCGTATTTTTAATTAATGGTCACATACCTATTATTATAAAGAATCATTAAATGTACTTCAGAAAGGATTTAATAACTTACCAGCATAACATTTAAGCTGTAATAACCCTTTCTGTTGTAGTATAGGTGACTATTTTCGGATGGCGCAATTATCTTAACGTGCGTTCCATCAACGCAACCGACAACTGATGGAATTTTATGCTTAGTGTAAAAAGCAGTCGCAATTTTACTTTTTTCTTCGGCTGTCACTGGAAACTGTATCCACCTTGGACATAGATATTGTTCAAATATAAAAAGGACGTCCGCAAGTGCTTTGCAGAAACTGGACTGCGCTAGTCCCACGTCGTGGTCTTTTCCCACACCCGTCTGGTAACCGCCTTCCGCAAAGAATCGCAAACATGCGCTTAACTTTACTACTGGAGTAACAGCAAACTGCTTCCTAGCTGGTTGTGTATGAGTCGTCACCACTTTTAGCAAGTACTCAAACGCTGGTTTATTCAACCTGAAATACTTCTGAAATCTGTTTAAACAATTAAAAAAAGTTGAATATGTAGTTATTTTAACACACTTTTCTTTACTCGATTACTTACAAAGATTGAGGCATCTCCAAGGGGTTCATTAAGTCCCGGAGTTTCCTCCTCGCCACTCGTGGCCCGTTTAATTGCTCCCTTTCCTCTTCATTTAGTTCACTCACTAACATATTTAATGCTAAGCTATTCATTTTTCGGTTTCCTATTTAAATGCAATTTATATTTCGTAAAAATAAACAATACTCACATTTTAGACGCATTGCAAAATTGACAACAATAAGCAAAACAGCTGATTTCGAAAAACATAACTGAGAAAAAATCCTACTCGCCAAAAATCCCTTTCCCTAAGGGTTTAAAATTGGAGGAATTTTTCTTAGGGGAATTAAAAATGCGGAAAGGAGAAATTCCGCGAGAATATTTAGGATTGGGCTGATAGTATATATATGTATGAGTACATGTAGTTATATTATTATAACGCTAGCTTTGTGTAGTACAGAACGAATGTAATTCATATACATACATAGTTATCATAGTATAGTTCATCATAGTCAACATCAATTCTATAAGTTAAGTAAAGAAATTGTAATAAAAAAGACAAAAGTAGTTTGTAAACCTTTAAGCTTAAATAAAATATGGCTAATTCGAAAAACTGTTCAGAAATAAATTATGTGCATCTTTTGTATTTTAAGAATACCATTTTATTTTCCTTTCTATATACACAGTCTGTAATAAATTATTAGTTTAACGATATTTTATAACGTAATAAAGAATTTCACAACTGATATAGAAAAAAAATCGATTTAGTTTTTCATTTAATTTATTCAAATAACATTTGTCGGGAATTTTTATAGTATCCCTTTATTCACTAGCTTTTCGGCAGCTTTTCAATTTCTAGTTATGAAATCCTCATAGCAGGTGCTGCATATAGGAAGTATTTCCTTGCTTACTTGCATTTACATGCACATCACCTCAACGCAGACCCACAAATGTTGATGATGATTCACATGTATAATTTCTGTCTGCAAGATATTAATAATATTCAAAATATACTTTTACACTTATCTCTTAAATTTCTTTTTATCTGCTCTGCTTATTCATTTAATAACAAAATCGAACACTTTGTTATTATGAAAAAAGTTGTTTGCGTTTTTTTACTATTCACAATCCAATTCGCCTTGGAAATAATTATTTTGACACTTGTGCCAAAAAAGCAAGAACAAAATACATGTAACTTTTTGTTTTTGTACAACTGCTATTATCTTGTATAGATATGCCTTGATGAAAAGAGAATTGCCAGTGTCTCTCTTCCATATGTCTCCGTGTGTAAATCCGGTGTTAGTTAACATAAGTTTGTGAATTGCACGATCGATACTGCAAACGACAAATATTGTAGGCAGAAATAACAATTGCCGGATCGTTTAAATTTAATTGCGTTACTGGATCATATATTTTCACTTCCCTAATTCTTTTTCATATCAAACTCATCTTTAAAATACAATCGCCAACTGGCCAATAACATAAGCTTCCGTTAAATCAATAAATAAACAATATTGAAAATTATAATTTCAATTATTACAAACTGTATGTACTTTTCACCTTCTATCTCAATTGTACAGTAAATTATCTCAAAATTTCCCTGCTTATGTACGGGAAGATTTGGGTAGAACAGCCAGTCTTAAGCCCTTTTTGACGGTAGTATATCTAATACCAGGCTTCCTGGAACTTAAATTGATTTTCTGTTCAGCTTTTGGTGCAGAATTTATTGCCACCGAAGCGGCAAGTACTTTATCTTTGCTTGCAGATTGTTTTAATTTTTTTGGCACAGTTGCCTTTAGCTGAGCCACGCCGCGTCTTTTCGCCGCTGGAATACATTTGGTGCGGTCCAGCACGCTTTTTTTCGCATCCTGTGGCGTTGAGATTTCTTTCAAATAGCAGTCATCCTTTTGGTCTCCCCGAGCTGGGAGTTTGCACAAAAGCTTATTCAATACTCATGCTGCCCCTTAGATGTTGAAGCATCGTTGGAGCCCTTTCGTGAGTCTACCACTTTACGGATCATAGTTTCTGTTAGCGTCTATCCAAATGTAGCAGGATAAATTCCTTAAAGTCCGATATTTTTCTAAATCGTATTCCTGTAAAAGC
This sequence comes from Anastrepha obliqua, assembly GCF_027943255.1. Taxonomy (NCBI): domain Eukaryota; kingdom Metazoa; phylum Arthropoda; class Insecta; order Diptera; family Tephritidae; genus Anastrepha; species Anastrepha obliqua. The sequence continues at coordinate 126,982,491 of NC_072896.1, read as the reverse complement.
AAAGGCGTAAAGCTTCTTACAATGAAACAAAAACATATGCATATGTACGACCGAAAAGTGTGTTTTGCACTTTTTGTGAATTGCCCGATTTTTGCGGGAAATTTCAGTTTGAAGGTTTGAAGGGTTGGCATCACTGAGCGAGAAATGGAGTGAAAAATATTGTGGCGAAGAACGTACGTTCTTTGTTAGGCTGAGTGTCTCAGTTTTAACGAAACAGCGAACAAATTGACACTTATTTGGTTAAATTTGTGTGAGAAACATCAACGACGAGTGGAAAAATACAAAGTTTAGCGCTTTTGTGTAATATCACAGCTTAGTAAAATAAATGCGTTCGGTGCGTGAAATCAAAGTACATTCATAGCAGGGCAAAGGAATCACGAATGTGATCTAAATTTTATAAATAAGCAACCAACCAACCAAAACACAAATACAAGTTAAAGTGCATTCCACAGTTGTGTGATTTTATTCTGCGAGGTATTTATTACCATATAAATATAAATAAATGGAGTAAATGCGGAAGCGGAATAAAAAAAATATCAAATGAAAACGAAACCAAATAGTTAAAATAATAAGCAGGCAAGACTGCAAATATTCATATTTACGTACGTGTGGATAAGTGATAAGTGAACGGCAACAAGTGAATGTGTCCAGCATTATAAATATATTTTTAATTAGCGCATTCTTGCATAAAGTATACACGTTGTGGGATTAACATTTATTAAATGATACCGTCTTTAGAAATTGCAGCTGCGTTTGGAAAAAATAACATTAATTTAACTAAGAATTCATATTCAGTGATTTTATTTGTGTGATGTTTAGTGGTATTAGTTTAACCTTTTCTTTGTGGATTTCGGTCGATTAAGTTCGGGGTAATTATGTAGAAGAGCGGCCCTTCAGAAAATCAATATTTTTGTAAAATTTTTTCAATGATATCAATAAAATGTATTGTAAAAGAGTGTTTAAGATCGGGGGAACTATACTTTTATGTAGGATTTACTGTTAATATGAATATCAAATCCGGCGGGCGACACAACAAGAATTACCGCTTGAACATTATATAAGTGTTTTGAAATGTTGTCCAACTCCGGCTACGCAATCCACAGTATTTTTGCGTAGAACTCCTTTTCGCGTGGGCGGCCTTCGGCCGCGCTTCAAAAAAAAAAACCCTCATCAGTCCAACTCCGGCTACGCAATCCACAGTATTTTTGCGTAGAACTGCTTTTCGCGTGGGCGGCCTTCGGCCGCGCTTCAAAAAAATAACCCTCATCAGTCCAACTCCGGCTACGCAATCCACAGTATTTTTGCGTAGAACTCCTTTTCGCGTGGGCGGCCTTCGGCCGCGCTTCAAAAAAAAAAACCCTCATCAGTCCAACTCCGGCTACGCAATCCACAGTATTTTTGCGTAGAACTGTTTTTCGCGTGGGCGGCCTTCGGCCGCGCTTCAAAAAAATAACCCTCATCAGTCCAACTCCGGCTACGCAATCCACAGTATTTTTGCGTAGAACTCCTTAAACACTCTTTTACAATACATTTTATTGATATCATTGAAAAAATTTTACAAAAATATTGATTTTCTGAAGGGCCGCTCTTCTACATAATTACCAAGTTCGGTGTCAATGACCTATCCTGTTCCATAATTCTTTAGGAATCCCGAAATACGTCCATCAAGTTAGCACTGCACTTCGAAACAAGACGAATCAACCAATTCTCTTGAAAAGGGGAAAACGAATTTCTATTTTTTGGTATAAGTAAATAATAGGCAAAGTTTCGCTAGAAAATAATAAAACTTTTTGGCGGAAGCTAGAAATGGAGGAGAAATAAAGGGAGATGGTAAAATATTCGAGTCTTAAAAACGTTAATATCTCAAAAACTGCTCAACGCAAAACAATGTCTATCATTGAAAAGATAATTAAAATAGTAAGTGATGTAAGTAAGGATTTTGAGAAAATAAAATGTAAAATGACGTAATTAAAATATAATATTCGGGTTTTTAAAATGGGGAAAAATTGACATTTGGCCTTCAATATGCCGCCATTTTTAGGTTCCACCATTTAGTACCCTTGTAATCAGCAAATACTGCTCTATGCAACTGGAATATTCCTTATTTTCTAGCGAAACGGTGCGTATGCCAAATTAATGCCTCCCTATTTTCCAGAAATTAGATACAAGTATTAAATCGACACTGCATACTGCACTTTTTTCCACAAAATATCAAAACTTTTCAAATTTTGCTTATTGACGTGTTATATATATATATATATATATACTAGCATTTCC